>NW_027490411.1:0-350088 GCF_050948175.1 Xylocopa sonorina | reverse complement strand
ATATCTGAGGTGCTAATTATTACTGCCCCACCCTGTATATTGTTATGGATGTGTCCAACAAGGCAACGATGAACAAAGTTAAATTTAATATTATGATGTTTATTATTTTACTTATAGTATATTTGTTTTTCTGGAATTTTGCCAAAAAACAATGTTCACGATGTCGACAGATGAATATATTTGCCTTAGAATTACAAGAGCCAACAATTTCGAAAGTATAATATTTCTTTGCTTCGCTAACCGAATCATTGCAAACTTTAAGTAAAGTGCGTGCCTTTCAAAACAGTCAGATGCAAATTACGATACAACGTTTCCAAGAAATGGTACGTGCCACAGTTTTTTAATTTCCGTTTATTTAATCAAAGGAAATTTAATTGAAATATCCGCAAAATTTGAGGACAAAAAGTTATTGTAATTTTACGCAACATATATGATGGTGATTAAGGATAAGTAAACGGAACTGAAAATGGAAAGTAGCGAGCAGAAAAAGAAACTGATGGAGCTACAAAGTAGATTGATACATCCGTCAAATGATGATTCTGGGCTAATAAAATCTGTTAATCAAAGAACTATTGCAAAAATCAAGTATAATCAATATTACTTCTGCTCAAAGGCTATAATAGAATTGGACCGAAATGAGTACAAAACAGGAAATTATATCTATACGTTCTATTCCATGCAAAGGCAAATATTTCAAAGAGAAAAGATGTGTTACTTACAAATTACTTATGTTCCTAGATATCTCACTAATTCAGGCTTCTTGTCTTGCAGAACTAATCATTCATTTAACATGTAAAGGGGTCGAAGAATAGTAAAAGATTTTTATATTTCATAGTCTCACTCGATACGTCGATTGGGTCACGTAAAATATCGGACATTAATTGCAACTACATCTTCAGACCTTAAATATATAATTGAAACAACATATTTAATAGCGTTTTAATAACATTTTTCTAATTGTTTATATCTATGTCTAATAAATATATATTAATGGAATAAGTTGCTTTACCAAAGAATAAAAGTATCTGAGGCTTACAAATCGGAGCATTACATAACAAACGTGCATCACATATATAATATTACATGTAATAAAAGATGAAGACCCAAAAGATCGTACATAAGTTGAATCCACAATGCGGTCATAGAGATACAGAAACGGCAAAAATTCCAAACAATAATTTAAAAAATTCAAAAAGGGGGGAGTGAAAATCCATCTCCTTGACGATGATAAGGAACAAGTCTGCCTCATGCACTACAATATCCCAAACAGCCAGCGATTGGCACGCCAATGACAACGGATGGAACGAATTCCGTGACAGAACTGTGCTAAGAAAGTGCTCCTACTCAGCTTTCGAAATGGCATACTGTTAGTACTGGGGCGGCTTTCGTATCACGGCACTATTAAAGCACCGGGATATAGCACACGGGCTACACGGCCGTGACAATGACACTATCAGCTCACCATAGCTACACGCGTGGTTGTGGCGTAGGCTGACATTTACTAATGGGGAAGCTGTTTCCATAAAAATTATAAGTAAATATGAAAAATGACTAAACTGCGCAATTTATTTATTTTGATTCCAGAATAGATACACCGGCACAAAACAAAGATATAAGAACTCGATTTTATTATTTTCTATAAACTAGCTCGATAGGGCGATTTTTTCCATAAAGTCGATAATTACTTTGTCATAAAAATATATACACTTATTTTATATATATTTTCTTCAATTTATTGTTACAAATTCATGCAATTGAGTGTTACATTAAATACGATGAGAGCATGTTATTTCAAAAATTACACAAGGCGAAGTTACGGACGCTTCAGCATGATTTTTTATTTTATAAGTAATATTTTTTTATAAATAATATTTTTAGTCTATTATGGGTTGAAAGAAATATATACGACTCGCTCAATAACTATAAATATAGGAAGACGACCATCAAAATGTCTATCAATAGTCATATGCTGAACATCTACTGACATCTAACGGTTCTAATTTGTATGAAAGCACAGGTTCCCCATTGCCAAATGTGATCCTGCGTCATTGCTGAGGAGATTCATGAATGGAGCGATGATACGCGTGTCACCATGGTGCTGGAGCTGCGCGATTCGCTTGTCTAGAACGTGCTGGTAACACGTTCTGGTATTTTAGTTAACGAATCCGGTCACAGATGACTACGAATCAGTTGACACTCCTCGGAAGTGGCAATATAGTGCCAGCATGGTGTCGCTACCATCTTGCCGTTTGTTATCTGGGATGCTTTTTAGTGCATTATTCGGAATTGAATTTGAACACATAGCTACTTAATCGCGAATTTGTATGTACATAATTATACATGACTGCATAAAAAGGATATCATATACTTTTATAATCAGTGCGATATAAGAATATAAAACGAAGAACTATCCACTCCCATCAGGAGTAAAAACAATGTTTGGTACGCAAAGTTCATTGTAAAATATAATCAAGCAGTTAATATATCAAATCACAGCACACAATAAATCACTGAATGTATAACGATATGAATAGTAAGAAAAACATATTTACCTGTTAGATGTTTATAAATTCAAATTTAAAAATCCAAGTCACATTTAATATATTATTGTTTAACAAGGTGATTTAATGTTGTTTCAAATAGGCGTGCAGAACTAACTCGTACTTCTGTCAATGTAATTTCATTCGAAAAATACAAAGGATAAGAGGAAATATTCTCCAATATATAACATATATAAATCAACGGATGCAAGAGAGAACACTTGATCTCGGTGTAACGAGACCGGGGCGTCATCCTGCAGTAATCGTATAACGCCTGTTCCGAGATGGTGTAGAGAGGGAATGTGGAGGGTGAAAAGCATAAAATAACAACAATGTAACTAAAGAGAAAGAGAAAGAAAATATGTGGAAGCATTGCATTTATTAAGAGGAAATCCTAGAAATATAAAACAACAGATTATATACCATACTGTAAGGGTAAGGTACAACGAAATAGACGATATCGTGAGAGAAACTGAAAAAATCGAGAAACTTAAAGAGAAAAATATAATTTAGATTGAGCGAATCAATATCACTGATCCCGGCAAGCTTAATGGAAAACGCTTAACGATGAATCGGTTAGAGTATAAGATAGATGTTGGTCGCGGTTTGAGTGACCCTGGGAATCCTTTGCCCGCATCAGGGCAGGCAGTAGGATGGTGGAGGGCCTGCACTCCTGTTGCTTGGATCTATAGAATTCTCATTCCTTTGCAGAGTAGAAGCAGATAATTATAATGCTTTTCATAGAAGGTTAAAGCTTACTTAATTCGAAACGTTGAAATGAGATGAGTCATGGCATGGTATGATGCATTAGTACTCTATTGTCTCGACATGTAGACACTACGACGGGCAATCCTGTTGCATGGAGCTGTAGAATTTACATTCTTATGAAGTTTTAAAGCAGATAAACATAGAGCTATGCATAAGAGATTACAGCATTCTTACTTTGAAACGATGAAATGGGATGCGCCAGCACATTGCATGGAGAATTCTAGCTCGATTGCTTTAACAGACAGACACTACGGAGCGCCATGCCGTTGCATGGAATTATATAATTCACATTCTATTGAAGACCTCTAACAGTTAAGCATAATGTTATGGATATATGATTACAGATTCTTTGCTTTGAAACGTGTAAATGAGATGCGTCATTGCGCTGCGTGAAGTATTAGAAATGTCTTGCTTGGACACATAGAGATCTGGAAACGATATTCTGTTGCAGGTAAGTATAGGATTCACATCCTTCTAAGGTCTAGATGCAGACAAATGTAACATATTGCATAGAACATTGCAATTTACCATGAATCATTGAAATGACTAGCGACATCGTGTTGAATGAAGCAATAGAACTCTATTTCTTCGAAAAGTAGACATCTAAGAACGCAATTCCCTTGCAAGGAAGTGTAGAAATCACAGTCTTTTGGCGTGTATATGCAGACAAGCATAACGAGATGTGTAGAGTATTTTTATCTACTTACATACTTCGAACTGTTGATATCAAATGCGATATCGCGTTTTATATAGCATTAGAAATCTATTGCTTCAATACGAGCACATCTAGAAATGCTACCTCCTGGCAAGATATTGTAGGATTTTTATACTGTTGACGTGTAGAAGCAGATAAACGAAACGAGATTCATTGAATATTAAATCTCAACACGCGGCATTGAAATGAGATCTGAATAAAGTAATAGAACTTTATTGCCTCGACAAGTAGATAACTAAAAACGCTATTCCCCTGCAAGGAAGTGTAGGGTTCATATTCGCTAGAAGTGTTGAAGAGTTAAACGTAACGCGCTGCATTGAATATTACATCTTACATTACACATTGAAATGTGATGCGAGATCGCGATGAATGATGTATTAGAACTCTATTGCTTCGACACATTTACAAACAGAATCACTATCCTCTTGTCAGGAAGTGTGGAAACCACACTTTTGGGGCGCAGAAGCAGATGAGCATAATGATATATACAGTGCATGAAAATCTAAATACATACTTCGAACTCTTGATGTGAAATGCTATATCGCGTTCCATGAAGCATTAGAACTCCTATGCCTCGATTCGTAGACATCTAGAAACACTGCTCCGCAGCAAGCAAGTGCGGCATTTACATTATTTTCAAGTGCAGACGAGATATACGTAACGCTTGCGTTGACGTTGCATCGTAACATGAGACATAGATATGAGATGCGATATAGCGCTACATGAAGTATTAGAAATCTATTGCATCGATATGTAGACTTCTGGAAACGCTACTCCGAAGCAAGGAAGTGTGGCACTTACATTATTTTGAAGTCTAGATGAGACATACATAACTTGTTGCAATGAATAGTACATCTTATTGGGAGACATAGAAATGAGATGTGATATCGCGTTTTATGAAGCATTAAAACACTAATGCTTCGATACGTAGACAACTAGAAACGCGATTCCGTCGTAAGGAAGCGTGAGATTTATATTCCTTCGAAGTGCTGATGAGATATAATTAACACGATGCATTGATTTACATCTCAACATAAAACATAGAAATATGATGCAACATCGCACTTTATGTAGCATTAGAACTCTAATGCTTCGATATCTGGTCATCTAGAAGAGCTATTCCGTAGCAAGGAAGTGTGAGATTTACATTCCTCTGAAGCATTGTCAAGATATACATAACGCGTTACATACAAATACATCTTGTCATTTTTCACAGAAATCATCTGCGAAATCGAGTTTAACGAAGCAATACAACTCTATTGCCCCAACACGTAGATATCTTCACACGATACATCCTAGCAAGGAAGAGTCGCATTTACATTCATTTGATGTGTAGAAGAGGTATTCGTGACACTCCACAACGAATATTGTACCTTATCACGAAACATAGAAATGAGATGCGATATCGCGTTTAAAGAAGCATTAGAACTCTATTCCTTCGATACGTAGAAAACTGGAAGCGCTATTCCGTAGCAAGTACGTTTGACAATTGCATTCTATTGAAGTGTAGAAGAGGTGTACGTGACACTTCGCATTGTATATTATATCATATCATGTAACGTAGAACTGCGATGCGATATCGCGTTCTAAGAAGCATTAGAAATCTATTGCTTCGACACGTAGACATCTGGAAACGCTATTTCCTAGCAGGGACGAGTGACATTTACATTCACTTGAAGTGTAGACGAGGTATACATATCACTTCGCGATGCATATTATATCTTATCATGAGACAACAATGAGATGCGATATCGCGTTTTATGAAGCATTCCAACTCTATTGTTTCGAAACGTACTCATCTGGAAACGCTATTTAATAGCAAGGAAGTGTCGCATTTACATTCTTTTGAAGTGTATGCGAGGAATACATGACACTTCGCAATGAATATTATATCTTATCATGAAACATAGAAATAAGATGCGATATCGCATTTTGAGAATAATTAGAACTCAATTGCCTCGATACGTAGACATCAGAAAACGCTATTTCCCAGGAAGGAAGTGTCGCATTTACATTCACTTCAAGTGTATGCGAGGTATAAGTGATACTTCGCAATGAATATTTAATCTTATCATGAGACATAGAAATGAGATGCGACACCTCGTTTTATTAAGCATTAGAACCCTATTGTTTCGATACGTGGACATCTGCAAACGATATTGCCTAGCAACAAAGTGTCGCATTTACATTCTTTTGAAGTGAATACTAGGTATACATGGCACTTCGCTATGAATATTATATCTTATCCTGAAACATAGTATTGTGATGCGATATCGCGTTTTATGAAGCAGTAAAACTCTATTGCTTCGATACGTAGACATCTGGAATCGCATTTCCTAGGAAAGAAGTGTGGCATTTACATTCTTTTGAAGTGTAGACGAAGTATACATAACACTTCGCAATGTATATTATATCTCATCATGAAACATGAAAATGTGATGCGATATCGCGTTTTATGGAGCATTAGAATTCTATTGCTTCGATACGTAGATATCTGCAAACGCTATTTCCTTGCAAGGGCGTGTCGCATTTACATTGTTTTGAAGTGAGTACGAGGTATTCATGACACTGCACAATGAATATTGTGTCGTATCATGAAACATAGAAATGAGATGTGATATGGCGATTTAAGAAGCATTAGATCTCTATTGCTTCGATACGTAGACCTCTGCAAACGCTACTTCCTAGCATGGAAGTGTCGCATCTACATTCTTTTGATGTGAATACCAGGTATACATGACACTTCGCAATCAATATTATATCTTATCATGAAACATAGAAGTGAGATGCGATATCGCGTTTTAAGAAGCAGTAGAACGCTATTGCCTCGAAACGTAGACACCTGCAAACGCTATTTCCTAGCAAAGAAGTGTCGCATTTACATACATTTCATGTGAATGCGAGGTATAAGTGACACTTCGCAATGAATATTATATATTATCATGAAACATAGAAGTGAGATGCGATATCGCGTTTTACGAAGCATTAGACATTTATTGCTTGGATACGTAGACGTCAGCAAACGCTATTTCCTAGCAAGTAAGTGTCGCATTTACATTATTTTGAAGTTAATGCGAGGTATACCTCACATTTCGCAATGGATATTATGTCTTATCAAGAAACATAGAAATGAGATGCGATATCGCATTTTAAGAAGCAATCGAACTCTATTGCCTCGATGCGGAGATATCTGCAAAGGCTATTTCCTAGCATGGAAATGTCGCATTTAGATTCTTTTGAATTGAATTCGAGGTATACATGACACTTCGCAATGAATATTATATCTTATCACTCAACATAGAAATGAGAGGCGAAATTGCGATTTATGTAGCATTAGAACTCTATTGCTACGATACGTACCCATCTGAATGCGCTATTTCCTAGCAAGGAATAGTCGCATTTACATTCTTCTGAAGTGAATACGAGGTATACGTGACACTTCGCAATGAATATTATATCTTATCACGAAACATAGAAATGAGATGCTATATCGCGATTTACGTAGCATTAGAACTCTACTGGTACGATGCGTAGACATCTGAATACGCTATTCCCTAGCAAGGAAGTGTCGCATTTACATTCGTTTGAAGTGAATACGATGTATGCATGACACTTCGCAATGAACATTATATCTTATCATGTAACATAGAAGTGAGATGCGATTTCGCGTTTTAAGAAGCATTAGATCCCTATTGCCCCGATGCGCAGACATCTGCAAACGCTATTTCCTAGCAAGGAAGTGTCGCATTTACATTCGTTTGGAGTGAATACGAGGTATACATGACACTTCGCAATGAATATTATATCTTATCATGAAGTATAAAAATGAGATGCGATATCGCGTTTTAAGAGGCATTAGAACTCTATAGCCTCGACGTGCAGACATCTGCAGACGCTATTTCCTAGCATGGAAGTGTCGCATTTACATTCTTTTGAAGTGAATACGAGGTGTACATGACACTTTGCAATGAATATTATATCTTATCAGGAAACATAGAAATGAGATGCGATATCGCGTTTTGAGAAGCATTAGAACACTATTGCTACGATACGTGAACATCTGCAAACGCTACTTCCTAGCAAGCAATAGTCGCATTTACATTCTTTTGAAGTGATTTCGAGGTTTACATGACACTTCGGAATGAATATTATAACTTATCACTGCACATAGAAATGAGATGCGATATCGCGATCTAAGAAGCATTAGAACGCTATTGCTACGATACATAGACATCTGCAATCGCTATTTCCTAGCAACCAATATTGGCATTTACATTCTTTTGAAGAGAGTACAAGGTATACATGACACTTCGCAATGAATATTTTATCTTATCATGAAACATAGAAGTGAGATGCGATATCGCATTTTAAGAAGCAATCGAACTCTATTGCCTCGATGCGAAGATATCTGCAAAGGCTATTTCCTAGCATGGAAATGTCGCATTTAGATTCTTTTGAATTGAATTCGAGGTATACATGACACTTCGGAATGAATATTATTACTTATCACTAAACATGGAAATGAGATGCGATATCGCGATATAAGAAGCAATAGAACTCTATTGCTACGATACGTAGGCATCTGCAAACGCTATTTCCTAGCAAGGAATAGTCGCACTTACATTCGTTTGGAGTGAATACGAGGTATACATGACACTTCGCAATGAATATTATATCTTATCATGAATCGTAGACGTGAGATGCGATATCGCGTTTTAAGAAGCATTAGAACTCTATTGCTACGATACGTAAACATCTGCAAACGCTATTTCCTAGCAAGGAATAGTCGCATTTCCATTCTTTTGAAGTGTATACGAGGTATACATGACACTTCGCAATGAATATTATATCTTATCATGAAACATAGACGTGAGATGCGATATCGCGTTTTAAGAAGCATTAGAACTCTATTGCCTCGACGCGTAGATATCTGCAAACGCTATTTCCTAGCATGGAAGTGTCGCATTTAGATTCTTTTGAAGTGAATTCGAGGTATACATGACACTTCGGATCGAATATTATAACTTATCACGAAACATAGAAATGAGATGCGAAATTGCGATTTATGTAGCATTAGAACTCTATTGCTACGATACGTACCCATCTGCAAACGCTATTTCCTAGCAAGGAATAGTCGCATTTACATTCTTTTGAAGTGAATACGAGGTATACATGACACTTCGCAATGAATATTATATCTTATCATGAAACATAGACGTGAGATGCGATATCGCGTTTTAAGAAGCATTAGAACTCTATTGCCTCGACGCGTAGATATCTGCAAACGCTATTTCCTAGCATGGAAGTGTCGCATTTAGATTCTTTTGAAGTGAATTCGAGGTATACATGACACTTCGGATCGAATATTATAACTTATCACGAAACATGGAAATGAGATGCGATATCGCGATCTAAGAAGCATTAGAACTCTATTGCTACGATACGTAAACATCTGCAAACTCTATTTCCTAGCAAGCAATAGTCGCATTTACATTCTTTTGAAGTGAGTACGAGGTATACATGACACTTCGCAATGAATATTATATCTTATCACGGAACATAGAAATGAGATGCGAAATTGCGATTTATGTAGCATTAGAACTCAATTGCTACGATACGTAGACATCTGCAAATGCTATTTCCTAGCAAGGAAGATTCGCATTTACATTCTTTTCAAGTGAATACGAGGTATACATGACACTTAGCAATGAATATTACATCTTATCATGAAACATAGAAATGAGATGCGATATCGCCTTTTGAGAAGCATTAGAACCCTATTGCAACGATACGTAGACATCTGCAAACGCTATTTCCTAGCATGGAAGTGTAGCATATACATTCTATTGAAGTGAGTATGAGGAACACATGACACATCGCAATGAGTATTATATCTTATCATAAAACATAGTATTGAGATGCGATACCGCGTTTTAAGAATCATTAGAACTCTATTGCCTCGATACGTAGAAATCAGCACACGCTTTTTTCCTATCAAGGAATTGTCGCATTTACATTCATTTGAAGTGAATACGAGGTATACTCTATATCGCGTTTTAAGAGGCATTAGAACTCAATTGCTTCGATACGGAGACATCTGCAAACAATATTTCCTAGCAAGGAAGTGCCGCACTTACATCCTTTTGATGTGAATAGGAGGTATACATAACACTCCACAACATATATTACACCTTATTACGAAACATAGAAATGAAATGCGACATCTCGTTTTAAGAAGTATAAGTACTCTATTGCTGCGATACGCAGACACCTGAAAACCATATTTCCTAGCAAGGAAGTGTCACATTTACATTCTTGTGAAGTCAAATCAACGTATACATGACACTTTGCAATGAATATTATATCTCATCATGAAACCTAGATGTGAGATGCGATATCGCGTTTTAAGAAGCATTAGAACTCTATTGCTACGATACGTAGACATCTGCAAAGGCTATTTCCTAGCATGGAAGTGACGCATTTATATTTATTTGATGTGAATACGAGGTATACACGACACTTCGCAATGAATAATACATCTTATCATGAAACATAGAAATAAGATGCCATATTGCGTCCTAAGAAGCATTAGAGCTCTATTGTTTCAGTACGTACACATCTTAAGAAGCATAAGAACTCTATTGCTGCTATACGTAGATATCTGCAAACGCTATTTCCTAGCATGGAAGTGTCGCATTTACATTCATTTCAAGTGAATACGAGCTATAAGTGACACTTCGCAATGAATATTATATTTTGTCATGAAACATAGAAATGAGATGCGATATCGTGTTATAAGAAGCATTAGAACATTATTGCTTCGATACGTAGGCATCTGACAACGCTATTTCCTAGCAAGGAAGTGTCGCATTTACATTCTTTTGAAGTGAATACGTGGTATACATGACACTTCGCAATGAATATTATATCTCTTCATGAAACATAGAAATGAGATGCGATATCGCGTTTTAAGTAGCATTAGAACTCTATTGCTTCGATACGTAGACATCTGCAAACGCTATTTCCTAGCAAGGAAGTGTTGCATTTACATACTTTTGAAGTGAATAAGAGGTATACATCACAGGTGACATTTCGCAATGAATATTGTATCTTACCATGAAACATAGAAATGAGATGCGATATCGCGTTTTGAGAAGCATTAGAACTCGACTGCTACGATACGTAGACATCTGCAATCGCTATTTCCTAGCAAGGAAGTGTCTCATTTACATTCATTTGAAGTGTTTGCGATGTATACATAACACTTCGCAATGAATATTATATCTTATGATGAAACATAGAAATAAGATGCGATATCGCGATTAATAAAGCACAAGAACTCTATTGATTGGATACGTAGACATCAGCAAATGCTATTTCCTAGCATGAAAGTGTCGCCTTTACATTCATTGCGAAGTGTCATGTATACCTCGTACACACATCACAAGAATGTAAATGCGACACTTCCATGCTAGGAAATAGCGTTTGCAGATTTCTACGTATCGTAGCAATAGAGATATAATTCTCCTTAAAACGAGATGTCGCATTTCATTTCTATGTTTCATGATAAGATATAATATTCATTGCGAAGTGTCATGTATACCTCGCACTCACATCACAAAAATGTAAATGCGAAACTTCCATGCTAGGAAATAGCGTTTGCAGATCTCAACGTATATTAGCAATAGAGATCTAATGCTTTTCAAAACGCGATATCGCATCTCATTCCTATGTTTCATGATAATATATAATACTCATTGAGAAGTGTCATGTATATCTCGTATTCACTTCAAAAGAATGTAAATGCGACACTCCCTTGCTAGGAAATAGCGTTTGCAGAATTCTACGCATCGTAGCAATAGAGTTCTAATGCTTCTTAAAACGCGATATCGCATCTCACATCTATGTTTCATGATAAGATATAATTTTCATTGGGACATGTCATGTATATCTCGTATTCACTTCAAAAGAATGTAAATGCGGCACATCCTTGCTAGGAAGTAGTGCTTGCAGATGTCTACGTATCGAAGCAATAGTGTTCTAATGCTTGTCAAAACGCGATATTGCAACTCATTCCTATGTTTCATGATAAGATATAATATTCATTCCGATGTGTCATGTATATCTCGTATTCATTTCAAAAGAATGTAAATGCGAAACTTCCATGCTAGGAAATAGCGTTTGCAGATGTCTACGTATCGTAGCAATAGAGTTCCAATGCTTCTTAAAACGCCATATAGCATCTCACTTCTATGTTTCATGATAAGATATATTATTCATTGCGAAGTGTCATGTATACCTCGATTTCACTTCACAAGAATGTAAAAGCGGCACTTCCTTGCTAGGAAGTAGCGTTTGCAGATGTCTACGTATCGAAGCAATAGTGTTCTAATGCTTCTCAGAACGCGATATCGCAACTCATACCAATGTTTCATAATAAGATATAATATTCATTGCGAAGTGTCATGTATACCTCGCACTCACATCACAAGAATGTAAAAGCGGCACTTCCTTGCTAGGAAGTAGCGCTTGCAGATGTCTACCTATCGAAGCAATAGTGTTCTAATGCTTCTCAAAACGCGACATCGCAACTCATTCCTATGTTTCATGATGAGATATAATATTCATTGCGAAGTGTCATGTATACCTCGATTTCTCTTCACATGAGTGTAAAAGCGGCACTTCCTTGCTGGGAAGTAGCGCTTGCAGATGTCTACGTATCGAAGCAATAGTGTTCTAATGCTTCTCAAAACGCGATATCGCATCTCATTCCTATGTATCATGATAAGATATAATATTCATTCCGATGTGTCATGTATATCTCGTATTCACTTCAAAAGAATGTAAATGCGGCACATCCTTGCTAGGAAGTAGTGCTTGCAGATGTCTACGTATCGAAGCAATAGTGTTCTAATGCTTGTCAAAACGCGATATTGCAACTCATTCCTATGCTTCATGATAAGATATAATATTCATTCCGATGTGTCATGTATATCTCGTATTCACTTCAAAAGAATGTAAATGCGGCACATCCTTGCTAGGAAGTAGTGCTTGCAGATGTCTACGTATCGAAGCAATAGTGTTCTAATGCTTGTCAAAACGCGATATTGCAACTCATTCCTATGTTTCATGATAAGATATAATATTCATTCCGATGTGTCATGTATATCTCGTATTCATTTCAAAAGAATGTAATGCGAAACTTCCATGCTAGGAAATAGCGTTTGCAGATGTCTACGTATCGTAGCAATAGAGTTCCAATGCTTCTTAGAACGCCATATCGCATCTCACTTCTATGTTTCATGATAAGATATATTATTCATTGCGAAGTGTCATGTATACCTCGATTTCACTTCACAAGAATGTAAAAGCGGCACTTCCTTGCTAGGAAGTAGCGTTTGCAGATGTCTACGTATCGAAGCAATAGTGTTCTAATGCTTCTCAGTACGCGATATCGCAACTCATTCCTATGTTTCATAATAAGATATAATATTCATTTCGAAGTGTCATGTATACCTCGCACTCACATCACAAGAATGTAAAAGCGGCACTTCCTTGCTAGGAAGTAGTGCTTGCAGATGTCTGCGTATCGAAGCAATAGTGTTCTAATGCTTGTCAAAACGCGATATTGCAACTCATTCCTATGTTTCATGATAAGATATAATATTCATTCCGATGTGTCATGTACATCTCGTATTCATTTCAAAAGAATGTAAATGCGAAACTTCCATGGTAGGAAATAGCGTTTGCAGATGTCTACGTATCGTAGCAATAGAGTTCTAATGCTTCTTAAAACGCCATATCGCATCTCACTTCTATGTTTCATGATAAGATATAATATTCATTGCGAAGTGTCATGTATACCTCGATTTCACTTCACAAGAATGTAAAAGCGGCACTTCCTTACTAGGAAGTAGTGCTTGCAGATGTCTACGTATCGAAGAAATAGTGTTCTAATGCTTCTCAAAACGCGATATCGCAACTCATTCCTATGTATCATGATAAGATATAATATTCATTCCGATGTGTCATGTATATCTCGTATTCACTTCAAAAGAATGTAAATGCGTAACTTCCATGCTAGGAAATAGCGTTTGCAGATGTCTACGTATCGTAGCAATACAGTTCTAACGCTTCTCAAAACGCCATATCGAGTCTCACTTCTACGTTTCATGAAAAGATATAAAATTCATTGCGAAGTGTCATGTATACCTCGATTTCACTTCACAAGAATGTAAATGCGACACTTCCATGCTAGGAAATAGCGTCAGCAGATGTCTACGTATCGTAGCAATAGAGTTCTGATGCTTCTTAAAACGCGATATCGCATCTCACTTATATGTTTCATGATAAGATATAATATTCATTGCAAAATGTCATGTATACGTTGATTTTACTTCACAAGAATGTAAATGCGACACTTCCTTGCTAGGAAATATTGTTTTCAGATGTCTGCGTATCGCAGCAATAGAGTTCTAATGCTTCTTAAAACGCGATATCGCATCTCACTTCTATGTTTCATGATACGATATAATTTTCATTGCAAAGTGTCATGTATACGTTGATTTTACTTCACAAGAATGTAAATGCGACACTTCCTTGCTAGGAAATATTGTTTTCAGATGTCTGCGTATCGCAGCAATAGAGTTCTAATGCTTCTTAAAACGCGATATCGCATCTCACTTCTATGTTTCATGATAAGATATAATATTCATTGCAAAATGTCATGTATACGTTGATTTTTCTTCACAAGAATGTAAATGTGACATTTCCTTGCTAGGAAATATTGTTTTCAGATGTCAGCGTATCGCAGCAATAGAGTACTTATACTTCTTAAAACGAGATGTCGCATTTCATTTCTATGTTTCGTAATATGGTGTAATATACGTTGTGGAGTGTTATGTATACCTCGTATTCACATCAATAGGATGTAAGTGCGACACTTCCTAGCTAGGTAATATTGTTTGCAGATGTCCACGTATCGTAGCAATGGAGTTCTAGTGCTTCTTAAATCACGATATCGCATCTCATTCCTATGTTTCGTGATAAGGTATAATATTCAATGCGAAGTGTCATGTATACCTCGTATTCACTTCAAAAGAATGTAAATGCGATACTTTCTTGCTAGGAAATATTGCTTGCAGATGTCTACGTATCGTAGCAATAGAGCTCTAATGCTTCTCAAAACGCGATATCGCAACTCATTCCTATGTTTCATGATAAGATATAATATTCAGTGCAATGTGTCACGTATATCTCGTATTCACTTCAAAAGAATGTAAATGCGAAACTTCCATGCTAGGAAATAGAATTTGCAGATGTCTACGTATCGTAGCAATAGAGTTCTTGTGCTTCTTAAAACGCGATATCGCATCTGACGTCTATGTTTCATGATAAGATATAATATTCATTGCGAAGTGTCATGTATACCCCGATTTCACTTCACAAGAATGTAAATGCAACACTTCCATGCTAGGAAATAGCGTTTGCAGATGTCTACGTATCGTAGCAATAGAGTTCTAATGCTTCTTAAAACGCCATATCGCATCTCACTTCTATGTTTCATGATAAGATATAATATTCATTGCGAAGTGTCATGTATACCTCGATTTCGCATCACAAGAATGTAAAAGCGGCACTTCCTTGCTAGGAAGTAGCGCTTGCAGATGTCTACGTATCGAAGAAATAGTATTCTAATGCTTCTCAAAACGCGATATCGCAACTCATTCCTATGTATCATGATAAGATATAATATTCATTCCGATGTGTCATGTATATCTCGTATTCACTTCAAAAGAATGTAAATGCGTAACTTCCATGCTAGGAAATAGCGTTTGCAGATGTCTACGTATCGTAGCAATACAGTTCTAATGCTTCTCAAAACGCCATATCGAGTCTCACTTCTACGTTTCATGAAAAGATATAATATTCATTGCGAAGTGTCATGTATACCTCGATTTCACTTCACAAGAATGTAAATGCGACACTTCCATGCTAGGAAATAGCATCAGCAGATGTCTACGTATCGTAGCAATAGAGTTCTGATGCTTCTTAAAACGCGATATCGCATCTCACTTCTATGTTTCATGATAAGATATAATATTCATTGCAAAATGTCATGTATACGTTGATTTTACTTCACAAGAATGTAAATGCGACACTTCCTTGCTAGGAAATATTGTTTTCAGATATCTGCGTATCGCAGCAATAGAGTTCTAATGCTTCTTAAAACGCGATATCGCAGCTCACTTCTATGTTTCATGATAAGATATAATTTTCATTGCAAAGTGACATGTATACGCTGATTTTTCTTCACAAGAATGTAAATGTGACACTTCCTTGCTAGGAAATATTGTTTTCAGATATCTGCGTATCGCAGCAATAGAGTACTTATACTTCTTAAAACGAGATGTCGCATTTCATTTCTAAGTTTCGTAATAAGGTGTAATATACGTTGAGGAGTATTATGTATACCTCGTATTCACATCAAAAGGATGTAAGTGCGACACTTCCTGGCTAGGAAATATTGTTTGCAGATGTCTACGTATCGTAGCAATGGAGTTCTAGAGCTTCTTAAATCACGATATCGCATCTCATTCCTATGTTCCGTGATAAGGTATAATATTCATTGCGAAGTGTCATGTATACCTCGTATTCACTTCAAACGAATGTAAATGCGACACTTTCATGGTAGCAAATAGCGTTTGCAGATGTCTACGTATCGTAGCAATAGGGTTCTTGTGCTTCTTAATACGCGATATCGCGTCTCACTTCTATGTTTCATGATAAGATAAAATATTCATTGCGAAGTGTCATGTATACCTCGATTTCACTTCACAAGAATGTAAAAGCGGCACTTCCATGCTAGGAAGTAGCGCTTGCAGATGTCTACGTATCGAAGAAATAGTGTTCTAATGCTTCTCAAAACGCGATATCGCAACTCATTCCTATGTATCATGATAAGATATAATATTCATTCCGATGTGTCATGTATATCTCGTATTCACTTCAAAAGAATGTAAATGCGTAACTTCCATGCTAGGAAATAGCGTTTGCAGATGTCTACGTATCGTAGCAATAGAGTTCTAATGCTTCTCAAAACGCCATATCGAGTCTCACTTCTACGTTTCATGAAAAGATATAATATTCATTGCGAAGTGTCATGTATACCTCGATTTCACTTCACAAGAATGTAAATGCGACACTTCCATGCTAGGAAATAGCGTCAGCAGATGTCTACGTATCGTAGCAATAGAGTTCTGATGCTTCTTAAAACGCGATATCGCATCTCACTTCTATGTTTCATGATAAGATATAATATTCATTGCAAAATGTCATGTATACGTTGATTTTACTTCACAAGAATGTAAATGCGACACTTCCTTGCTAGGAAATATTGTTTTCAGATGTCTGCGTATCGCAGCAATAGAGTTCTAATGCTTCTTAAAACGCGATATCGCATCTCACTTCTATGTTTCATGATAAGATATAATTTTCATTGCAAAGTGACATGTATACGTTGATTTTTCTTCACAAGAATGTAAATGTGACACTTCCTTGCTAGGAAATATTGTTTTCAGATGTCTGCGTATCGCAGCAATAGAGTACTTATACTTCTTAAAACGAGATGTCGCATTTCATTTCTATGTTTCGTAATATGGTGTAATATACGTTGTGGAGTGTTATGTATACCTCGTATTCACATCAATAGGATGTAAGTGCGACACTTCCTAGCTAGGTAATATTGTTTGCAGATGTCTACGTATCGTAGCAATGGAGTTCTAGTGCTTCTTAAATCACGATATCGCATCTCATTCCTATGTTTCGTGATAAGGTATAATATTCAATGCGAAGTGTCATGTATACCTCGTATTCACTTCAAACGAATGTAAATGCGACACTTTCATGGTAGGAAATAGCGTTTGCAGATGTCTACGTATCGTAGCAATAGGATTCTAGTGCTTCTTAATACGCGATATCGCGTCTCACTTCTATGTTTCATGATAAGATATAATATTCATTGCGAAGTGTCATGTATACCTCGTATTTACTTCAAACGAATGTAAAAGCGGCACTTCCTTGCGAGGAAGTAGCGCTTGCAGATGTCTACGTATCGTAGCAATAGATTTCTGATGCTTCTTAAAACGCGATATCGCATCTCACTTCTACGTTTCATGATAAGATATAATATTCATTGCAAAATGTCATGTATACGTTGATTTTACTTCACAAGAATGTAAATGTGACACTTCCTTGCTAGGAAATATTGTTTTCAGATGTATGCGTATCGCAGCAATAGAGTACTTATACTTAAAACGAGATGTCGCATTTCATTTCTAAGTTTCGTAATAAGGTGTAATATACATTGAGGAGTATTATGTATACCTCGTACTCACATCAAAAGGATGTAAGTGCGACACTTCCTTGCTAGGAAATATTGTTTGCAGATGTCTACGTATCGTAGCAATGGAGTTCTAGTGCTTCTTAAATCACGATATCGCATCTCATTTCTATGTTTCGTGATAAGGTATAATATTCATTGCGAAGTGTCATGTATACCTCGTATTCACTTCAAAAGAATGTAAATGCGATACTTTCTTGCTAGGAAATATTGCTTGCAGATGTCTACGTATCGTAGCAATAGAGCTCTAATGCTTCTCAAAACGCGATATCGCAACTCATTCCTAAGTTTCATGATAAGATATAATATTCAGTGCAATGTGTCACGTATATCTCGTATTCACTTCAAAAGAATGTAAATGCGAAACTTCCATGCTAGGAAATAGAATTTGCAGATGTCTACGTATCGTAGCAATAGAGTTCTAATGCTTCTCGAAACGCGATATCGCAACACATTCCTATGTTTCATGATAAGATATAATATTCATTCCGATGTGTCATGTATATCTCGTATTCATTTCAAAAGAATGTAAATGCGAAACTTCCATGCTAGGAAATAGCGTTTGCAGATGTCTACGTATCGTAGCAATAGAGTTCTAATGCTTCTTAAAACGCCATATCCCATGTCACTTCTATGTTTCATGATAAGATATAATATTCATTGCGAAGTGTCATGTATACCTCGATTTCACTTCACAAGAATGTAAAAGCGGCACTTCCTTGCTAGGAAGTAGCGCTTGCAGATATCTACGTATCGAAGCAATAGTGTTCTAATGCTTCTCAAAACGCGATATCGCATCTCATTCCTATGTATCATGATAAGATATAATATTCATTCCGATGTGTCATGTATATCTCGTATTCACTTCAAAAGAATGTAAATGCGAAACTTCCATGCTAGGAAATAGCGTTTTCAGATGTCTACGTATCGTAGCAATACAGTTCTGATGCTTCTTAAAACGCGATATCGCATCTCACTTCTATGTTTCATGATAAGATATAATATTCATTGCAAAATGTCATGTATACCTCGATTTCACTTCACAAGAATGTAAATGTGACACTTCCTTGCTAGGAAATATTGTTTTCAGATGTCTGCGTATCGCAGCAATAGAGTACTTATACTTAAAACGAGATGTCGCATTTCATTTCTAAGTTTCGTAATAAGGTGTAATATACACTGAGGAGTATTATGTATACCTCGTATTCACATCAAAAGGATGTAAGTGCGACACTTCCTTGCTAGGAAATATTGTTTGCAGATGTCTACGTATCGTAGCAATGGAGTTCTAGTGCTTCTTAAATCACGATATCGCATCTCATTTCTATGTTTCGTGATAAGGTATAATATTCATTGCGAAGTGTCATGTATACCTCGTATTCACTTCAAAAGAATGTAAATGCGATACTTTCTTGCTAGGAAATATTGCTTGCAGATGTCTACGTATCGTAGCAATAGAGCTCTAATGCTTCTCAAAACGCGATATCGCAACTCATTCCTAAGTTTCATGATAAGATATAATATTCAGTGCAATGTGTCACGTATATCTCGTATTCACTTCAAAAGAATGTAAATGCGACACTGCCTTGCTAGGAAATAGCGTTTGCAGAAGTCTACGTATCGTAGCAATAGGGTTCTAATGCTTCTTAAAACGCGATATCGCATCTCACTTCTATGTTTCATGATAAGATACAATATTCATTGCGAAGTGTCATGTATACCTCGATTTCACTTCACAAGAATGTAAATGCGACACTTCCATGCTAGGAAATAGCGTTAGCAGATGTCTACGTATCGTAGCAATAGAGTTCTGATGCTTCTTAAAACGCGATATCGCATCTCACTTCTATGTTTCATGATAAGATATAATATTCATTGCAAAATGTCATGTATACGTTGATTTTACATCACAAGAATGTAAATGCGACACTTCCTTGCTAGGAAATATTGTTTTCAGATGTCTGCGTATCGCAGCAATAGAGTTCTAACGCTTCTTAAAACGCGATATCGCATCTCACTTCTATGTTTCATGATAAGATATAATTTCCATTGCAAAGTGTCATGTATACGTTGATTTTTCTTCACAAGAATGTAAATGTGACACTTCCTTGCTAGGAAATATTGTTTTCAGATGTCTGCGTATCGCAGCAATAGAGTACTTATACTTCTTAAAACAAGATGTCGCATTTCATTTCTATGTTTCGTAATATTGTGTAATATACGTTGTGGAGTGTTATGTATACCTCGTATTCACATCAATAGGATGTAAGTGCGACACTTCCTAGCTAGGTAATATTGTTTGCAGATGTCTACGTATCGTAGCAATGGAGTTCTAGTGCTTCTTAAATCACGATATCGCATCTCATTCCTATGTTTCGTGATAAGGTATAATATTCAATGCGAAGTGTCATGTATACCTCGTATTCACTTCAAACGAATGTAAATGCGACACTTTCATGGTAGGAAATAGCGTTTGCAGATGTCTACGTATCGTAGCAATAGGGTTCTAGTGCTTCTTAATACGCGATATCGCGTCTCACTTCTATGTTTCATGATAAGATATAATACTCATTGCGAAGTGTCATGTATACCTCGTATTTACTTCAAACGAATGTAAAAGCGGCACTTCCTTGCTAGGAAGTAGTGCTTGCAGATGTCAACGTATGGAAGCAATAGTGTTCTAATGCTTGTCAAAACGCGATATTGCAACTCATTCCTATGTTTCATGATAAGATATAATATTCATTCCGATGTGTCATGTATATCTCGTATTCATTTCAAAAGAATGTAAATGCGAAACTTCCATGCTAGGAAAGAGCGTTTTCAGATGTCTACGTATCGTAGCAATACAGTCCTAATGCTTCTTAAAACGCGATATCGCGTCTCACTTCTATGTTTCATGATAAGATATAATATTCACTGCGAGGTGTCATGTATACCTCGTACTCACATCACAAGAATGTAAATGCGACACTTCCACGCTAGGAAATAGCGTTTCCAGATGTCTACGTGTCGTAGCAATAGAGTTCTAATGCTACTTAAATCGCGATATCGCATATCACTTCTATGTTTCATCATAAGGTATAATATTCAATGCGAAGTGTCATGCATACCTCGTATTTACTTCAAAAGAATGTAAATGCGACACTTCCTTGCTAGGTAGTAGCGTATCCAGATATCTACGTATCGTAGCAATAGATTTCTAATGCTACTTAGATCGCGACATCGCATCTCATTTCTATTTTTCGTGAGAAGATATCTTATTCATTGCGAAGTGTCATGTATACTTCGTATTCACTTCAAATGAATGTAAATGCGACATTTCCAAGCTAGGAAATAGCATTTGTAGACGTCTACATATCGTAGCAATAGAGTTCTAATGCGTCCTAAAACGCGATATCGCATCTCATTCCTACGTTTCATGATACAATATAGTATTCATTGCGAAGTGCCACTTACACCTCGCATTCACTTCAAAAGAATGTAAATGCGACACCTGCTTGCTAGGAAATAGCGTTTGCAGATGTCTACGTATAGAAGCATTAGCGTTCTATTTCCTAGCATGGACGTGTGGCATTTACATTCTTTTGAACAGAAGTCGTGGTATACATATCACTTCGCTGTGAATATTATATCATATCATGAAACATAGAAATGATATGCGATATCGCGATTTAAGAAGCATTAGAACTCTATTGCTACGATACATAGGCGTCTGCAAACGCTATTTCCTAGCATGCAAGTGTCGCATTTACATTCTTTTGAAGTGAATACCAGGTATACATGACATATCGCAATGAATATTATTTCTTATCATGAAATATAGGAATGAGGTGCTATATCGCGATTTAAGAAGCGCTAGAACTCTATTGCTACGATGCGTAGACATCTGCAAATATTATTTCCTAGCAAGGAAGTGTCGAATTTAAATTCTTTTGATGTGAATACGAGGTATACTTGACACTTCGCAACGAATATTATATCTTATCATGAAACATAGGAATGAGGTGCTATATCGCGTTTTGAGAAGCATTAGAACTCTATTGCTAATATACGTAGACATCTGCAAACTCTATTTCCTAGCAAGGAAGTGTCGCATTTACATTCTTTTGAAGTGAGTACGAGGTATACGTGACACTTCGCAATGAATATTATATCTTATCATGAAACATAGAAGTGAAATGCGACACCTCGTTTTAAGAAGCATTCGAAGTCTATTGCTACGATACGTAGACATCTGCAAACGCTGTTTCCTAGCATGGAAGTGTCGCATTTACATTTTTTTGAAGTGAATACGAGGTATACATGACAATTCGCAATGAATATTATATCTTATTATGAAACATAGGAATGAGATGCTATATCGCGTTTTGAGAAGCATTAGAACTCTATTGCTAGTATACGTAGACATCTGCAAACTCTATTTCCTAGCAAGGAAGAGTCGCATTTACATTCTTTTGAAGTGAATACGAGGTATACTTAACACTCCACAATGAATATTATATCTTATCACGAAACATAGATATGGAATGCGACATCTCGTTTTAAGAAGCATTCGAAGTCTATTGCTACGATGCGTAGACATCTGCAAACGCTACTTCCTAGCATGGAAATGTCGCATTTACATTCGTTTGAAGTGAATACGAGGTATACATGACACTTCGCAATGAATATTATATCTGATCATGAAACATAGAAATGAGAAGCGACATCTCGTTTTAAGAAGCATTAGTACTCTATTGCTACGATACGTAGACATCTGGAAATGTTATTTCCTAGCAAGGAAGTGTCGCATTTACATTCTTTTGAAGTGAATACGAGGTATACATAACACTCCACAATGAATATTATATCTTATCACGAAACATAGAAATGGAATGCGGCATCTCGTTTTAAGAAGCATTGGAACTCTATTGCTACGATACGTAGACATCTGCAAACGCTATTTGATATCATGGAAGTGTCTTATTTACATTCTTCTGAAGTGAATACGAGGTATACATGACACTTCGCAATGAATATTATATCTTATCATGAAACATAGGAATGAGGTGCTATATCGCGTTTTGAGAAGCATTAGAACTCTATTGCTAATATACGTAGACATCTGCAAACTCTATTTCCTAGCAAGGAAATGTCTCACTTACATTCCACTGAAGTGAATACGAGGTATACATAACATTACATAATGAATATTACATCTTATTACGAAACATAGAAACGAAATACGACATCTCGTTTTAAGAAGCATTAGAACTCTATTGCTACGATACGGAGACATCTGCAAGCGATATTTCCTAGCATGTAAGTGTTGCATTTACATTCTTTTGAAGTGAATACGAGGTATACATGACACTTCGCAATGAATATTATATCTTATCGTGAAACATAGAAGTGAGATGCGATATCGCGTTTTAGGAAGCATTAGAACTCTATTGCTACGATACGTAGAAATCTGCAAACGCTATTTCCTAGCATGGAAGTGTCGCATTTACATTCTTGTGAAGTGAATACGAGATATACATGACACTTCGCAATTAATATTACATCTTATCATGAAACATAGGAATGACATGCGATATCGCGTTTTAAGAAGCATTAGAACCCTACTGCTGCGATACGTAGACATCTGCAAAACGCTACTTCCTAGCATGGAAGTGTCGCATTTACATTCTTTTGACGTGAATACGAGGTATACATAACACTCTACAATGAATATTGTATCTTATCACGAAACATGGAAGAGAGATGCGATATCGCGATTTAAGAAGCGCTAGAACTCTATTGCTACGATGCGTAGACATCTGGAAATGTTATTTCCTAGCAAGGAAGTGTCGCATTTACATTCTTTTGAAGTGAATACGAGGTATACATGACACTTCGCAATGAATATTATATCTGATCATGAAACATAGAAATGAGATTCGACATCTCGTTTTAAGAAGCATTAGAACTCTATTGCTACGATACGTAGAAATCTGCAAACGCTATTTCCTAGCATGGAAGTGTCGCATTTACATTCTTGTCAAGTGAATACGAGGTATACATGACAATTCGCAATGAATATTATATCTTATTATGAAACATAGGAATGAGATGCTATATCGCGTTTTGAGAAGCATTAGAACTCTATTGCTAGTATACGTAGACATCTGCAAACTCTATTTCCTAGCAAGGAAGAGTCGCATTTACATTCTTTTGAAGTGAATACGAGGTATACTTAACACTCCACAATGAATATTATATCTTATCACGAAACATATATATGGAATGCGACATCTCGTTTTAAGAAGCATTCGAAGTCTATTGCTACGATGCGTAGACATCTGCAAACGCTACTTCCTAGCATGGAAATGTCGCATTTACATTCGTTTGAAGTGAATACGAGGTATACATGACACTTCGCAATGAATATTATATCTGATCATGAAACATAGAAATGAGAAGCGACATCTCGTTTTAAGAAGCATTAGTACTCTATTGCTACGATACGTAGACATCTGGAAATGTTATTTCCTAGCAAGGAAGTGTCGCATTTACATTCTTTTGAAGTGAATACGAGGTATACATAACACTCCACAATGAATATTATATCTTATCACGAAACATAGAAATGGAATGCGGCATCTCGTTTTAAGAAGCATTGGAACTCTATTGCTACGATACGTAGACATCTGCAAACGCTATTTGATATCATGGAAGTGTCTTATTTACATTCTTCTGAAGTGAATACGAGGTATACATGACACTTCGCAATGAATATTATATCTTATCATGAAACATAGGAATGAGGTGCTATATCGCGTTTTGAGAAGCATTAGAACTCTATTGCTAATATACGTAGACATCTGCAAACTCTATTTCCTAGCAAGGAAATGTCTCACTTACATTCCACTGAAGTGAATACGAGGTATACATAACATTACATAATGAATATTACATCTTATTACGAAACATAGAAACGAAATACGACATCTCGTTTTAAGAAGCATTAGAACTCTATTGCTACGATACGGAGACATCTGCAAGCGATATTTTCTAGCATGTAAGTGTTGCATTTACATTCTTTTGAAGTGAATACGAGGTATACATGACACTTCGCAATGAATATTATATCTTATCGTGAAACATAGAAGTGAGATGCGATATCGCGTTTTAGGAAGCATTAGAACTCTATTGCTACGATACGTAGAAATCTGCAAACGCTATTTCCTAGCATGGAAGTGTCGCATTTACATTCTTGTGAAGTGAATACGAGATATACATGACACTTCGCAATTAATATTACATCTTATCATGAAACATAGGAATGACATGCGATATCGCGTTTTAAGAAGCATTAGAACCCTATTGCTGCGATACGTAGACATCTGCAAAACGCTACTTCCTAGCATGGAAGTGTCGCATTTACATTCTTTTGACGTGAATACGAGGTATACATAACACTCTACAATGAATATTGTATCTTATCACGAAACATGGAAGAGAGATGCGATATCGCGATTTAAGAAGCGCTAGAACTCTATTGCTACGATGCGTAGACATCTGGAAATGTTATTTCCTAGCAAGGAAGTGTCGCATTTACATTCTTTTGAAGTGAATACGAGGTATACATGACACTTCGCAATGAATATTATATCTGATCATGAAACATAGAAATGAGATTCGACATCTCGTTTTAAGAAGCATTAGAACTCTATTGCTACGATACGTAGAAATCTGCAAACGCTATTTCCTAGCATGGAAGTGTCGCATTTACATTCTTGTGAAGTGAATACGAGATATACATGACACTTCGCAATTAATATTACATCTTATCATGAAACATAGGAATGAGATGCGATATCGCGTTTTAAGAAGCATTAGAACCCTATTGCTGCGATACGTAGACATCTGCAAAAAGCTACTTCCTAGCATGGAAGTGTCGCATTTACATTCTTTTGACGTGAATACGAGGTATACATAACACTCTACAATGAATATTGTATCTTATCACGAAACATGGAAGAGAGATGCGATATCGCGATTTAAGAAGCGCTAGAACTCTATTGCTACGATGCGTAGACATCTGGAAATGTTATTTCCTAGCAAGGAAGTGTCGCATTTACATTCTTTTGAAGTGAATACGAGGTATACATGACACTTCGCAAAGAATATTATATCTGATCATGAAACATAGAAATGAGATGCGATATCTCGTTTTAAGAAGTATTAGACCTCCATTCTTACGATACGTGGTTATCTGGAAACGCCATTTCCTAGCAAGGAAGTGTCGCATTTACATTCTTTCGAAGTGAATACGAGGTATACATGACACTTCGCAATGAATATTATATCTTATCATGAAACATAGAAATGAAATGCGACATCTCGTTTTAAGAAGCATTCGAAGGTGCTATATCGCGTTTTGAGAAGCATTAGAACACTATTGCTAATATACGTAGACATCTGCAAACGCTATTTCCTAGCATGTAAGTGTCGCATTTACATTCTTTTGAAGTGAATACGAGGTATACATGACACTTCGCAATGAATATTATATCTTATCATGAAACATAGAAGTGAGATGCTATATCGCGTTTTAAGAAGCATTAGAACTCCATTGCTACGATTTGTAGACGTCTGCAAACGCTATTTCCTAGCATGGAAGTGTCGCATTTACATTCTTTTGAAGTGAATACGAGGTATACATAACACTCTACAATGAAAATTATATCTTATCACGAAACATAGAAGTGAGATGCGATATCGCGTTTTAGGAAGCATTAGAACTCTATCGCTGCGATACGTAGACATCTGCAAACGCTACTTCCTAGCATGGAAATGTCGCATTTACATTCTTTTGAAGTGAATACGAGGTATACATGACACTTCGCAATGAATATTATATCTTATCATGAAACATAGAAGTGAGATGCGATATGGCATTTTAAGAATCATTAGAACTCTATTGTTTCGACACGTAGTCATCTGGAAACGCTATTTCCTAGCAAGGAAGTGTCGCATTTACATCCTTTAAAAGTGAATACGAGGTATACATGACACTTCGCAATGAATATTACATCTGATCATGAAACGTAGAAATGAGATGCGAGATCTCGTTTTAAGAAGCATTAGAACTCTATTGCTACGATACGTAGACATCTGCAATCGCTATTTCCTAGCACGTAAGTGTCGCATTTACATTCTTTTGAAGTGAATACGAGGTATACATGACACTTCGCAATGAATATTATATCTTATCATGAAACATAGAAGTGAGATGCGATATCGCGTTTTAAGAAGCATTAGAACTCCATTGCTACGATTTGTAGACGTCTGCAAACGCTATTTCCTAGCATGGAAGTGTCGCATTTACATTCTTGTGATTTGAAATCGAGATATACATGACACTTCGCAATGAATATTATATCTTATCATGGAACATAGAAGTGGGATGCGTTATCGCGTTCTAAGAAGCATCAGAACTCTATTGCTAGATACGTAGACATCTGCAAACGCTACTTCCTAGCATGGAAATGTCGCATTTACATTCTTTTGAAGTGAATACGAGGTATACATGACACTTCGCAATGAATATTATATCTTATCATGAAACACAGAAGTGAAATGCGATATGGCATTTTAAGAATCATTAGAACTCTATTGTTTCGACACGTAGTCATCTGGAAACGCTATTTCCCAGCAAGGAAGTGTCGCATTTACATCGTTTTAAAGTGAATACGAGGTATACATGACACTTCGCAATGAATATTACATCTGATCATGAAACATAGAAATGAGATGCGACATCTCGTTTTAAGAAGCATTAGAACTCTATTGCTACGATACGTAGACATCTGCAAACGCTATTTAATAGCACGTAAGTGTCGCATTTGCATTCTTTTGAAGTGAATACGAGGTATACATGACACTTCGCAATGAATATTATATCTCATCATGGAACATAGAAGTGGGATGCGTTATCGCGTTCTAAGACGCATTAGAACTCTATTGCTAGATACGTAGACATCTGCAAACGCTACTTCCTAGCATGGAATTGTCGCATTTACATTCTTTTGAAGTGAATACGAGGTATACATGACACTTCGCAATGAATATTATATCTTATCATGAAACATAGAAGTGAGATGCGATATGGCACTTTAAGAATCATTAGAACTCTATTGTTTCGACACGTAGTCATCTGGAAACGCTATTTCCTAGCAAGGAAGTGTCGCATTTACATCCTTTTAAAGTGAATACGAGGTATACATGACACTTCGCAATGAATATTACATCTGATCATGAAACATAGAAATGAGATGCGACATCTCGTTTTAAGAAGCATTAGAACTCTATTGCTAGATACGTAGACATCTGCAAACGCTACTTCCTAGCATGGAAATGTCGCATTTACATTCTTTTGAAGTGAATACGAGGTATACATGACACTTCGCAATGAATATTATATCTTATCATGAAACATAGAAGTGAGATGCGATATGGCATTTTAAGAATCATTAGAACTCTATTGTTTCAACACGTAGTCATCTGGAGACGCTATTTCCTAGCAAGGAAGTGTCGCATTTACGTCCTTTTAAAGTGAATACGAGGTATACATGACACTTCGCAATGAATATTACATCTGATCATGAAACATAGTAATGAGATGCGACATCTCGTTTTAAGAAGCATTAGAACTCTATTGCTACGATACGTAGACATCTGCAAACGCTATTTAATAGCACGTAAGTGTCGCATTTACATTCTTTTGAAGTGAATACGAGGTATACATGACACTTCGCAATGAATATTATATCTTATCATGGAACATAGAAGTGGGATGCGTTATCGCGTTCTAAGAAGCATTAGAACTCTATTGCTAGATACGTAGACATCTGCAAACGCTACTTCCTAGCATGGAAATGTCGCATTTACATTCTTTTGAAGTGAATACGAGGTATACATGACACTTCGCAATGAATATTATATCTTATCATGAAACATAGAAGTGAAATGCGATATGGCATTTTAAGAATCATTAGAACTCTATAGTTTCGACACGTAGTCATCTGGAAACGCTATTTCCCAGCAAGGAAGTGTCGCATTTACATCCTTTTAAAGTGAATACGAGGTATACATGACACTTCGCAATGAATATTACATCTGATCATGAAACATAGAAATGAGATGCGACATCTCATTTTAAGAAGCATTAGAACTCTATTGCTACGATACGTAGACATTTGCAAACGCTATTTAATAGCACGTAAGTGTCGCATTTACATTCTTTTGAAGTGAATACGAGGTATACATGACACTTCGCAATGAATATTATATCTCATCATGGAACATAGAAGTGGGATGCGTTATCGCGTTCTAAGACGCATTAGAACTCTATTGCTAGATACGTAGACATCTGCAAACGCTACTTCCTAGCATGGAAATGTCGCATTTACATTCTTTTGAAGTGAATACGAGGTATACATGACACTTCGCAATGAATATTATATCTTATCATGGAACATAGAAGTGGGATGCGTTATCGCGTTCTAAGAAGCATTAGAACTCTATTGCTAGATACGTAGACATCTGCAAACGCTACTTCCTAGCATGGAAATGTCGCACTTACATTCTTTTGAAGTGAATACGAGGTATACATGACACTTCGCAATGAATATTATATCTTATCATGAAACACAGAAGTGAAATGCGATATGGCATTTTAAGAATCATTAGAACTCTATTGTTTCGACACGTAGTCATCTGGAAACGCTATTTCCCAGCAAGGAAGTGTCGCATTTACATCCTTTTAAAGTGAATACGAGGTATACATGACACTTCGCAATGAATATTACATCTGATCATGAAACATAGAAATGAGATGCGACATCTCGTTTTAAGAAGCATTAGAACTCTATTGCTACGATACGTAGACATCTGCAAACGCTATTTAATAGCACGTAAGTGTCGCATTTGCATTCTTTTGAAGTGAATACGAGGTATACATGACACTTCGCAATGAATATTATATCTCATCATGGAACATAGAAGTGGGATGCGTTATCGCGTTCTAAGACGCATTAGAACTCTATTGCTAGATACGTAGACATCTGCAAACGCTACTTCCTAGCATGGAATTGTCGCATTTACATTCTTTTGAAGTGAATACGAGGTATACATGACACTTCGCAATGAATATTATATCTTATCATGAAACATAGAAGTGAGATGCGATATGGCACTTTAAGAATCATTAGAACTCTATTGTTTCGACACGTAGTCATCTGGAAACGCTATTTCCTAGCAAGGAAGTGTCGCATTTACATCCCTTTAAAGTGAATACGAGGTATACATGACACTTCGCAATGAATATTACATCTGATCATGAAACATAGAAATGAGATGCGACATCTCGTTTTAAGAAGCATTAGAACTCTATTGCTAGATACGTAGACATCTGCAAACGCTACTTCCTAGCATGGAAATGTCGCATTTACATTCTTTTGAAGTGAATACGAGGTATACATGACACTTCGCAATGAATATTATATCTTATCATGAAACATAGAAGTGAGATGCGATATGGCATTTTAAGAATCATTAGAACTCTATTGTTTCAACACGTAGTCATCTGGAGACGCTATTTCCTAGCAAGGAAGTGTCGCATTTACGTCCTTTTAAAGTGAATACGAGGTATACATGACACTTCGCAATGAATATTACATCTGACCATGAAACATAGTAATGAGATGCGACATCTCGTTTTAAGAAGCATTAGAACTCTATTGCTACGATACGTAGACATCTGCAAACGCTATTTAATAGCACGTAAGTGTCGCATTTACATTCTTTTGAAGTGAATACGAGGTATACATGACACTTCGCAATGAATATTATATCTTATCGTGGAACATAGAAGTGGGATGCGTTATCGCGTTCTAAGAAGCATTAGAACTCTATTGCTAGATACGTAGACATCTGCAAACGCTACTTCCTAGCATGGAAATGTCGCATTTACATTCTTTTGAAGTGAATACGAGGTATACATGACACTTCGCAATGAATATTATATCTTATCATGAAACATAGAAGTGAAATGCGATATGGCATTTTAAGAATCATTAGAACTCTATAGTTTCGACACGTAGTCATCTGGAAACGCTATTTCCCAGCAAGGAAGTGTCGCATTTACATCCTTTTAAAGTGAATACGAGGTATACATGACACTTCGCAATGAATATTACATCTGATCATGAAACATAGAAATGAGATGCGACATCTCATTTTAAGAAGCATTAGAACTCTATTGCTACGATACGTAGACATTTGCAAACGCTATTTAATAGCACGTAAGTGTCGCATTTACATTCTTTTGAAGTGAATACGAGGTATACATGACACTTCGCAATGAATATTATATCTCATCATGGAACATAGAAGTGGGATGCGTTATCGCGTTCTAAGACGCATTAGAACTCTATTGCTAGATACGTAGACATCTGCAAACGCTACTTCCTAGCATGGAAATGTCGCATTTACATTCTTTTGAAGTGAATACGAGGTATACATGACACTTCGCAATGAATATTATATCTTATCATGGAACATAGAAGTGGGATGCGTTATCGCGTTCTAAGAAGCATTAGAACTCTATTGCTAGATACGTAGACATCTGCAAACGCTACTTCCTAGCATGGAAATGTCGCACTTACATTCTTTTGAAGTGAATACGAGGTATACATGACACTTCGCAATGAATATTATATCTTATCATGAAACATAGAAGTGAGATGCGATATGGTACTTTAAGAATCATTAGAACTCTATTGTTTCGACACGTAGTCATCTGGAAACGCTATTTCCTAGCAAGGAAGTGTCGCATTTACATCGTTTTAAAGTGAATACGAGGTATACATGACACTTCGCAATGAATATTACATGTGATCATGAAACATAGAAATGAGATGCGACATCTCGTTTTAAGAAGCATTAGAACTCTATTGCTACGATACGTAGACATCTGCAAACGCTATTTAATAGCACGTAAGTGTCGCATTTACATTCTTTTGAAGTGAATACGAGGTATACATGACACTTCGCAATGAATATTATATCTTATCGTGGAACATAGAAGTGGGATGCGTTATCGCGTTCTAAGAAGCATTAGAACTCTATTGCTAGATACGTAGACATCTGCAAACGCTACTTCCTAGCATGGAAATGTCGCATTTACATCCTTTTAAAGTGAATACGAGGTATACATGACACTTCGCAATGAATATTACATCTGATCATGAAACATAGAAATGAGATGCGACATCTCGTTTTAAGAAGCATTAGAACTCTATTGCTACGATACGTAGACATCTGCAAACGCTATTTAATAGCACGTAAGTGTCGCATTTACATTCTTTTGAAGTGAATACGAGGTATACATGACACTTCGCAATGAATATTATATCTCATCATGGAACATAGAAGTGGGATGCGTTATCGCGTTCTAAGACGCATTAGAACTCTATTGCTAGATACGTAGACATCTGCAAACGCTACTTCCTAGCATGGAATTGTCGCATTTACATTCTTTTGAAGTGAATACGAGGTATACATGACACTTCGCAATGAATATTATATCTTATCATGAAACATAGAAGTGAGATGCGATATGGCATTTTAAGAATCATTAGAACTCTATTGTTTCAACACGTAGTCATCTGGAGACGCTATTTCCTAGCAAGGAAGTGTCGCATTTACGTCCTTTTAAAGTGAATACGAGGTATACATGACACTTCGCAATGAATATTACATCTGATCATGAAACATAGTAATGAGATGCGACATCTCGTTTTAAGAAGCATTAGAACTCTATTGCTACGATACGTAGACATCTGCAAACGCTATTTAATAGCACGTAAGTGTCGCATTTACATTCTTTTGAAGTCAATACGAGGTATACATGACACTTCGCAATGAATATTATATCTTATCATGAAACATAGAAGTGAGATGCGATATGGCATTTTAAGAATCTCTAGAACTCTATTGTTTCAACACGTAGTTATCTGGAAACGCTATTTCCTAGCAAGGAAGTGTCGCATTTACGTCCTTTTAAAGTGAATACGAGGTATACATGACACTTCGCAGTGAATATTACATCTGATCATGAAACATAGAAATGAGATGCGACATCTCGTTTTAAGAAGCATTAGAACTCTATTGCTACGATACGTAGACATCTGCAAACGCTATTTAATAGCACGTAAGTGTCGCATTTACATTCCTTTGAAGTGAATACGAGGTATACATGACACTTCGCAATGAATATTATATCTTATCATGGAACATAGAAGTGGGATGCGTTATCGCGTTCTAAGAAGCATTAGAACTCTATTGCTAGATACGTAGACATCTGCAAACGCTACTTCCTAGCATGGAAATGTCGCATTTACATTCTTTTGAAGTGAATACGAGGTATACATGACACTTCGCAATGAATATTATATCTTATCATGAAACATAGAAGTGAGATGCGATATGGCACTTTAAGAATCATTAGAACTCTATTGTTTCGACACGTAGTCATCTGGAAACGCTATTTCCTAGCAAGGAAGTGTCGCCTTTACATCCTTTTAAAGTGAATACGAGGTATACATGACACTTCGCAATGAATATTACATCTGATCATGAAACATAGAAATGAGATGCGACATCTCGTTTTAAGAAGCATTAGAACTCTATTGCTAGATACGTAGACATCTGCAAACGCTACTTCCTAGCATGGAAATGTCGCATTTACATTCTTTTGAAGTGAATACGAGGTATACATGACACTTCGCAATGAATATTATATCTTATCATGAAACATAGAAGTGAGATGCGATATGGCATTTTAAGAATCATTAGAACTCTATTGTTTCAACACGTAGTCATCTGGAGACGCTATTTCCTAGCAAGGAAGTGTCGCATTTACGTCCTTTTAAAGTGAATACGAGGTATACATGACACTTCGCAATGAATATTACATCTGATCATGAAACATAGTAATGAGATGCGACATCTCGTTTTAAGAAGCATTAGAACTCTATTGCTACGATACGTAGACATCTGCAAACGCTATTTAATAGCACGTAAGTGTCGCATTTACATTCTTTTGAAGTGAATACGAGGTATACATGACACTTCGCAATGAATATTATATCTTATCATGGAACATAGAAGTGGGATGCGTTATCGCGTTCTAAGAAGCATTAGAACTCTATTGCTAGATACGTAGACATCTGCAAACGCTACTTCCTAGCATGGAAATGTCGCATTTACATTCTTTTGAAGTGAATACGAGGTATACATGACACTTCGCAATGAATATTATATCTTATCATGAAACATAGAAGTGAAATGCGATATGGCATTTTAAGAATCATTAGAACTCTATTGTTTCGACACGTAGTCATCTGGAAACGCTATTTCCTAGCAAGGAAGTGTCGCATTTACATCCTTTTAAAGTGAATACGAGGTATACATGACACTTCGCAATGAATATTACATCTGATCATGAAACATAGAAATGAGATGCGACATCTCGTTTTAAGAAGCATTAGAACTATATTGCTACGATACGTAGACATCTGCAAACGCTAATTCCTAGCACGTAAGTGTCGCATTTACATACTTTTGAAGTGAATACGAGGTATACATGACACTTCGCAATGAATATTATATCTCATCATGAAACATAGAAGTGAGATGCGATATGGCATTATAAGAATCATTAGAACTCTATTGTTTCGACAACGTAGTCATCTGGAAACGCTACTTCCTAGCATGGAAATGTCGCATTTACATTCTTTTGAAGTGAATACGAGGTATACATGACACTTCGCAATGAATATTATATCTTATCATGAAACATAGGAGTGAGATGCGATATGGCACTTTAAGAATCATTAGAACTCTATTGTTTCGACACGTAGTCATCTGGAAACGCTATTTCCTAGCAAGGAAGTGTCGCATTTACATCCTTTTAAAGTGAATACGAGGTATACATGACACTTCGCAATGAATATTACATCTGATCATGAAACATAGAAATGAGATGCGACATCTCGTTTTAAGAAGCATTAGAACTATATTGCTACCATACGTAGACATCTGCAAACGCTATTTCCTAGCACGTAAGTGTCGCATTTACATTCTTTTGAAGTGAATACGAGGTATACATTACACTTCGCAATGAATATTATATCTTATCATGAAACATAGAAGTGAGATGCGATATGGCATTATAAGTATCATTAGAACTCTATTGTTTCGACACGTAGTCATCTGGAAACGCTACTTCCTAGCATGGAAATGTCGCATTTACATTCTTTTGAAGTGAATACGAGGTATACATGACACTTTGCAATGAATATTATATCTTATCATGAAACATAGAAGTGAGATGCGATATGGCATTTTAAGAATCATTAGAACTCTATTGTTTCGACACGTAGTCATCTGGAAACGCTATTTCCTAGCAAGGAAGTGACGCATTTACATTCCTTTGAAGTGAATACGAGGTATACATGACACTTCGCAATGAATATTATACCTTATCATGAAACATAGAAGAGAGATGCGATATCGCGATTTAGGAAGCATAAGAACTCTATTGCTACGATACGTAGATATCTGCAAACGCTATTTCCTAGCATGGAAGTGTCTTATTTACATTCTTTTGAAGTGAATACGAGGTATATATGACACTTCGCAATGAATATTATATCTTATCATGAAACATAGAAGTGAGATGCGATATGGCATTTTAAGAATCATTAGAACTCTATTGTTTCGACACGTAGTCATCTGGAAACGCTATTTCCTAGCAAGGAAGTGTCGCATTTACATCCTTTTAAAGTGAATACGAGGTATACATGACACTTCGCAATGAATATTACATCTGATCATGAAATATAGAAATGAGATGCGACATCTCGTTTTAAGAAGCATTAGAACTCTATTGCTACGATACGTAGACATCTGCAAACGCTATTTCCTAGCACGTAAGTGTCGCATTTACATTCTTTTGAAGTGAATACGAGGTATACATGACACTTCGCAATGAATATTATATCTTATCATGGAACATAGAAGTGGGATGCGTTATCGCGTTCTAAGAAGCATTAGAACTCTATTGCTAGATACGTAGACGTCTGCAAACGCTACTTCCTAGCATGGAAATGTCGCATTTACATTCTTTTGAAGTGAATACGAGGTATACATGACACTTCGCAATGAATATTATATCTTATCATGAAACATAGAAGTGAGATGCGATATGGCACTTTAAGAATCATTAGAACTCTATTGTTTCGACACGTAGTCATCTGGAAACGCTATTTCCTAGCAAGGAAGTGTCGCATTTACATCCTTTTAAAGTGAATACGAGGTATACATGACACTTCGCAATGAATATTACATCTGATCATGAAACATAGAAATGAGATGCGACATCTCGTTTTAAGAAGCATTAGAACTCTACTGCTACGATACGTATACATCTGCAAACGCTATTTCCTAGCACGTAAGTGTCGCATTTACATTCTTTTGAAGTGAATACGAGGTATACATGACACTTCGCAATGAATATTATATCTTATCATGGAACATAGAAGTGGGATGCGTTATCGCGTTCTAAGAAGCATTAGAACTCTATTGCTAGATACGTAGACATCTGAAAACGCTACTTCCTAGCATGGAAATGTCGCATTTACATTCTTTTGAAGTGAATACGAGGTATACATGACACTTCGCAATGAATATTATATCTTATCATGAAACATAGAAGTGAGATGCGATATGGCATTTTAAGAAACATTAGAACTCCATTGTTTCAACACGTAGTCATCTGGAAACGCTATTTCCTAGCAAGGAAGTGTCGAATTTACATCCTTTTAAAGTGAATACGAGGTATACATGACACTTCGCAATGAATATTACATCTGATCATGAAACATAGAAATGAGATGCGACATCTCGTTTTAAGAAGCATTAGAACTCTATTGCTACGATACGTAGACATCTGCAAACGCTATTTAATAGCACGTAAGTGTCGCATTTACATTCTTTTGAAGTGAATACGAGGTATACATGACACTTCGCAATGAATATTATATCTTATCATGGAACATAGAAGTGGGATGCGTTATCGCGTTCTAAGAAGCATTAGAACTCTATTGCTAGATACGTAGACATCTGCAAACGCTACTTCCTAGCATGGAAATGTCGCATTTACATTCTTTTGAAGTGAATACGAGGTATACATGACACTTCGCAATGAATATTATATCTTATCATGAAACACAGAAGTGAAATGCGATATGGCATTTTAAGAATCATTAGAACTCTATTGTTTCGACACGTAGTCATCTGGAAACGCTATTTCCTAGCAAGAAAGTGTCGCATTTACATCCTTTTAAAGTGAATGCGAGGTATACATGACACTTCGCAATGAATATTACATCTGATCATGAAACATAGAAATGAGATGCGACATCTCGTTTTAAGAAGCATTAGAACTCTATTGCTACGATACGTAGACATCTGCAAACGCTATTTCCTAGCACGTAAGTGTCGCATTTACATTCTTTCCAAGAGAATACGAGGTATACATGACACTTCGCAATGAATATTATATCTTATCATGGAACATAGAAGTGGGATGCGTTATCGCGTTCTAAGAAGCATTAGAACTCTATTGCTAGATACGTAGACATCTGCAAACGCTACTTCCTAGCATGGAAATGTCGCATTTACATTCTTTTGAAGTGAATACGAGGTATACATGACACTTCGCAATGAATATTATATCTTATCATGAAACATAGAAGTGAGATGCGATATGGCACTTTAAGAATCATTAGAACTCTATTGTTTCGACACGTAGTCATCTGGAAACGCTATTTCCTAGCAAGGAAGTGTCGCATTTACATCCTTTTAAAGTGAATACGAGGTATACATGACACTTCGCAATGAATATTACATCTGATCATGAAACATAGAAATGAGATGCGACATCTCGTTTTAAGAAGCATTAGAACTCTACTGCTACGATACGTATACATCTGCAAACGCTATTTCCTAGCACGTAAGTGTCGCATTTACATTCTTTTGAAGTGAATACGAGGTATACATGACACTTCGCAATGAATATTATATCTTATCATGGAACATAGAAGTGGGATGCGTTATCGCGTTCTAAGAAGCATTAGAACTCTATTGCTAGATACGTAGACATCTGAAAACGCTACTTCCTAGCATGGAAATGTCGCATTTACATTCTTTTGAAGTGAATACGAGGTATACGTGACACTTCGCAATGAATATTATATCTTATCATGAAACATAGAAGTGAGATGCGATATGGCATTTTAAGAATCATTAGAACTCTATTGTTTCAACACGTAGTCATCTGGAAACGCTATTTCCTAGCAAGGAAGTGTCGAATTTACATCCTTTTAAAGTGAATACGAGGTATACATGACACTTCGCAATGAATATTACATCTGATCATGAAACATAGAAATGAGATGCGACATCTCGTTTTAAGAAGCATTAGAACTCTATTGCTACGATACGTAGACATCTGCAAACGCTATTTAATAGCACGTAAGTGTCGCATTTACATTCTTTTGAAGTGAATACGAGGTATACATGACACTTCGCAATGAATATTATATCTTATCATGGAACATAGAAGTGGGATGCGTTATCGCGTTCTAAGAAGCATTAGAACTCTATTGCTAGATACGTAGACATCTGCAAACGCTACTTCCTAACATGGAAATGTCGCATTTACATTCTTTTGAAGTGAATACGAGGTATACATGACACTTCGCAATGAATATTATATCTTATCATGAAACACAGAAGTGAAATGCGATATGGCATTTTAAGAATCATTAGAACTCTATTGTTTCGACACGTAGTCATCTGGAAACGCTATTTCCCAGCAAGGAAGTGTCGCACTTACATCCTTTTAAAGTGAATACGAGGTATACATGACACTTCGCAATGAATATTACATCTGATCATGAAACATAGAAATGAGATGCGACATCTCGTTTTAAGAAGCATTAGAACTCTATTGCTACGATACGTAGACATCTGCAAACGCTATTTAATAGCACGTAAGTGTCGCATTTACATTCTTTTGAAGTGAATACGAGGTATACATGACACTTCGCAATGAATATTATATCTCATCATGGAACATAGAAGTGGGATGCGTTATCGCGTTCTAAGAAGCATTAGAACTCTATTGCTAGATACGTAGACATCTGCAAACGCTACTTCCTAGCATGGAAATGTCGCATTTACATTCTTTTGAAGTGAATACGAGGTATACATGACACTTCGCAATGAATATTATATCTTATCATGAAACATAGAAGTGAGATGCGATATGGCATTTTAAGAATCATTAGAACTCTATTGTTTCAACACGTATTCATCTGGAAACGCTATTTCCTAGCAACGAAGTGTCGCATTTACGTCCTTTTAAAGTGAATACGAGGTATACATGACACTTCGCAATGAATATTACATCTGATCATGAAACATAGAAATGAGATGCGACATCTCGTTTTAAGAAGCATTAGAACTCTATTGCTACGATACGTAGACATCTGCAAACGCTATTTAATAGCACGTAAGTGTCGCATTTACATTCTTTTGAAGTGAATACGAGGTATACATGACACTTCGCAATGAATATTATATCTTATCATGGAACATAGAAGTGGGATGCGTTATCGCGTTCTAAGAAGCATTAGAACTCTATTGCTAGATACGTAGACATCTGCAAACGCTACTTCCTAGCATGGAAATGTCGCATTTACATTCTTTTGAAGTGAATACGAGGTATACATGACACTTCGCAATGAATATTATATCTTATCATGAAACATAGAAGTGAGATGCGATATGGCACTTTAAGAATCATTAGAACTCTATTGTTTCGACACGTAGTCATCTGGAAACGCTATTTCCTAGCAAGGAAGTGTCGCATTTACATCCTTTTAAAGTGAATACGAGGTATACATGACACTTCGCAATGAATATTACATCTGATCATGAAACATAGAAATGAGATGCGACATCTCGTTTTAAGAAGCATTAGATCTATATTGCTACGATACGTAGACATCTGCAAACGCTATTTCCTCGCACGTAAGTGTCGCATTTACATTCTTTTGAAGTGAATACGAGGTATACATGACACTTCGCAATGAATATTATATCTTATCATGAAACATAGAAGTGAGATGCGATATGGCATTATAAGTATCATTAGAACTCTATTGTTTCGACACGTAGTCATCTGGAAACGCTACTTCCTAGCATGGAAATGTCGCATTTACATTCTTTTGAAGTGAATACGAGGTATACATGACACTTCGCAATGAATATTACATCTGATCATGAAACATAGAAATGAGATGCGACATCTCGTTTTAAGAAGCATTAGAACTCTATTGCTACGATACGTAGACATCTGGAAACGCTATTTCCTAGCAAGGAAGTGACGCATTTACATTCCTTTGAAGTGAATACGAGGTATACATGACACTTCGCAATGAATATTATACCTTATCATGAAACATAGAAGAGAGATGCGATATCGCGATTTAGGAAGCATAAGAACTCTCTTGCTACGATACGTAGATATCTGCAAACGCTATTTCCTAGCATGGAAGTGTCTTATTTACATTCTTTTGAAGTGAATACGAGGTATATATGACACTTCGCAATGAATATTATATCTTATCATGAAACATAGAAGTGAGATGCGATATGGCATTTTAAGAATCATTAGAACCCTATTGTTTCGACACGTAGTCATCTGGAAACGCTATTTCCTAGCAAGGAAGTGTCGCATTTACATCCTTTTAAAGTGAATACGAGGTATACATGACACTTCGCAATGAATATTACATCTGATCATGAAATATAGAAATGAGATGCGACATCTCGTTTTAAGAAGCATTAGAACTCTATTGCTACGATACGTAGACATCTGCAAACGCTATTTCCTAGCACGTAAGTGTCGCATTTACATTCTTTTGAAGTGAATACGAGGTATACATGACACTTCGCAATGAATATTATATCTTATCATGGAACATAGAAGTGGGATGCGTTATCGCGTTCTAAGAAGCATTAGAACTCTATTGCTAGATACGTAGACATCTGCAAACGCTACTTCCTAGCATGGAAATGTCGCATTTACATTCTTTTGAAGTGAATACGAGGTATACATGACACTTCGCAATGAATATTATATCTTGTCATGAAACATAGAAGTGAGATGCGATATGGCACTTTAAGAATCATTAGAACTCTATTGTTTCGACACGTAGTCATCTGGAAACGCTATTTCCTAGCAAGGAAGTGTCGCATTTACATCCTTTTAAAGTGAATACGAGGTATACATGACACTTCGCAATGAATATTACATCTGATCATGAAACATAGAAATGAGATGCGACATCTCGTTTTAAGAAGCATTAGAACTCTATTGCTACGATACGTAGACATCTGCAAACGCTATTTCCTAGCACGTAAGTGTCGCATTTACATTCTTTTGAAGTGAATACGAGGTATACATGACACTTCGCAATGAATATTATATCATATCATGGAACATAGATGTGGGATGCGTTATCGCGTTCTAAGAAGCATTAGAACTCTATTGCTAGATACGTAGACATCTGAAAACGCTACTTCCTAGCATGGAAATGTCGCATTTACATTCTTTTGAAGTGAATACGAGGTATACATGACACTTCGCAATCAATATTATATCTTATCATGAAACATAGAAGTGAGATGCGATATGGCATTTTAAGAATCATTAGAACTCTATTGTTTCAACACGTAGTCATCTGGAAACGCTATTTCCTAGCAAGGAAGTGTCGAATTTACATCCTTTTAAAGTGAATACGAGGTATACATGACACTTCGCAATGAATATTACATCTGATCATGAAACATAGAAATGAGATGCGACATCTCGTTTTAAGAAGCATTAGAACTCTATTGCTACGATACGTAGACATCTGCAAACGCTATTTAATAGCACGTAAGTGTCGCATTTACATTCTTTTGAAGTGAATACGAGGTATACATGACACTTCGCAATGAATATTATATCTTATCATGGAACATAGAAGTGGGATGCGTTATCGCGTTCTAAGAAGCATTAGAACTCTATTGCTAGATACGTAGACATCTGCAAACGCTACTTCCTAGCATGGAAATGTCGCATTTACATTCTTTTGAAGTGAATACGAGGTATACATGACACTTCGCAATGAATATTATATCTTATCCTGAAACACAGAAGTGAAATGCGATATGGCATTTTAAGAATCATTAGAACTCTATTGTTTCGACACGTAGTCATCTGGAAACGCTATTTCCCAGCAAGGAAGTGTCGCACTTACATCCTTTTAAAGTGAATACGAGGTATACATGACACTTCGCAATGAATATTACATCTGATCATGAAACATAGAAATGAGATGCGACATCTCGTTTTAAGAAGCATTAGAACTCTATTGCTACGATACGTAGACATCTGCAAACGCTATTTAATAGCACGTAAGTGTCGCATTTACATTCTTTTGAAGTGAATACGAGGTATACATGACACTTCGCAATGAATATTATATCTTATCATGGAACATAGAAGTGGGATGCGTTATCGCGTTCTAAGAAGCATTAGAACTCTATTGCTAGATACGTAGACATCTGCAAACGCTACTTCCTAGCATGGAAATGTCGCCTTTACATTCTTTTGAAGTGAAAACGAGGTATACATGACACTTCGCAATGAATATTATATCTTGTCATGAAACATAGAAGTGAGATGCGATATGGCACTTTAAGAATCACTAGAACTCTATTGTTTGGACACGTAGTCATCTGGAAACGCTATTTCCTAGCAAGGAAGTGTCGCATTTACATCCTTTTAAAGTGAATGCGAGGTATACATGACACTTCGCAATGAATATTACATCTGATCATGAAACATAGAAATGAGATGCGACATCTCGTTTTAAGAAGCATTAGAACTCTATTGCTACGATACGTAGACATCTGCAAACGCTATTTCCTAGCACGTAAGTGTCGCATTTACATTCTTTTGAAGTGAATACGAGGTATACATGACACTTCGCAATGAATATTATATCTTATCATGGAACATAGAAGTGGGATGCGTTATCGCGTTCTAAGAAGCATTAGAACTCTATTGCTAGATACGTAGACATCTGAAAACGCTACTTCCTAGCATGGAAATGTCGCATTTACATTCTTTTGAAGTGAATACGAGGTATACATGACACTTCGCAATGAATATTATATCTTATCATGAAACATAGAAGTGAGATGCGATATGGCATTTTAAGAATCATTAGAACTCTATTGTTTCAACACGTAGTCATCTGGAAACGCTATTTCCTAGCAAGGAAGTGTCGAATTTACATCCTTTTAAAGTGAATACGAGGTATACATGACACTTCGCAATGAATATTACATCTGATCATGAAACATAGAAATGAGATGCGACATCTCGTTTTAAGAAGCATTAGAACTCTATTGCTACGATACGTAGACATCTGCAAACGCTATTTAATAGCACGTAAGTGTCGCATTTACATTCTTTTGAAGTGAATACGAGGTATACATGACACTTCGCAATGAATATTATATCTTATCATGGAACATAGAAGTGGGATGCGTTATCGCGTTCTAAGAAGCATTAGAACTCTATTGCTAGATACGTAGACATCTGCAAACGCTACTTCCTAGCATGGAAATGTCGCATTTACATTCTTTTGAAGTGAATACGAGGTATACATGACACTTCGCAATGAATATTATATCTTATCATGAAACACAGAAGTGAAATGCGATATGGCATTTTAAGAATCATTAGAACTCTATTGTTTCGACACGTAGTCATCTGGAAACGCTATTTCCCAGCAAGGAAGTGTCGCACTTACATCCTTTTAAAGTGAATACGAGGTATACATGACACTTCGCAATGAATATTACATCTGATCATGAAACATAGAAATGAGATGCGACATCTCGTTTTAAGAAGCATTAGAACTCTATTGCTACGATACGTAGACATCTGCAAACGCTATTTAATAGCACGTAAGTGTCGCATTTACATTCTTTTGAAGTGAATACGAGGTATACATGACACTTCGCAATGAATATTATATCTTATCATGGAACATAGAAGTGGGATGCGTTATCGCGTTCTAAGAAGCATTAGAACTCTATTGCTAGATACGTAGACATCTGCAAACGCTACTTCCTAGCATGGAAATGTCGCATTTACATTCTTTTGAAGTGAATACGAGGTATACATGACACTTCGCAATGAATATTATATCTTATCATGAAACACAGAAGTGAAATGCGATATGGCATTTTAAGAATCATTAGAACTCTATTGTTTCGACACGTAGTCATCTGGAAACGCTATTTCCCAGCAAGGAAGTGTCGCACTTACATCCTTTTAAAGTGAATACGAGGTATACATGACACTTCGCAATGAATATTACATCTGATCATGAAACATAGAAATGAGATGCGACATCTCGTTTTAAGAAGCATTAGAACTCTATTGCTACGATACGTAGACATCTGCAAACGCTATTTAATAGCACGTAAGTGTCGCATTTACATTCTTTTGAAGTGAATACGAGGTATACATGACACTTCGCAATGAATATTATATCTTATCATGGAACATAGAAGTGGGATGCGTTATCGCGTTCTAAGAAGCATTAGAACTCTATTGCTAGATACGTAGACATCTGCAAACGCTACTTCCTAGCATGGAAATGTCGCCTTTACATTCTTTTGAAGTGAAAACGAGGTATACATGACACTTCGCAATGAATATTATATCTTGTCATGAAACATAGAAGTGAGATGCGATATGGCACTTTAAGAATCACTAGAACTCTATTGTTTCGACACGTAGTCATCTGGAAACGCTATTTCCTAGCAAGGAAGTGTCGCATTTACATCCTTTTAAAGTGAATGCGAGGTATACATGACACTTCGCAATGAATATTACATCTGATCATGAAACATAGAAATGAGATGCGACATCTCGTTTTAAGAAGCATTAGAACTCTATTGCTACGATACGTAGACATCTGCAAACGCTATTTCCTAGCACGTAAGTGTCGCATTTACATTCTTTTGAAGTGAATACGAGGTATACATGACACTTCGCAATGAATATTATATCTTATCATGGAACATAGAAGTGGGATGCGTTATCGCGTTCTAAGAAGCATTAGAACTCTATTGCTAGATACGTAGACATCTGAAAACGCTACTTCCTAGCATGGAAATGTCGCATTTACATTCTTTTGAAGTGAATACGAGGTATACATGACACTTCGCAATGAATATTATATCTTATCATGAAACATAGAAGTGAGATGCGATATGGCATTTTAAGAATCATTAGAACTCTATTGTTTCAACACGTAGTCATCTGGAAACGCTATTTCCTAGCAAGGAAGTGTCGAATTTACATCCTTTTAAAGTGAATACGAGGTATACATGACACTTCGCAATGAATATTACATCTGATCTTGAAACATAGAAATGAGATGCGACATCTCGTTTTAAGAAGCATTAGAACTCTATTGCTACGATACGTAGACATCTGCAAACGCTATTTAATAGCACGTAAGTGTCGCATTTACATTCTTTTGAAGTGAATACGAGGTATACATGACACTTCGCAATGAATATTATATCTTATCATGGAACATAGAAGTGGGATGCGTTATCGCGTTCTAAGAAGCATTAGAACTCTATTGCTAGATACGTAGACATCTGCAAACGCTACTTCCTAGCATGGAAATGTCGCATTTACATTCTTTTGAAGTGAATACGAGGTATACATGACACTTCGCAATGAATATTATATCTTATCATGAAACACAGAAGTGAAATGCGATATGGCATTTTAAGAATCATTAGAACTCTATTGTTTCGACACGTAGTCATCTGGAAACGCTATTTCCCAGCAAGGAAGTGTCGCACTTACATCCTTTTAAAGTGAATACGAGGTATACATGACACTTCGCAATGAATATTACATCTGATCATGAAACATAGAAATGAGATGCGACATCTCGTTTTAAGAAGCATTAGAACTCTATTGCTACGATACGTAGACATCTGCAAACGCTATTTAATAGCACGCAAGTGTCGCATTTACATTCTTTTGAAGTGAATACGAGGTATACATGACACTTCGCAATGAATATTATATCTTATCATGGAACATAGAAGTGGGATGCGTTATCGCGTTCTAAGAAGCATTAGAACTCTATTGCTAGATACGTAGACATCTGCAAACGCTACTTCCTAGCATGGAAATGTCGCATTTACATTCTTTTGAAGTGAATACGAGGTATACATGACACTTCGCAATGAATATTATATCTTATCATGAAACATAGAAGTGAGATGCGATATGGCACTTTAAGAATCATTAGAACTCTATTGTTTCGACACGTAGTCATCTGGAAACGCTATTTCCTAGCAAGGAAGTGTCGCATTTACATCCTTTTAAAGTGAATACGAGGTATACATGACACTTCGCAATGAATATTACATCTGATCATGAAACATAGAAATGAGATGCGACATCTCGTTTTAAGAAGCATTAGAACTATATTGCTACGATACGTAGACATCTGCAAACGCTATTTCCTCGCACGTAAGTGTCGCATTTACATTCTTTTGAAGTGAATACGAGGTATACATGACACTTCGCAATGAATATTATATCTTATCATGAAACATAGAAGTGAGATGCGATATGGCATTATAAGTATCATTAGAACTCTATTGTTTCGACACGTAGTCATCTGGAAACGCTACTTCCTAGCATGGAAATGTCGCATTTACATTCTTTTGAAGTGAATACGAGGTATACATGACACTTTGCAATGAATATTATATCTTATCATGAAACATAGAAGTGAGATGCGATATGGCATTTTAAGAATCATTAGAACTCTATTGTTTCGACACGTAGTCATCTGGAAACGCTATTTCCTAGCAAGGAAGTGACGCATTTACATTCCTTTGAAGTGAATACGAGGTATACATGACACTTCGCAATGAATATTATACCTTATCATGAAACATAGGAGAGAGATGCGATATCGCGATTTAGGAAGCATAAGAACTCTATTGCTACGATACGTAGATATCTGCAAACGCTATTTCCTAGCATGGAAGTGTCTTATTTACATTCTTTTGAAGTGAATACGAGGTATATATGACACTTCGCAATGAATATTATATCTTATCATGAAACATAGAAGTGAGATGCGATATGGCATTTTAAGAATCATTAGAACCCTATTGTTTCGACACGTAGTCATCTGGAAACGCTATTTCCTAGCAAGGAAGTGTCGCATTTACATCCTTTTAAAGTGAATACGAGGTATACATGACACTTCGCAATGAATATTACATCTGATCATGAAATATAGAAATGAGATGCGACATCTCGTTTTAAGAAGCATTAGAACTCTATTGCTACGATACGTAGACATCTGCAAACGCTATTTCCTAGCACGTAAGTGTCGCATTTACATTCTTTTGAAGTGAATACGAGGTATACATGACACTTCGCAATGAATACTATATCTTATCATGGAACATAGAAGTGGGATGCGTTATCGCGTTCTAAGAAGCATTAGAACTCTATTGCTAGATACGTAGACATCTGCAAACGCTACTTCCTAGCATGGAAATGTCGCATTTACATTCTTTTGAAGTGAATACGAGGTATTCATGACACTTCGCAATGAATATTATATCTTGTCATGAAACATAGAAGTGAGATGCGATATGGCACTTTAAGAATCATTAGAACTCTATTGTTTCGACACGTAGTCATCTGGAAACGCTATTTCCTAGCAAGGAAGTGTCGCATTTACATCCTTTTAAAGTGAATACGAGGTATACATGACACTTCGCAATGAATATTACATCTGATCATGAAATATAGAAATGAGATGCGACATCTCGTTTTAAGAAGCATTAGAACTCTATTGCTACGATACGTAGACATCTGCAAACGCTATTTCCTAGCACGTAAGTGTCGCATTTACATTCTTTTGAAGTGAATACGAGGTATACATGACACTTCGCAATGAATATTATATCTTATCATGGAACATAGAAGTGGAATGCGTTATCGCGTTCTAAGAAGCATTAGAACTCTATTGCTAGATACGTAGACATCTGCAAACGCTACTTCCTAGCATGGAAATGTGGCATTTACATTCTTTTGAAGTGAATACGAGGTATACATGACACTTCGCAATGAATATTATATCTTGTCATGAAACATAGAAGTGAGATGCGATATGGCACTTTAAGAATCATTAGAACTCTATTGTTTCGACACGTAGTCATCTGGAAACGCTATTTCCTAGCAAGGAAGTGTCGCATTTACATCCTTTTAAGGTGAATACGAGGTATACATGACACTTCGCAATGAATATTACATCTGATCATGAAACATAGAAATGAGATGCGACATCTCGTTTTAAGAAGCATTAGAACTCTATTGCTACGATACGTAGACATCTGCAAACGCTATTTCCTAGCACGTAAGTGTCGCATTTACATTCTTTTGAAGTGAATACGAGGTATACATGACACTTCGCAATGAATATTATATCATATCATGGAACATAGAAGTGGGATGCGTTATCGCGTCCTAAGAAGCATTAGAACTCTATTGCTAGATACGTAGACATCTGAAAACGCTACTTCCTAGCATGGAAATGTCGCATTTACATTCTTTTGAAGTGAATACGAGGTATACATGACACTTCGCAATAAATATTATATCTTATCATGAAACATAGAAGTGAGATGCGATATGGCATTTTAAGAATCATTAGAACTCTATTGTTTCAACACGTAGTCATCTGGAAACGCTATTTCCTAGCAAGGAAGTGTCGAATTTACATCCTTTTAAAGTGAATACGAGGTATACATGACACTTCGCAATGAATATTACATCTGATCATGAAACATAGAAATGAGATGCGACATCTCGTTTTAAGAAGCATTAGAACTCTATTGCTACGATACGTAGACATCTGCAAACGCTATTTAATAGCACGTAAGTGTCGCATTTACATTCTTTTGAAGCGAATTCGAGGTATACATGACACTTCGCAATGAATATTATATCTTATCATGGAACATAGAAGTGGGATGCGTTATCGCGTTCTAAGAAGCATTAGAACTCTATTGCTAGATACGTAGACATCTGCAAACGCTACTTCCTAGCATGGAAATGTCGCCTTTACATTCTTTTGAAGTGAATACGAGGTATACATGACACTTCGCAATGAATATTATATCTTGTCATGAAACATAGAAGTGAGATGCGATATGGCACTTTAAGAATCACTAGAACTCTATTGTTTCGACACGTAGTCATCTGGAAACGCTATTTCCTAGCAAGGAAGTGTCGCATTTACATCCTTTTAAAGTGAATGCGAGGTATACATGACACTTCGCAATGAATATTACATCTGATCATGAAACATAGAAATGAGATGCGACATCTCGTTTTAAGAAGCATTAGAACTCTATTGCTACGATACGTAGACATCTGCAAACGCCATTTCCTAGCACGTAAGTGTCGCATTTACATTCTTTCCAAGTGAATACGAGGTATACATGACACTTCGCAATGAATATTATATCTTATCATGAAACATAGAAGTGAGATGCGATATGGCATTATAAAAATCATTAGAACTCTATTGTTTCGACACGTAGTCATCTGGAAACCTTACTTCCTAGCATGGAAATGTCGCATTTACATTCTTTTGAAGTGAATACGAGGTATACATGACACTTCGCAATGAATATTATATCTTATCATGGAACATAGAAGTGAGATGCGATATGGCATTATAAGAATCATTAGAACTCTATTGTTTCGACACGTAGTCATCTGGAAACGCTACTTCCTAGCATGGAAATGTCGCATTTACTTTCTTTTGTAGTGAATACGAGGTATACATGACACTTCGCAATGAATATTATATCTTATCATGAAACATAGAAGTGAGATGCGATATGGCATTTTAAGAATCATTAGAACTCTATTGTTTCAACACGTAGTCATCTCGAAACGCTATTTCCTAGCACGTAAGTGTCGCATTTACATTCTTTTGAAGTGAATACGAGGTATACATGACACTTCGCAATGAATATTATATCTTATCATGGAACATAGAAGTGGGATGCGTTATCGCGTTCTAAGACGCATTAGAACTCTATTGCTAGATACGTAGACATCTGCAAACGCTACTTCCTAGCATGGAAATGTCGCATTTACATTCTTTTGAAGTGAATACGAGGTGTACATGACACTTCGCAATGAATATTATATCTTATCATGAAACATAGAAGTGAGATGCGATATGGCATTTTAAGAATCATTAGAACTCTATTGTTTCAACACGTAGTCATCTGGAAACGCTATTTCCTAGCAAGGAAGTGTCGAATTTACATCCTTTTAAAGTGAATACGAGGTATACATGACACTTCGCAATGAATATTATATCTTATCATGAAACATAGGAGTGAGATGCGATATGGCATTATAAGAATCATTAGAACTCTATTGTTTCGACACGTAGTCATCTGGAGACGCTACTTCCTAGCATGGAAATGTCGCATTTACATTCTTTTGAAGTGAATACGAGGTATACATGACACTTCGCAATGAATATTATATCTTATCATGAAACATAGAAGTGAGATGCGATATGGCACTTTAAGAATCATTAGAACTCTATTGTTTCGACACGTAGTCATCTGGAAACGCTATTTCCTAGCAAGGAAGTGTCGCATTTACATCCTTTTAAAGTGAATACGAGGTATACATGACACTTCGCAATGAATATTACATCTGATCATGAAACATAGAAATGAGATGCGACATCTCGTTTTAAGAAGCATTAGAACTATATTGCTACGATACGTAGACATCTGCAAACGCTATTTCCTAGCACGTAAGTGTCGCATTTACATTCTTTTGAAGTGAATACGAGGTATACATGACACTTCGCAATGAATATTATATCTTATCATGAAACATAGAAGTGAGATGCGATATGGCATTATAAGTATCATTAGAACTCTATTGTTTCGACACGTAGTCATCTGGAAACGCTACTTCCTAGCATGGAAATGTCGCATCTACATTCTTTTGAAGTGAATACGAGGTATACATGACACTTTGCAATGAATATTATATCTTATCATGAAACATAGAAGTGAGATGCGATATGGCAATTTAAGAATCATTAGAACTCTATTGTTTCGACACGTAGTCATCTGGAAACGCTATTTCCTAGCAAGGAAGTGACGCATTTACATTCCTTTGAAGTGAATACGAGGTATACATGACACTTCGCAATGAATATTATACCTTATCATGAAACATAGAAGAGAGATGCGATATCGCGATTTAGGAAGCATAAGAACTCTATTGCTACGATACGTAGATATCTGCAAACGCTATTTCCTAGCATGGAAGTGTCTTATTTACATTCTTTTGAAGTGAATACGAGGTATATATGACACTTCGCAATGAATATTATATCTTATCATGAAACATAGAAGTGAGATGCGATATGGCATTTTAAGAATCATTAGATCCCTATTGTTTCGACACGTAGTCATCTGGAAACGCTATTTCCTAGCAAGGAAGTGTCGCATTTACATCCTTTTAAAGTGAATACGAGGTATACATGATACTTCGCAATGAATATTACATCTGATCATGAAATATAGAAATGAGATGCGACATCTCGTTTTAAGAAGCATTAGAACTCTATTGCTACGATACGTAGACATCTGCAAACGCTATTTCCTAGCACGTAAGTGTCGCATTTACATTCTTTTGAAGTGAATACGAGGTATACATGACACTTCGCAATGAATATTATATCTTATCATGGAACATAGAAGTGGGATGCGTTATCGCGTTCTAAGAAGCATTAGAACTCTATTGCTAGATACGTAGACATCTGCAAACGCTACTTCCTAGCATGGAAATGTCGCATTTACATTCTTTTGAAGTGAATACGAGGTATACATGACACTTCGCAATGAATGTTATATCTTATCATGAAACATAGAAGTGAGATGCGATATGGCACTTTAAGAATCATTAGAACTCTATTGTTTCGATACGTAGTCATCTGGAAACGCTATTTCCTAGCAAGGAAGTGTCGCATTTACATCCTTTTAAAGTGAATACGAGGTATACATGACACTTCGCAATGAATATTACATCTGATCATGAAACATAGAAATGAGATGCGACATCTCGTTTTAAGAAGCATTAGAACTCTATTGCTACGATACGTAGACATCTGCAAACGCTATTTCCTAGCACGTAAGTGTCGCATTTACATTCTTTTGAAGTGAATACGAGGTATACATGACACTTCGCAATGAATATTATATCTTATCATGGAACATAGATGTGGGATGCGTTATCGCGTTCTAAGAAGCATTAGAACTCTATTGCTAGATACGTAGACATCTGAAAACGCTACTTCCTAGCATGGAAATGTCGCATTTACATTCTTTTGAAGTGAATACGAGGTATACATGACACTTCGCAATGAATATTACATCTGATCATGAATCATAGAAATGAGATGTGACATCTCGTTTTAAGAAGCATTAGAACTCTATTGCTACGATACGTAGACATCTGCAAACGCTATTTCCTAGCACGTAAGTGTCGCATTTACATTCTTTTGAAGTGAATACGAGGTATACATGACACTTCGCAATGAATATTATATCTTATCATGGAACATAGAAGTGAGATGCGATATGGCATTATAAGAATCATTAGAACTCTATTGTTTCGACACGTAGTCATCTGGAAACGCTACTTCCTAGCATGGAAATGTCGCATTTACTTTCTTTTGTAGTGAATACGAGGTATACATGACACTTCGCAATGAATATTATATCTTATCATGAAACATAGAAGTGAGATGCGATATGGCATTTTAAGAATCATTAGAACCCTATTGTTTCGACACGTAGTCATCTGGAAACGCTATTTCCTAGCACGTAAGTGTCGCATTTACATTCTTTTGAAGTGAATACGAGGTATACATGACACTTCGCAATGAATATTATATCTTATCATGGAACATAGAAGTGGGATGCGTTATCGCGTTCTAAGAAGCATTAGAACTCTATTGCTAGATACGTAGACATCTGAGACGCTACTTCCTAGCATGGAAATGTCGCATTTACATTCTTTTGAAGTGAATACGAGGTATACATGACACTTCGCAATGAATATTATATCTTATCATGAAACATAGAAGTGAGATGCGATATGGCATTTTAAGAATCATTAGAACTCTATTGTTTCGACACGTAGTCATCTGGAAACGCTATTTCCTAGCAAGGAAGTGTCGAATTTACATCCTTTTAAAGTGAATACGAGGTATACATGACACTTCGCAATGAATATTACATCTGATCATGAAACATAGAAATGAGATGCGACATCTCGTTTTAAGAAGCATTAGAACTCTATTGCTACGATACGTAGACATCTGCAAACGCTATTTAATAGCACGTAAGTGTCGCATTTACATTCTTTTGAAGCGAATACGAGGTATACATGACACTTCGCAATGAATATTATATCTTATCATGGAACATAGAAGTGGGATGCGTTATCGCGTTCTAAGAAGCATTAGAACTCTATTGCTAGATACGTAGACATCTGCAAACGCTACTTCCTAGCATGGAAATGTCGCATTTACATTCTTTTGAAGTGAATACGAGGTATACATGACACTTCGCAATGAATATTATATCTTGTCATGAAACATAGAAGTGAGATGCGATATGGCACTTTAAGAATCACTAGAACTCTATTGTTTCGACACGTAGTCATCTGGAAACGCTATTTCCTAGCAAGGAAGTGTCGCATTTACATCCTTTTAAAGTGAATGCGAGGTATACATGACACTTCGCAATGAATATTACATCTGATCATGAAACATAGAAATGAGATGCGACATCTCGTTTTAAGAAGCATTAGAACTCTATTGCTACGATACGTAGACATCTGCAAACGCCATTTCCTAGCACGTAAGTGTCGCATTTACATTCTTTAGAAGTGAATACGAGGTATACATGACACTTCGCAATGAATATTATATCTTATCATGAAACATAGAAGTGAGATGCGATATGGCATTATAAGAATCATTAGAACTCTATTGTTTCGACACGTAGTCATCTGGAAACGTTACTTCCTAGCATGGAAATGTCGCATTTACATTCTTTTGAAGTGAATGCGAGGTATACATGACACTTCGCAATGAATATTACATCTGATCATGAATCATAGAAATGAGATGCGACATCTCGTTTTAAGAAGCATTAGAACTCTATTGCTACGATACGTAGACATCTGCAAACGCTATTTCCTAGCACGTAAGTGTCGCATTTACATTCTTTTGAAGTGAATACGAGGTATACATGACACTTCGCAATGAATATTATATCTTATCATGGAACATAGAAGTGAGATGCGATATGGCATTATAAGAATCATTAGAACTCTATTGTTTCGACACGTAGTCATCTGGAAACGCTACTTCCTAGCATGGAAATGTCGCATTTACTTTCTTTTGTAGTGAATACGAGGTATACATGACACTTCGCAATGAATATTATATCTTATCATGAAACATAGAAGTGAGATGCGATATGGCATTTTAAGAATCATTAGAACTCTATTGTTTCAACACGTAGTCATCTCGAAACGCTATTTCCTAGCACGTAAGTGTCGCATTTACATTCTTTTGAAGTGAATACGAGGTATACATGACACTTCGCAATGAATATTATATCTTATCATGGAACATAGAAGTGGGATGCGATATGGCATTATAAGAATCATTAGAACTCTATTGTTTCGACACGTAGTCATCTGGAAACGCTACTTCCTAGCATGGAAATGTCGCATTTACATTCTTTTGAAGTGAATACGAGGTATACATGACACTTCGCAATGAATATTATATCTTATCATGAAACATAGGAGTGAGATGCGATATGGCATTATAAGAATCATTAGAACTCTATTGTTTCGACACGTAGTCATCTGGAAACGCTACTTCCTAGCATGGAAATGTCGCATTTACATTCTTTTGAAGTGAATACGAGGTATACATGACACTTCGCAATGAATATTATATCTTATCATGAAACATAGAAGTGAGATGCGATATGGCACTTTAAGAATCATTAGAACTCTATTGTTTCGACACGTAGTCATCTGGAAACGCTATTTCCTAGCAAGGAAGTGTCGCATTTACATCCTTTTAAAGTGAATGCGAGGTATACATGACACTTCGCAATGAATATTACATCTGATCATGAAACATAGAAATGAGATGCGACATCTCGTTTTAAGAAGCATTAGAACTATATTGCTACGATACGTAGACATCTGCAAACGCTATTTCCTAGCACGTAAGTGTCGCATTTACATTCTTTTGAAGTGAATACGAGGTATACATGACACTTCGCAATGAATATTATATCTTATCATGAAACATAGAAGTGAGATGCGATATGGCATTATAAGTATCATTAGAACTCTATTGTTTCGACACGTAGTCATCTGGAAACGCTACTTCCTAGCATGGAAATGTCGCATTTACATTCTTTTGAAGTGAATACGAGGCATACATGACACTTTGCAATGAATATTATATCTTATCATGAAACATAGAAGTGAGATGCGATATGGCATTTTAAGAATCATTAGAACTCTATTGTTTCGACACGTAGTCATCTGGAAACGCTATTTCCTAGCAAGGAAGTGACGCATTTACATTCCTTTGAAGTGAATACGAGGTATACATGACACTTCGCAATGAATATTATACCTTATCATGAAACATAGAAGAGAGATGCGATATCGCGATTTAGGAAGCATAAGAACTCTATTGCTACGATACGTAGATATCTGCAAACGCTATTTCCTAGCATGGAAGTGTCTTATTTACATTCTTTTGAAGTGAATACGAGGTATATATGACACTTCGCAATGAATATTATATCTTATCATGAAACATAGAAGTGAGATGCGATATGGCATTTTAAGAATCATTAGATCCCTATTGTTTCGACACGTAGTCATCTGGAAACGCTATTTCCTAGCAAGGAAGTGTCGCATTTACATCCTTTTAAAGTGAATACGAGGTATACATGATACTTCGCAATGAATATTACATCTGATCATGAAATATAGAAATGAGATGCGACATCTCGTTTTAAGAAGCATTAGAACTCTATTGCTACGATACGTAGACATCTGCAAACGCTATTTCCTAGCACGTAAGTGTCGCATTTACATTCTTTTGAAGTGAATACGAGGTATACATGACACTTCGCAATGAATATTATATCTTATCATGGAACATAGAAGTGGGATGCGTTATCGCGTTCTAAGAAGCATTAGAACTCTATTGCTAGATACGTAGACATCTGCAAACGCTACTTCCTAGCATGGAAATGTCGCATTTACATTCTTTTGAAGTGAATACGAGGTATACATGACACTTCGCAATGAATATTATATCTTATCATGAAACATAGAAGTGAGATGCGATATGGCACTTTAAGAATCATTAGAACTCTATTGTTTCGACACGTAGTCATCTGGAAACGCTATTTCCTAGCAAGGAAGTGTCGCATTTACATCCTTTTAAAGTGAATACGAGGTATACATGACACTTCGCAATGAATATTACATCTGATCATGAAACATAGAAATGAGATGCGACATCTCGTTTTAAGAAGCATTAGAACTATATTGCTACGATACGTAGATATCTGCAAACGCTATTTCCTAGCATGGAAGTGTCTTATTTACATTCTTTTGAAGTGAATACGAGGTATATATGACACTTCGCAATGAATATTATATCTTATCATGAAACATAGAAGTGAGATGCGATATGGCATTTTAAGAATCATTAGATCCCTATTGTTTCGACACGTAGTCATCTGGAAACGCTATTTCCTAGCAAGGAAGTGTCGCATTTACATCCTTTTAAAGTGAATACGAGGTATACATGATACTTCGCAATGAATATTACATCTGATCATGAAATATAGAAATGAGATGCGACATCTCGTTTTAAGAAGCATTAGAACTCTATTGCTACGATACGTAGACATCTGCAAACGCTATTTCCTAGCACGTAAGTGTCGCATTTACATTCTTTTGAAGTGAATACGAGGTATACATGACACTTCGCAATGAATATTATATCTTATCATGGAACATAGAAGTGGGATGCGTTATCGCGTTCTAAGAAGCATTAGAACTCTATTGCTAGATACGTAGACATCTGCAAACGCTACTTCCTAGCATGGAAATGTCGCATTTACATTCTTTTGAAGTGAATACGAGGTATACATGACACTTCGCAATGAATGTTATATCTTATCATGAAACATAGAAGTGAGATGCGATATGGCACTTTAAGAATCATTAGAACTCTATTGTTTCGATACGTAGTCATCTGAAAACGCTACTTCCTAGCATGGAAATGTCGCATTTACATTCTTTAGAAGTGAATACGAGGTATACATGACACTTCGCAATGAATATTATATCTTATCATGAAACATAGAAGTGAGATGCGATATGGCATTATAAGAATCATTAGAACTCTATTGTTTCGACACGTAGTCATCTGGAAACGTTACTTCCTAGCATGGAAATGTCGCATTTACATTCTTTTGAAGTGAATACGAGGTATACATGACACTTCGCAATGAATATTACATCTGATCATGAATCATAGAAATGAGATGCGACATCTCGTTTTAAGAAGCATTAGAACTCTATTGCTACGATACGTAGACATCTGCAAACGCTATTTCCTAGCACGTAAGTGTCGCATTTACATTCTTTTGAAGTGAATACGAGGTATACATGACACTTCGCAATGAATATTATATCTTATCATGGAACATAGAAGTGAGATGCGATATGGCATTATAAGAATCATTAGAACTCTATTGTTTCGACACGTAGTCATCTGGAAACGCTACTTCCTAGCATGGAAATGTCGCATTTACTTTCTTTTGTAGTGAATACGAGGTATACATGACACTTCGCAATGAATATTATATCTTATCATGAAACATAGAAGTGAGATGCGATATGGCATTTTAAGAATCATTAGAACTCTATTGTTTCAACACGTAGTCATCTCGAAACGCTATTTCCTAGCACGTAAGTGTCGCATTTACATTCTTTTGAAGTGAATACGAGGTATACATGACACTTCGCAATGAATATTATATCTTATCATGGAACATAGAAGTGGGATGCGTTATCGCGTTCTAAGAAGCATTAGAACTCTATTGCTAGATACGTAGACATCTGCAAACGCTACTTCCTAGCATGGAAATGTCGCATTTACATTCTTTTGAAGTGAATACGAGGTATACATGACACTTCGCAATGAATGTTATATCTTATCATGAAACATAGAAGTGAGATGCGATATGGCACTTTAAGAATCATTAGAACTCTATTGTTTCGATACGTAGTCATCTGAAAACGCTACTTCCTAGCATGGAAATGTCGCATTTACATTCTTTAGAAGTGAATACGAGGTATACATGACACTTCGCAATGAATATTATATCTTATCATGAAACATAGAAGTGAGATGCGATATGGCATTATAAGAATCATTAGAACTCTATTGTTTCGACACGTAGTCATCTGGAAACGTTACTTCCTAGCATGGAAATGTCGCATTTACATTCTTTTGAAGTGAATACGAGGTATACATGACACTTCGCAATGAATATTACATCTGATCATGAATCATAGAAATGAGATGCGACATCTCGTTTTAAGAAGCATTAGAACTATATTGCTACGATACGTAGACATCTGCAAACGCTATTTCCTAGCACGTAAGTGTCGCATTTACATTCTTTTGAAGTGAATACGAGGTATACATGACACTTCGCAATGAATATTATATCTTATCATGAAACATAGAAGTGAGATGCGATATGGCATTATAAGTATCATTAGAACTCTATTGTTTCGACACGTAGTCATCTGGAAACGCTACTTCCTAGCATGGAAATGTCGCATTTACATTCTTTTGAAGTGAATACGAGGCATACATGACACTTTGCAATGAATATTATATCTTATCATGAAACATAGAAGTGAGATGCGATATGGCATTTTAAGAATCATTAGAACTCTATTGTTTCGACACGTAGTCATCTGGAAACGCTATTTCCTAGCAAGGAAGTGACGCATTTACATTCCTTTGAAGTGAATACGAGGTATACATGACACTTTGCAATGAATATTATACCTTATCATGAAACATAGAAGAGAGATGCGATATCGCGATTTAGGAAGCATAAGAACTCTATTGCTACGATACGTAGATATCTGCAAACGCTATTTCCTAGCATGGAAGTGTCTTATTTACATTCTTTTGAAGTGAATACGAGGTATATATGACACTTCGCAATGAATATTATATCTTATCATGAAACATAGAAGTGAGATGCGATATGGCATTTTAAGAATCATTAGATCCCTATTGTTTCGACACGTAGTCATCTGGAAACGCTATTTCCTAGCAAGGAAGTGTCGCATTTACATCCTTTTAAAGTGAATACGAGGTATACATGATACTTCGCAATGAATATTACATCTGATCATGAAATATACAAATGAGATGCGACATCTCGTTTTAAGAAGCATTAGAACTCTATTGCTACGATACGTAGACATCTGCAAACGCTATTTCCTAGCACGTAAGTGTCGCATTTACATTCTTTTGAAGTGAATACGAGGTATACATGACACTTCGCAATGAATATTATATCTTATCATGGAACATAGAAGTGGGATGCGTTATCGCGTTCTAAGAAGCATTAGAACTCTATTGCTAGATACGTAGACATCTGCAAACGCTACTTCCTAGCATGGAAATGTCGCATTTACATTCTTTTGAAGTGAATACGAGGTATACATGACACTTCGCAATGAATGTTATATCTTATCATGAAACATAGAAGTGAGATGCGATATGGCACTTTAAGAATCATTAGAACTCTATTGTTTCGATACGTAGTCATCTGAAAACGCTACTTCCTAGCATGGAAATGTCGCATTTACATTCTTTTGAAGTGAATACGAGGTATACATGACACTTCGCAATGAATATTACATCTGATCATGAATCATAGAAATGAGATGTGACATCTCGTTTTAAGAAGCATTAGAACTCTATTGCTACGATACGTAGACATCTGGAAACGCTATTTCCTAGCACGTAAGTGTCGCATTTACATTCTTTTGAAGTGAATACGAGGTATACATGACACTTCGCAATGAATATTATATCTTATCATGGAACATAGAAGTGGGATGCGTTATCGCGTTCTAAGAAGCATTAGAACTCTATTGCTAGATACGTAGACATCTGCAAACGCTACTTCCTAGCATGGAAATGTCGCATTTACATTCTTTTGAAGTGAATACGAGGTATACATGACACTTCGCAATGAATATTATATCTTATCATGAAACATAGAAGTGAGATGCGATATGGCACTTTAAGAATCATTAGAACTCTATTGTTTCGACACGTAGTCATCTGGAAACGCTATTTCCTAGCAAGGAAGTGTCGCATTTACATCCTTTTAAAGTGAATACGAGGTATACATGACACTTCGCAATGAATATTACATCTGATCATGAAACATAGAAATGAGATGCGACATCTCGTTTTAAGAAGCATTAGAACTATATTGCTACGATACGTAGACATCTGCAAACGCTATTTCCTAGCACGTAAGTGTCGCATTTACATTCTTTTGAAGTGAATACGAGGTATACATGACACTTCGCAATGAATATTATATCTTATCATGAAACATAGAAGTGAGATGCGATATGGCATTATAAGTATCATTAGAACACTATTGTTTCGACACGTAGACATCTGCAGACGCTACTTCCTAGCATGGAAATGTCGCATTTACATTCTTTTGAAGTGAATACGAGGTATACATGACACTTCGCAATGAATATTATATCTTATCATGAAACATAGAAGTGAGATGCGATATGGCACTTTAAGAATCATTAGAACTCTATTGTTTCGACACGTAGTCATCTGGAAACGCTATTTTCTAGCAAGGAAGTGTCGCATTTACATCCTTTTAAAGTGAATACGAGGTATACATGACACTTCGCAATGAATATTACATCTGATCATGAAACATAGAAATGAGATGCGACATCTCGTTTTAAGAAGCATTAGAACTATATTGCTACGATACGTAGATATCTGCAAACGCTATTTCCTAGCATGGAAGTGTCTTATTTACATTCTTTTGAAGTGAATACGAGGTATATATGACACTTCGCAATGAATATTATATCTTATCATGAAACATAGAAGTGAGATGCGATATGGCATTTTAAGAATCATTAGATCCCTATTGTTTCGACACGTAGTCATCTGGAAACGCTATTTCCTAGCAAGGAAGTGTCGCATTTACATCCTTTTAAAGTGAATACGAGGTATACATGATACTTCGCAATGAATATTACATCTGATCATGAAATATAGAAATGAGATGCGACATCTCGTTTTAAGAAGCATTAGAACTCTATTGCTACGATACGTAGACATCTGCAAACGCTATTTCCTAGCACGTAAGTGTCGCATTTACATTCTTTTGAAGTGAATACGAGGTATACATGACACTTCGCAATGAATATTATATCTTATCATGGAACATAGAAGTGGGATGCGTTATCGCGTTCTAAGAAGCATTAGAACTCTATTGCTAGATACGTAGACATCTGCAAACGCTACTTCCTAGCATGGAAATGTCGCATTTACATTCTTTTGAAGTGAATACGAGGTATACATGACACTTCGCAATGAATGTTATATCTTATCATGAAACATAGAAGTGAGATGCGATATGGCACTTTAAGAATCATTAGAACTCTATTGTTTCGATACGTAGTCATCTGAAAACGCTACTTCCTAGCATGGAAATGTCGCATTTACATTCTTTTGAAGTGAATACGAGGTATACATGACACTTCGCAGTGAATATTACATCTGATCATGAATCATAGAAATGAGATGTGACATCTCGTTTTAAGAAGCATTAGAACTCTATTGCTACGATACGTAGACATCTGCAAACGCTATTTCCTAGCACGTAAGTGTCGCATTTACATTCTTTTGAAGTGAATACGAGGTATACATGACACTTCGCAATGAATATTATATCTTATCATGGAACATAGAAGTGAGATGCGATATGGCATTATAAGAATCATTAGAACTCTATTGTTTCGACACGTAGTCATCTGGAAACGCTACTTCCTAGCATGGAAATGTCGCATTTACTTTCTTTTGTAGTGAATACGAGGTATACATGACACTTCGCAATGAATATTATATCTTATCATGAAACATAGAAGTGAGATGCGATATGGCATTTTAAGAATCATTAGAACTCTATTGTTTCAACACGTAGTCATCTGGAAACGCTATTTCCTAGCACGTAAGTGTCGCATTTACATTCTTTTGAAGTGAATACGAGGTATACATGACACTTCGCAATGAATATTATATCTTATCATGGAACATAGAAGTGGGATGCGTTATCGCGTTCTAAGAAGCATTAGAACTCTATTGCTAGATACGTAGACATCTGCAAACGCTACTTCCTAGCATGGAAATGTCGCATTTACATTCTTTTGAAGTGAATACGAGGTATACATGACACTTCGCAATGAATATTATATCTTATCATGAAACATAGAAGTGAGATGCGATATGGCACTTTAAGAATCATTAGAACTCTATTGTTTCGACACGTAGTCATCTGGAAACGCTATTTCCTAGCAAGGAAGTGTCGCATTTACATCCTTTTAAAGTGAATACGAGGTATACATGACACTTCGCAATGAATATTACATCTGATCATGAAACATAGAAATGAGATGCGACATCTCGTTTTAAGAAGCATTAGAACTCTATTGCTACGATACGTAGACATCTGCAAACGCCATTTCCTAGCACGTAAGTGTCGCATTTACATTCTTTTGAAGTGAATACGAGGTATACATGACACTTCGCAATGAATATTATATTTTATCATGAAACATAGAAGTGAGATGCGATATGGCATTATAAGAATCATTAGAACTCTATTGTTTCGACACGTAGTCATCTGGAAACGTTACTTCCTAGCATGGAAATGTCGCATTTACATTCTTTTGAAGTGAATACGAGGTATACATGACACTTTGCAATGAATATTATATCTTATCATGAAACATAGAAGTGAGATGCGATATGGCATTTTAAGAATCATTAGAACTCTATTGTTTCGACACGTAGTCATCTGGAAACGCTATTTCCTAGCAAGGAAGTGACGCATTTACATTCCTTTGAAGTGAATACGAGGTATACATGTCACTTCGCAATGAATATTATATCTTATCATGGAACATAGAAGTGGGATGCGACATCTCGTATTAAGAAGCATTAGAACTCTATTGCTACGATACGTAGACATCTGCAAACGCTATTTCCTAGCACGTAAGTGTCGCATTTACATTCTTTTGAAGTGAATACGAGGTATACATGACACTTCGCAATGAATATTATATCTTATCATGAAACATAGAAGTGAGATGCGATATGGCATTACAAGAATCATTAGAACTCTATTGTTTCGACACGTAGTCATCTGGAAACGCTACTTCCTAGCACGGAAATGTAGCATTTACATTCTTTTGAAGTGAATACGAGGTATACATGACACTTCGCAATGAATATTATATCTTATCATGAAACATAGATGTGAGATGCGATATCGCGTTTTAAGAATCATTAGAACTCTATTGCTACGATACGTACACATCTGCAAACGCTATTTCCTAGCAAGGAAGTGTCGCATTTACATTCTTTTGAAGTGAATACGAGATATACATGACACTTCGCAATGAATATTATATCTTATTATGAAACATAGGAATGAGGTGCTATATCGCGTTTTGGGAAGCATTATAACTCTATTGCTAATATACGTAGACATCTGCAAACTCTATTTCCTAGCAAGGACATGTCGCATTTACATTCCACTGAAGTGAATACGAGGTATATATAACATTACACGATGAATATTATATCTTATTACGAAACATAGAAATGAAATACGACATCTCGTTGTAAGAAGCATTAGAACTCTATTGCTGCGATACGTAGACATCCGCAAACAATATTTCCTAGCAAGGAAGCGTCGCATTTACATTCTTTTGAAGTTAATACGAGGTATACATAACACTCCACAATGAATATTTTATCTTATCACGAAACATAGAAATGAAATGCGACATATCGTTTTAAGAAGCGCTAGAACTCTATTGCTACGATACGTAGACATCTGGAAATGTTATTTCCTAGCAAGGAAGTGTCGCATTTACATTCTTTTGAAGTGAATACGAGGTATACATAACACTCCACAATGAATATTATATCTTATCACGAAACAGATATGAAATGCGGCATCTCGTTTTAAGAAGCATTAGAACTCTATTGCTACGATACGTAGACATCTGCAAACGCTATTTCCTAGCATGGAAGTGTCATATTTACATTCATTTGAAGTGAATACGAGGTATACATGACACTTCGCAATGAATATTATATCTTATCATGAAACATAGTAGTGAGATGCGAAATCGCGTTTTAAGAAGCATTAGAACTCTATTGCTACGACACGTAGACTTCTTTAAGCGCCATTTCCTAGCATGCAAGTGTCGCATTTACATTCTTTTGAAGTGAATACAAGGTATACATGAAACTTCGCAATGAATATTATATCTTATCATGAAACATAGAAGTGAGATGCGATATCGCGTTTTAAGAATCATTAGAACTCTATTGTTTCGATACGTAGTCATCTGGAAACTCTATTTCCTAGCAAGGAAGTGTCGCATTTACATCCTTTTGAAGTGAATACGAGGTATACATAATACTTCGCAATGAATATTATATCTGATCATGAAACATAGAAATGAAATACGACATCCCGTTTTAAGAAGCATTAGAACTCTATTGCTACGATACGTAGACATTTGCAAACGCTATTTCCTAGCATGGAAGTGTCACATTTACATTCTTTTGAAGCGAATACAAGGTATAGATGACACTTCGCAATGTATATTATATCTTATCATGAAACACAGAAGTGAGATGCGATATCGCGTTTTAGGAAGCATTAGAACTCTATTGCTACGATACGTAGACATCTGCAAACACTATCTCCTAGCATGGAAGTGTCGCATTTACATTCTTTTGAAGTGAATACGAGGTATACATAACACTCCGCAATGAATATTATATCTGATCATGAAACATAGAAATGAGATGCGACATCTCGTTTTAAGAAGCATTAGAACTCTATTCCTACGATACGTAGACATCTGCAAACGCTATTTCCTAGCGTGGAAGTGTACCATTTACATTCATTTGAAGTGAATACGAGGTATAAATGACGCTTCGCCATGAATATTACATCATATCATGAAACATAGAAGTGAGATGCGATATCGCGTTCTTAGAAGCATTAGAACTCTATTGCTACGATACGTAGACATCTGCAAACGCTATTTCCTAGCATGGAAGTGTCGCATTTACATTCTTTTGAAGTGAATACGAGGTATACATGACACTTCGCAATGAATATTATATCTTATCACGAAAGATAGAAGTGAGATGCGATATCGCGATTTAAGAAGCATTAGAACCCTATTGCTACGATACGTAGACATCTGCAAACGCTACTTCCTAGCGTGGAAGTGTCGCATTTACATTCATTTGAAGTGAATACGAGGTATAAATGACACTTCGCCATGAATATTATATCACATCATGAAACATAGAAGAGAGATGCGATATCGCGTTTTAGGAAGCATTAGAACTCTATTGCTGCGATACGTAGAAATCTGCAAACGCTATTTCCTAGCATGGAAGTGTCGCATTTACATTCTTTTGAAGTGAATACGAGATATACATGATACTTCGCAATGAATATTATATCTTATCATGAAACATAGGAATGAGGTGCTATATCGCGTTTTGAGAAGCATTAGAACTCTATTGCTACGATACGTAGACATCTGCAAACGCCATTTCCTAGCACGCAAGTGTCGCATTTACATTCTTTTGAAGTGTATACAAGGTATACATGACACTTCGCAATGAATATTATATCTTATAATGAAACATAGAAGTGAGTTGCGATATCGCGTTTTAAGAATCATTAGAACTCTATTGCTACGATACGTAGACATCTGCAAACGCTATTTCCTAGCAAGGAGGTGTCGCATTTACATTCTTTTGAAGTGAAAACGAGGTATACATAACAATCCACAATGAATATTACATCTTATCATTAAACATAGGAATGAGGTGCTTTATCGCGTTTTGAGAAGCATTAGAACTCTATTGCTAATATACGTAGACATCTGCAAACTCTATTTCCTAGCAAGGACATGTCGCACTTACATTCCACTGAAGTGAATACGAGGTATACATAACACTCCACAATGAATATTATATCTTATCACGAAACAGATATGAAATGCGGCATCTCGTTATAAGAAGCATTAGAACTCTATTGCTACGATACGTAGACATCTGCAAACGCTATTTCCTAGCATGGAAGTGTCTTATTTACATTCTATTGAAGTGAATACGAGGTATACATGACACTTCGCAATGAATATTATATCTTATCATGAAACATAGTAGTGAGATGCGATATCGCGTTTTAAGAAGCATTAGAACTCTACTGCTACGATACGTAGACATCTGCAAACGCCACTTCCTAGCATGCAAGTGTCGCATTTACATTCTTTTGAAGTGAATACAAGGTATACATGACACTTCGCGATGAATATTATATCTTATCATGAAACACAGACGTGAGATGCGATATCGCCTTTTAAGAATCATTAGAACTCTATTGTTTCGACACGTAGTCATCTGGGAACGCTATTTCCTAGCAAGGATGTGTCGCATTTACATCCTTTTGAAGTGAATACGAGGTATACATGACACTTCGCAATGAATATTATATCTTATCATGAAACACAGAAGTGAGATGCGATATCGCGTTTTAAGAATCATTAGAACTCTATTGTTTCGACACGTAGTCATCTGGAAACGCTATTTCCTAGCATGGAAGTGTCGCATTTACATCCTTTTGAAGTGAATACGAGGTATACATGACACTTCGCAATGAATATTATATCTGATCATGAAACATAGAAATGAGATGCGACATCTCGTTTTAAGAAGCATTAGAACTCTATTCCTACGATACGTAGACATCTGCAAACGCTATTTCCTGGCGTGGAAGTGTCGCATTTACATTCATTTGAAGTGAATACGAGGTATAAATGACACTTCGCCATGAATATTATATCATACCATGAAACATAGAAGTGAGATGCGATATCGCGTTTTTAGAAGCATTAGAACTCTATTGCTACGATACGTAGACATCTGCAAACGCTATTTCCTAGCATGGAAGTGTCGCATTTACATTCTTTTGAAGTGAATACGAGGTATACATGACACTTCGCAATGAATATTATATCTTATCATGAAAGATAGAAGTGAGATGCGATATCGCGATTTAAGAAGCATTAGAACCCTATTGCTACTATACGTAGACATCTGCAAACGCTACTTCCTAGCGTGGAAGTGTCGCATTTACATTCATTTGAAGTGAATACGAGGTATAAATGACACTTCGCTATGAATATTATATCATATCATGAAACATAGAAGAGAGATGCGATATCGCGATTTAGGAAGCATTAGAACTCTATTGCTGCGATACGTAGAAATCTGCAAACGCTATTTCCTAGCATGGAAGTGTCGCATTTACATTCTTTTGAAGTGAATACGAGATATACATGATACTTCGCAATGAATATTATATCTTATCATGAAACATAGGAATGAGGTGCTATATCGCGTTTTGAGAAGCATTAGAACTCTATTGCTAATATACGTAGAAATCTGCAAACGCTATTTCCTAGCAAGGAAGTGTCGCATTTGCATTCCATTGAAGTGAATACGAGGTATACATTACACTTCGCAATGAATATTATATCTTATCATGAAACATAGAATTGAGATGCGATATCGCGCTTTAAGAAACATTAGAACTCTATTGCTGCGATACGCAGACATCTGCAATCGCTATTTCCTAGCATGTAAGTGTCGCATTTACATACTTTAGAAGTGAGTACGAAGTATACGTGACACTTCGCAATGAATATTATATCTTATCATGAAACATAGAAATGAGATGCGGTATCCCGTGTTAAGAAGCTTTAGATCTCTATTGCCTCGATACGTACACATCTGAAATCGCTATTTTCTAGCAATGAAGTGTCGCATTTACATTCTTTACAAGTGAGTACGAAGTATTCTCCAGGTTTTTCTGTACTTTCGACTAAGATCTGAGGGATAAGCGGAGGTCTCAACGTCACAAAGCCGATTTCTATACTCCTTCAATTTGATGAAGATCAACCCCAGTTGTATGGAAGAATCCGTCGAAGAATTCGTAGTTAAATGTAATGTTAAAAGCAGAACTAGTATTATAAACACTTGATAAAATTAATGGATGTGAAAGGAGTAAACTTGTTTAAAGAACTTGTACTTGGATATAGTAAAAGTAAAAATAAAATATATTCTAGGTTTAAAGTATACAAGAACTGGAATTATTCTAAGACTAAGACTAAGTTAAAATGGAAATAGAAATACGATGCCTGAACCCCACATTGAGGTGGCTAACGATCTAGAACTAGAGGTTTCGACTCCTCGGTAGGAGATCTCGAGTCAGAGTGTGTGCTCTGGAGACGCGTCTCTGACCTCCTCGGTTCGCGGGGCGCTACGGTCGCGGAGGTTCGCGGTAGGGAGATCGCGGTCCCGCGAGTGGGGGACTCGCGTCTCGAAGCGGAGAGCGCGCGGTCCAGCGAGTGGGGAATCGCGGCTCGTGGTGGGGCTAGCGGCGCATGCCGCTGGCCGGACGCATCTTACTTAGTGTAACTTAGATCTAGGAATTCTTATATATGCGTCATGATATGGTATGTATGTCCTAGATTAGAAGTAATATATAGGTTCTAGCAGATCCTGTTCCCGGAATTGGAAAAGACACCATTCAGGTGATGGGCTGCAGCTACGTCTTCCTGCAGGACGGAATCCTCGGTGCGAGGGAGATAGGGCTGCCCGTCCTTGGTGCGGGCGAGACAGGTATACTCGGTGGTGCGAGTGAGACACTGGTGCCCGGTACGAGCGAGACAGGTATACTCGGCGGTGCGAGTGAGGCAGCGGAACTCGGTGTGAGTGAGCGCGTGCAGGTATGCGCGCGCGAACACTTCCAGTTGCTGGTCCTGCAGGGGAGTTTGGCTGGTTGCATGCGTCCAGGGGTAGATGCTGGGGGATGCGAAGAGGTTGATGGGTGGCAGGCGGTACTCCTGACGTCACAAAATGCGACACTTCCTTTCTGGGAAATTACGTTACCAGATATCTCTGTATCGAAGCTATAGAGTTCTAATTCTCCTTAAAACGCGATATCGCATCTCATTTCTGTGTTTCATGGTAAGATATAATATTCAATGTGGAGTGTTATGTATACCTAGAATTCACATATAAAAAATGCAAATGCGACACTTCCTTGCTAGGAAATATTGTCTGCAGGTGCCTACATATCGTAGCAATAGAGTTCTAATGCTTCTTAACACGCGATATCGCATCTGATTTCTGTGTTTCATGATAACAAATAATATTCATTGGGAAGTGTCATGTATACCTCGTATTCACTTCGAAGGAATGCAAATGCGAAACTTCCTTGCTAGGAAATGGCGTTTGCAGATGTCTCCGTATCGCAGCAATAATGTTCTAATACTTCTTAAAACGCGATATCGCATCTCATTTCTATCTTTCATAATAAGATATAATATTCAATGCGATGTGTCATGTATACCTCGTATTTCCTTGAAAAGAATGTAAATGCGACACTTCCTTCCTAGGATATAGCGTTTCCAGATATCTACGTATCGAGGCAAAAGTATTCCAATGCTTCTTCAATCGCGGTATCGCATCCCATTTCTACGTTTCATGATGAGATATAATATTCATTGTAGAGTGTCAGGTAAGCTTCGTATTCACTTCAGTGGATTGTAAATGCTACACTTTCTTGCCACGAAATTGCGTTTGCAGAAGTCTACGTATCGTAGCAATAGAGTTCCAATGCGTCTCAGGACGCGATTACGCATCTCATTCCTATGTTTCATGATAAGATATAATATTCATTGCGATGTGTCATGTATACCTTGTATTCACTTCAAATGAGTGTAAACCTTCCTTGCTAGGCGTTAGCGTTTGCAGATGTCTACGTATCGAGGCAATAGAGTTCTAATGCTCCTTAAAACGTGATATCGCATCACATTTCCATGTTTCATGATAAGATGTAATAATCATTGCGGAGTGTCATTTATACCTCGTATTCACTTCAAAAGAATGTACGTCCGACACTTCCTTCCAGGGAAGTAGCGATTGCAGATGTCTACATTTCGAAGAAATAGAGTTCTAATGATCTTTAAATCGCCATATCGCATCTCATTTCTATGTTTCATGATAAGATATAATATTCATTGTGCAGTGTTATGTATATCTCGTCTACACTTCAAATGAATGTAAATGCGACACTTCCTTGCTAGGAAATAGCTTTTGCAGATATCTAAGCATCGATGCAATAGAGTTCTAATGCTTCTTATATCGCGATATCGCATTTTATTTTTATATTTCATGATAAGATATAATATTCATTGTCTAGTGTTATGTATCCCTCGTATTCACTTCATAAGAATGTAAATGCGACACTTCTTTGCTAGGAAACAGCGTGTGCAGATGTCTACATATCGAAGCAATAGTGTTCTAATGCTTCTTAGAAAGCGATATCGCATATCATTTCTATTTCCCATGATGAGATATAATATTCTTTGCGAAGTGTTATGTACTCCTCGTCTACTCTTCAGACGAATGTAAATGCCACACTTAATTTCTAGGAAATTACGTGTGCAGATATCTCTGTATCGTAGCATTAGAGATCTGATGCTTCTTAAATCGCGATATCGCATATCATTTCGATGTCTCATGATAAGATATAATATTAACTGCGAAGTGTCATGCTTACCACGTATTCATTTCAAAAGAATGTAAATGCGTCACTTCCTTGCTAGGAAATAGCGTTTACAGATATCTACGTATCATAACAATAGTATTCTAGTGCTTCACAAAACGCGAGGTCGCATCCCATTTCTGTGTTTCATGATTACATATAATATTCATTGTGGAGTGTTATCTATACCTCGTATTCACTTCAAAAGAATGTAAACACGACACTTCCTTACCAGGAAATAACGTTTGCAGATGTCTACGGATCGTAGCATTAGAGTTCTAATGCTTGACAAAGCGCGATATCGCTACTCATTACTATGTTTCATGATAATATATAATATACATTGTGGAGTGTTATGTATACCTCGCATACACTTAAAATCAATGTAAATGCGACACTTCCTTGCTAGGAAATAGCGTTTGCAGATATCTACGTATCGTAGCAATAGAGTTCTAATTCATGTTAAATCGTCATAACGCATGTCATTTCTATGTGTCATGATAAGATATAATATTCATTGAGAAGTGTCATGCTTACCACGTATTCATTTCAGAAGAATGTAAATGCGACACTTCCTTACTAGGAAGTAGCGTTTGCAGATGTCTACGTATCGAAGCAATAGAGTTCTAATGCTTCTTAAATCGTGATATCGAATCTCATTTCTATGTTTCATGATAAGATGTAATATTCGTTGTGCAGTGTTATGTATATCTCGTCTGTACTACAAATGAATGTAAATGCGACACTTTCTTGCTAGGAAGTAGCGTTTGCAGATGTCTACGTATCGAAGCAATAGAGTTCCAATGCTTCTTAAATCGCCATGTCGCATCACATTTCTATGTTCCATGATAGGATATAATATTCATTGTGCAGTGTTATGTATATCTCATCTATATACTTCAAATGAATCTAAATGCGACACTTCCTTACTAGGAAATAGCGTTTGCAGATGCCTGCGTATCGTGGCATTAGAGTTCTAATGATTCTCAAAACGCGATATCGCTACTCATTAGTATGTTTCATGATAAGATATAATATTCATTGTGCAGTGTTATGTATACCTCGGATTCACCTCAAAAGAATGTAAATGCGACACTTCCTTGCTAGGAAATAGCGTTTGCAGATGTCTACGTATCGAAGCAATAGAGTTCTAAAGCTCCTTAAATCGCGATATCGCATCTCATTTCTATGTTTCATGATAAGATATAAAAGAATATAAATGCGACACTTCCTTGCTTGGAAATAGCGTTTGCAAATGTCTACGTATCGAAGCAATAGTCTTCTAATGCTTCTTAAATCATCATATCGCATCTCATATCTACGTTTCATGATAAGATATAATATTCATTGCGAAGAGTCATGTACACCACGTATTCATTTCAATTGAATGTATAGGCGACACTTTCTTGCTAGGAAATAGCGTCTGCAGATATCTACGTTTCGTAGCAATAGAAATCTAATCCATCTTAAAGCGCGATATCGCATCTCATTTCTATGTTCTGTTATAAGATATAATATTCAATGCGAAGTGTCATGTATACCTCGTTATCAGATCAAAAGAATGAAAATGAGAAACTTCCTTGCTAGGAAGTAGCGTTAGCAGATGTCTACGAATCGAAGCAATAGAGCTTTAATGCTTCTTAAATCGCGATATCGTATCTCATTTCTACGTTTCATGATATGATATAATATTCATTGTGCTGTGTTATGAATACCTGGTATTCGCTTCTGAAGAATGCAAATGCGACACTTCCTTGCTAGGAAGTAGCGTTTGCAGATGTCTACGTATCGAAGCAAGTGAGTTCTGATGCTTCTTAATTCGCAATATCGCATCTCATATCTATGTTTCATGATAAGATATAATATTCATCGTGCAGTGTTATATATATCTCGTGTACACTTCAAAAGAATGAAAATGCGACACTTCCTTGCAAGGAGATATTGTCTTCAGATGTCTACGTATGGAAGCAATAGAGTTCTAATGCTTCTTAAATCGAGATGTCGCATATCAATTCTATGATTCATGATAAGATATAATATTCTTTGTGCACTGTTATGTATATCTCGTCTATACTTCAAATGAATATAAATGCGACACTTCCTTGCTAGGAAATAGCGTTTGCAGATGTCTACGTATCGTGGCATTAGAGTTCTAGTGCTTCATAAATCGCCATATCGCATCTCATTTCTATGCTTCATGATAATATATAATATTCGCTGCGCAGTGTCATGTATACCTCGCATACACTTCAAATGAATGTAAATTGCGAGACTTCCTTGCTAGGAAATAGCGTTCGCAGATGTCTACGTATCGAAGCAGTAGTGTTCTAATGCTTCTTAAATCACGATATCGCATCTCATTTCTATGTTTCATGACAAGATATAATATTCATTGTGCAGTGTTATGTATACCTCGTATTCACTTCAAAAGAATGTAAGTGCGACACTTCCTTGCTAGGAAGTAGCGTTTGCAGTTGTCTACGTATCGAAGCAATAGGGATCCAATGCTTCTTATATCGCCATATCGCTTCTAATTTCTATGTTTATTGATAATATATAATATTCACTGCGAAGTGTCATGTATGCCTCGCATACACATCAAATGTATGTAAATGCGACACATCCTTGCTAGGAAATAGCGTTTGCAGATGTCTACGTATCGAAGAAATTGTGTTCTAATGCTTCTTAAATCGCGATATCGCATCTCATTTCTATGTTTCATGATAAGATATAATATTCATTGTGCAGTGTTATGTATACCTCGCATTCACTTCAAAAGAATGTAAATGCGACACTTTCTTTCTAGGATATAGCGTTTGCAAATGTCTACATATCGAAGCATTAGAGTTCTAATGCTTCTCAAAACGTGATATCGCTACTCATTACTGTCTTTCATGAATATATATACTGTTCATTGTGGAGTGTTATGTATTCCTCGTATTCACTTCAAAAGAATGTAAATGCGACACTTCCTTGCTAGGGAATAGCGTTTCCAGATGTCTACGTATCGTAGCATTAGAGTTCTAGTGCTTTTCAAGACGAGATATCGCATCTCATCTCTATGTTTCATGATAAGATATAATATTCATTGTGGAGACGTAGGTATACTCGTATTCACTTCAAAAGAATGTAAATGCGACACTTCTTTGCTAGGAAATAGCGTTTGCAGATGCCTACGTATCGTAGCAACAAAGTTCTCATGCATTTTAAATCGCGATATCACATCTCATTTCTATGTTTTATGATAAGATATAATATTCATTGTGGATACGTAGGTATATCTCGTATTCACTTCAAAAGAATGTAAATGCGACACTTCCTTGCTAGGGAATAGCGTTTCCAGATGTCTACGTATCGTAGCATTAGAGTTCTAGTGCTTCTCAAGACGAGATATCGCATCTCATTTCTATGTTTCATGATAAGATGTAATATTCATTGCGAAGTGTCATGTATACCTCGTATTCACTTCAGAATAATGTAAATGCGACACTTCCATGCTAGGAAATAGCGTTTCCAGATGTCTACGTATCGTAGCAATAGAGTTCTAATGCTTCTTAAAACGCGATATCGCATCTCACTTCTATGTTTCACGATAAGATATAATATTCATTGCGAAGTGTCATGTACATCTCGTATTCACTTCAAAAGAATGTAAATGCGACACTTCCATGCTAGGAAATAGTGTTTACAGATGTCAACGTATCGTAGCAATAGAGTTCTAGTGCTTCTTAAAGCGCTATATCGCATCTCACTTCTATGTTTCATGATAAGATATAATATACATTGTGCATTGTTTTGTATACCTCGTATTCACTTCAAAAGAATGTAAATGCTACAATTCCTTGCTAGGAAATAGCGTTTGCAGATGTCTACGTATGGAAGCAATAGAATTCTAATGCTTCTCAAAACGCGATATAGCACCTCATTCCTATGTTTCATGATAAGATATAATATTCATTGCGAAGTGTCATGTATATCTCGTATTCACATCAAGAGAATGTAAATGCGACAATTCCCGGCTAGGAAATAGCGTTTGCAGATGTCTACGTATCGTCGTAATGGAGTTCTAATGCTTCCTAAAACGGGATATCGCATCTCACTTCTATGTTTTATGATAAGATATAATATTCATTGTGGATACGTAGGTATACCTCGTATTCACTTCAAAAGAATGTAAATGCGACACTTCCTTGCTAGGGAATAGCGTTTCCAGATGTCTACGTATCGTAGCATTAGAGTTCTAGTGCTTCTCAAGACGAGATATCGCATCTCATTTCTATGTTTCATGATAAGATATAATATTCATTGTGGAGACGTAGGTATACTCGTATTCACTTCAAAAGAATGTAAATGTGACACTTCTTTGCTAGGAAATAGCGTTTGCAGATGCCTACGTATCGTAGCAACAAAGTTCTCATGCATCTTAAATCGCGATATCACATCTCATTTCTATGTTTTATGATAAGATATAATATTCATTGTGGATACGTAGGTATACCTCGTATTCACTTCAAAAGAACGTAAATGCGACACTTCCTTGCTAGGGAATAGCGTTTCCAGATGTCTACGTATCGTAGCATTAGAGTTCTAGTGCTTCTCAAGACGAGATTTCGCATCTCATTTCTATGTTTCATGATAAGATATAATATTCATTGTGGAGACGTAGGTATACTCGTATTCACTTCAAAAGAATGTAAATGTGACACTTCTTTGCTAGGAAATAGCGTTTGCAGATGCCTACGTATCGTAGCAACAAAGTTCTCATGCATTTTAAATCGCGATATCACATCTCATTTCTATGTTTTATGATAAGATATAATATTCATTGTGGATACGTAGGTATACCTCGTATTCACTTCAAAAGAACGTAAATGCGACACTTCCTTGCTAGGGAATAGCGTTTCCAGATGTCTACGTATCGTAGCATTAGAGTTCTAGTGCTTCTCAAGACGAGATTTCGCATCTCATTTCTATGTTTCATGATAAGATATAATATTCATTGTGGAGACGTAGGTATACAAGTATTCACTTCAAAAGAATGTAAATGCGACACTTCTTTGCTAGGAAATAGCGTTTGCAGATGTCTACGTATCGTAGCAACAAAGTTCTAATGCATTTTAAATCGCGATATCACATCTCATTTCTATGTTTCATGATAAGATATAATATTCATTGTGGAGACGTAGGTATACCTCGTATTCACATCAAAAGAATGTAAATGCGACACTTCCTTGCTAGGGAATAGCGTTTCCAGATGTCTACGTATCGTAGCATTAGAGTTCTAGTGCTTCTCAAGACGAGATTTCGCATCTCATTTCTATGTTTCATGATAAGATGTAATATTCATTGTGCAGACGTAGATATAGCTCGTATTCACTTCAAAAGAATGTAAATGCGACACCTCCTTGCTAGAAAATAGCGTTTACAGATGTCTACGTATCGTAGCAAAAGAGTTCTAATGCTTCTTAAAACGCGATATCGCATCTCATTCCTATGTTTCATGATATCGTATAATATTCATTGCGAAGTGTGATGTATACCTCGTATTCAATTCAAAAGAATGTAAATGCGACACTTCCTTGCTAGGTAATAGCGTTTGTAGTTGTCTCGGTATCGAAGCAATAGAGCTCTAATGCTTCTTAAATAGCGATATCGCATCTCATTTCTATGTTTCATGATCAGATATGATATTCATTGTGGAGACGTAGGTATACCTCGTATTCACTTCAAAAGAATGTAAATGCGACACTTCCTTGCTAGGGAATAGCGTTTCCAGATGTCTACGTATCGTAGCAACAGGGTTCTAGTGCTTCTCAAAACGCGATATCGCATCTCTTTTCTATGTTTCAAGATAAGATATAATATTCATTGCGAAGTGTCATGTATATCTCGTATTCACTTCAAGAGAATGTAAATGCGACAATTCCCGGCTAGGAAATAGTGTTTGCAGATGTCAACGTATCGTCGTAATGGAGTTCTAATGCTTCCTAAAACGGGATATCGCATCTCACTTCTATGTTTCATGATAAGATATAATATTCATTGCGAAGTGTCATGTATATCTCGTATTCACTTCAAAAGAATGTAAATGCGACACTTCCATGCTAGGAAATAGTATTTACAGATGTCTACGTATCGTAGCAATAGAGTTCTAATGCTTCTTAAAGCGCTATATCGCATCTCGCTTCTATGTTTCATGATAAGATATAATATACATTGTGCATTGTTTTGTATACCTCGTATTCACTTCAAAAGAATGTAAATGCTACAATTCCTTGCTAGGAAATAGCGTTTGCAGATGTCTACGTATGGAAGCAGTAGAATTCTAATGCTTCTCAAAACGCGATATAGCACCTCATTCCTATGTTTCATGATAAGATATAATATTCATTGCGAAGTGTCATGTATATCTCGTATTCACTTCAAGAGAATGTAAATGCGACAACTCCCGGCTAGGAAATAGCGTTTGCAGATATCTACGTATCGTCGTAATGGAGTTCTAATGCTTCCTAAAACGGGATATCGCATCTCACTTCTATGTTTTATGATAAGATATAATATTCATTGTGGAGACGTATGTATACTCGTATTCACTTCAAAAGAATGTAAATGCGACACTTCTTTGCTAGGAAATAGCGTTTGCAGGTGTCTACGTATCGCAGCAACAAAGTTCTAATGCATTTTAAATCTCGATACCACATCTCATTTCTATGTTTCATGATAAGATATAATATTCATTGTGGAGACGTAGGTATACCTCGTATTCACTTCAAAAGAATATAAATGCGACACTTCCTTGCTAGGGAATAGCGTTTCCAGATGTCTACGTATCGTAGCATTAGAGTTCTAGTGCTTCTCAAGACGAGATATCGCATCTCATTTCTATGTTTCATGATAACATATAATATTCATTGCGAAGTGTCATGTATAGCTCGTATTCACTTCAAAAGAATGTAAATGCGACACCTCCTTGCTAGGAAATAGCGTTTACAGATGTCTACGTATCGTAGCAAAAGTGTTCTAATGCTTCTTAAAAAGCGATATCGCATCTCATTCCTATGTTTCATGATATCGTATAATATTCATTGCGAAGTGTGATGTATACCTCGTATTCAATTCAAAAGAATGTAAATGCGACACTTCCTTGCTAGGAAATAGCGTTTGTAGTTGTCTCGGTATCGAAGCAATAGAGCTCTAATGCTTCTTAAATAGCGATATCGCATCTCATTTCTATGTTTCATGATCCGATATAATATTCATTGCGAAGTGTCATGTATATCTCGTATTCACTTCAAAAGAATTTAAATGCTACACTTCCCTGCTAGGGAATAGCGTTTCCAGATGTCTACGTATCGTAGCAACAGGGTTCTAGTGCTTCTCAAAACGCGATATCGCATCTCTTTTCTATGTTTCAAGATAAGATATAATATTCATTGCGAAGTGTCATGTATATCTCGTATTCACTTCAAGAGAATGTAAATGCGACAACTCCCGGCTAGGAAATAGCGTTTGCAGATGTCTACGTATCGTCGTAATGGAGTTCTAATGCTTCCTAAAACGGGATATCGCATCTCACTTCTATGTTTTATGATAAGATATAATATTCATTGTGGAGACGTATGTATACTCGTATTCACTTCAAAAGAATGTAAATGCGACACTTCTTTGCTAGGAAATAGCGTTTGCAGGTGTCTACGTATCGCAGCAACAAAGTTCTAATGCATTTTAAATCTCGATATCACATCTCATTTCTATGTTTCATGATAAGATATAATATTCATTGTGGAGACGTAGGTATACCTCGTATTCACTTCAAAAGAATATAAATGCGACACTTCCTTGCTAGGGAATAGCGTTTCCAGATGTCTACGTATCGTAGCATTAGAGTTCTAGTGCTTCTCAAGACGAGATATCGCATCTCATTTCTATGTTTCATGATAACATATAATATTCATTGCGAAGTGTCATGTATAGCTCGTATTCACTTCAAAAGAATGTAAATGCGACACTTCCTTGCTAGGGAATAGCGTTTCCAGATGTCTACGTATCGTAGCATTAGAGTTCTAGTGCTTCTCAAGACGAGATTTCGCATCTCATTTCTATGTTTCATGATAAGATATAATATTCATTGTGGAGACGTAGGTATACTCGTATTCACTTCAAAAGAATGTAAATGTGACACTTCTTTGCTAGGAAATAGCGTTTGCAGATGCCTACGTATCGTAGCAACAAAGTTCTCATGCATTTTAAATCGCGATATCACATCTCATTTCTATGTTTTATGATAAGATATAATATTCATTGTGGATACGTAGGTATACCTCGTATTCACTTCAAAAGAACGTAAATGCGACACTTCCTTGCTAGGGAATAGCGTTTCCAGATGTCTACGTATCGTAGCATTAGAGTTCTAGTGCTTCTCAAGACGAGATTTCGCATCTCATTTCTATGTTTCATGATAAGATATAATATTCATTGTGGAGACGTAGGTATACTCGTATTCACTTCAAAAGAATGTAAATGCGACACTTCCATGCTAGGAAATAGCGTTTGCAGATGTTTACGTACCGTAGCAATAGAGTGCTAATGCATTTTAAATCGCGATATCGCATCTCATTTCTATGCTTCATGATAAGATATAATATTCATTGTGGAGACGTAGGTATACGTCATATTCACTTCAAAAGGGTGTAAATGCGACACTTCCTTGCTAGGGAATAGCGTTTCCAGATGTCTGCGTATCGTAGCAATGGAGTTCTAATGCTTCTTAAAACGAGATGTCGCATCTCACTTCTATGTTTCATGATAAGATATAATATTCATTGCGAAGTGTCATGTATATCTCGTATTCACTTCAAAAGAATGTAAATGCGACACTTCCATGCTAGGAAATAGTATTTACAGATGTCTACGTATCGTAGCATTAGAGTTCTAGTGCTTCTCAAGACGAGATATCGCATCTCATTTCTATGTTTCATGATAACATATAATATTGATTGCGAAGTGTCATGTATAGCTCGTATTCACTTCAAACGAATGTAAATGCGACACTTCCTTGCTAGGGAATAGCGTTTCCAGATGTCTACGTATCGTAGCATTAGAGTTCTAGTGCTTTTCAAGACGAGATATCGCATCTCATTCCTATGTTTCATGATAAGATATAATATTCATTGTGGAGACGTAGGTATACTCGTATTCACTTCAAAAGAATGTAAATGCGACACTTCTTTGCTAGGAAATAGCGTTTGCAGATGTCTACGTATCGTAGCAACAAAGTTCTAATGCATTTTAAATCGCGATATCACATCTCATTTCTATGTTTCATGATAAGATATAATATTCATTGTGGAGACGTAGGTATACCTCGTATTCACTTCAAAAGAATATAAATGCGACTCTTCCTTGCTAGGGAATAGCGTTTCCAGATGTCTACGTATCGTAGCATTAGGGTTCTAATGCTTCTCAAGACGAGATATCGCATCTCATTTCTATGTTTCATGATAGCATATAATATTCATTGCGAAGTGTCATGTATAGCTCGTATTCACTTCAAAAGAATGTAAATGCGACACTTCCATGCTAGGAAATAGCGTTTGCAGATGTTTACGTACCGTAGCAATAGAGTGCTAATGCATTTTAAATCGCGATATCGCATCTCATTTCTATGCTTCATGATAAGATATAATATTCATTGTGGAGACGTAGGTATACGTCATATTCACTTCAAACGGGTGTAAATGCGACACTTCCTTGCTAGGGAATAGCGTTTCCAGATGTCTGCGTATCGTAGCAATGGAGTTCTAATGCTTCTTAAAACGAGATGTCGCATCTCACTTCTATGTTTCCTGATAAGATATAATATTCATTGCGAAGTGTCATGTATACCTCGTACTCACATCACAAGAATGTAAATGCTACACTTCCATGCTAGAAATTAGCGTTTTCAGATGCCTACGTATCGTAGCAATAGTGTTCTAATGCTTCTTAGAACGCGATATCGCATCTCACTTCTATGATTCATGATAAAATGTAATATTTATTGCGAAGTGTCATGTATACCTCGTATTCAATTCAAAAGGATGCAAGTGCGACACTTCCGTGCTAGGAAATAGCGTTTGCAGGTGACTGCGTATCGTACCGATAGAGTTCTAATGCTTCTTTAAACGCAATATCGCATCTCACTTCTATGTTTCGTGATAAGGTATAATATTCATTGCGAAGTGTCATGTATACCACGTATACACTTCAAAGGAATGTAAATGCAACACTTCCTTGCTAGGAAATATTGTTTGCAGATGTCTGCGTATCGCAGCAATAGAGAACTAATATTTCTTAAAACGAGATGTCGCATTTCATTCCTATGTTTCATGATAAGATATAATATTCATTGCGAAGTGTCATGTATATCTCGTATTCACTTCAAAAGAATGTAAATGCGAAACTTCCATGCTAGGAAACAGCGTTTGCAGATGTCTACGTATCGTAGCGATAGAGTTCTAATGCTTCTTAAAATGCGATATCGCATCTCACTTCTATGTTTCATGATAAGATATGATATTCACTGCGAAGTGTCATGTATTCCTCGATTTCACTTCACAAGAATGTAAATGCGACACTTCCCTGCTAGGAAATAGCATTTGCAGATGTCAACGTACGTAGCAATAGAGTTCTAGTGCTCCCCAAGACTCGATATCGCATTTCATTCCTATGTTTCATGATAAAATATAAAATTCATTGCGAAGTGTCATGTATACCTCGTATTTACTTCAAATGAATGTAAATGCGACACTTCCATGCTAGGAAATAGCGTTTGTAGTTGTCTCGGTATCGAAGCAATTGTGCTCTAATGCTTCTTAAATAGCCATATCGCATCTCATTTCTATGTTTCATGATCAGATATGATATTCATTGCGGAGACGTAGGTATACCTCGTATTCACTTCAAAAGAATGTAAATGCGACACTTCCTTGCTAGGAAATAGCATTTGCAGATGTCTACGTATCGTAGCAATATATTTCTAATGCTTCTTAAAACGCGATATCGCATCTCACTGCATGTTTCATGATAAGATATGATATTCACTGCGAAGTGTCATGTATTCCTCGATTTCACTTCACAAGAATGTAAATGCGACACTTCCCTGCTAGGAAATAGCATTTGCAGATGTCAACGTACGTAGCAATAGAGTTCTAGTGCTTCCCAAGACTCGATATCGCATTTCATTCCTATGTTTCATGATAAAATATAAAATTCATTGCGAAGTGTCATGTATACCTCGTATTTACTTCAAATGAATGTAAATGCGACACTTCCATGCTAGGAAATAGCGTTTGTAGTTGTCTCGGTATCGAAGCAATTGTGCTCTAATGCTTCTTAAATAGCCATATCGCATCTCATTTCTATGTTTCATGATCAGATATGATATTCATTGCGGAGACGTAGGTATACCTCGTATTCACTTCAAAAGAATGTAAATGCGACACTTCCTTGCTAGGAAATAGCATTTGCAGATGTCTACGTATCGTAGCAATATAGTTCTAATGCTTCTTAAAACGCGATATCGCATCTCACTGCATGTTTCATGATAAGATATAATATTCATTATGGCGTGTTATGTATACCTCGTATTCACTTCAAAAGAATGTAAATGCGACACTTCCTAGCTAGGAAATAGCGTTTCCAGATGACCACGTATCGTAAGAATAGAGTTCTAACACTTCTTAAAACGAGAAGTCACATCTCATTTCTATGTTTCATGATATGATATAATATTCATTGTGAAGTGTCATGTATACCTCGTCTATACATCGAAGGGATGTAAATCGACACTTCCTTCCTAGGAAATTACGTTTCCAGATATCTACGGGTCGAAGCAGTAGAGATCTATTGCTTCATAGATAGCGATATCGCATCCCATTTCTATGTTTCATGATAATATATAATATTCATTGCGAAGTGTCGTGTATACCTCGTATTCACTTCAAAAGGATGTAAATGGGACACTTCCTTGCTTGGAAATAGCGTTTCCAGATGTCTACGTATCGTAGCATTAGAGTTCTAGTGCTTTTCAAGACGAGATATCGCATCTCATTCCTATGTTTCATGATAAGATATAATATTCATTGTGGAGACGTAGGTATACTCGTATTCACTTCAAAAGAATGTAAATGCGACACTTCTTTGCTAGGAAATAGCGTTTGCAGATGTCTACGTATCGTAGCAACAAAGTTCTAATGCATTTTAAATCGCGATATCACATCTCATTTCTATGTTTCATGATAAGATATAATATTCATTGTGGAGACGTAGGTATACCTCGTATTCACTTCAAAAGAATATAAATGCGACTCTTCCTTGCTAGGGAATAGCGTTTCCAGATGTCTACGTATCGTAGCATTAGGGTTCTAATGCTTCTCAAGACGAGATATCGCATCTCATTTCTATGTTTCATGATAGCATATAATATTCATTGCGAAGTGTCATGTATAGCTCGTTTTCACTTCAAAAGAATGTAAATGCGACACTTCCATGCTAGGAAATAGCGTTTGCAGATGTTTACGTACCGTAGCAATAGAGTGCTAATGCATTTTAAATCGCGATATCGCATCTCATTTCTATGCTTCATGATAAGATATAATATTCATTGTGGAGACGTAGGTATACGTCATATTCACTTCAAAAGGGTGTAAATGCGACACTTCCTTGCTAGGGAATAGCGTTTCCAGATGTCTGCGTATCGTAGCAATGGAGTCCTAATGCTTCTTAAAACGAGATGTCGCATCTCACTTCTATGTTTCCTGATAAGATATAATATTCATTGCGAAGTGTCATGTATACCTCGTACTCACATCACAAGAATGTAAATGCTACACTTCCATGCTAGAAATTAGCGTTTTCAGATGCCTACGTATCGTAGCAATAGTGTTCTAATGCTTCTTAGAACGCGATATCGCATCTCACTTCTATGATTCATGATAAAATGTAATATTTATTGCGAAGTGTCATGTATACCTCGTATTCAATTCAAAAGGATGTAAGTGCGACACTTCCGTGCTAGGAAATAGCGTTTGCAGGTGACTGCGTATCGTACCGATAGAGTTCTAATGCTTCTTTAAACGCAATATCGCATCTCACTTCTATGTTTCGTGATAAGGTATAATATTCATTGCGAAATGTCATGTATACCACGTATACACTTCAAAGGAATGTAAATGCAACACTTCCTTGCTAGGAAATATTGTTTGCAGATGTCTGCGTATCGCAGCAATAGAGAACTAATATTTCTTAAAACGAGATGTCGCATTTCATTCCTATGTTTCATGATAAGATATAATATTCATTGCGAAGTGTCATGTATATCTCGTATTCACTTCAAAAGAATGTAAATGCGAAACTTCCATGCTAGGAAACAGCGTTTGCAGATGTCTACGTATCGTAGCAATATAGTTCTAATGCTTCTTAAAACGCGATATCGCATCTCACTGCATGTTTCATGATAAGATATAATATTCATTATGGCGTGTTATGTATACCTCGTATTCACTTCAAAAGAATGTAAATGCGACACTTCCTAGCTAGGAAATAGCGTTTCCAGATGACCACGTATCGTAAGAATAGAGTTCTAACACTTCTTAAAACGAGAAGTCACATCTCATTTCTATGTTTCTTGATATGATATAATATTCATTGTGAAGTGTCATGTATACCTCGTCTATACATCGAAGGGATGTAAATCGACACTTCCTTCCTAGGAAATTACGTTTCCAGATATCTACGGGTCGAAGCAGTAGAGATCTATTGCTTCATAGATAGCGATATCGCATCCCATTTCTATGTTTCATGATAATATATAATATTCATTGCGAAGTGTCGTGTATACCTCGTATTCACTTCAAAAGGATGTAAATGGGACACTTCCGTGCTTGGAAATAGCGTTTCCAGATGACTACGTGTCGAAACAATTGAGTTCCAATGATTCTTAAAGCGCGATATCGCATCACATTTCTATGTTTCATGATAAGATATAGTATTCATTGTGCAATGTTATGTATACATCGCATTCACTTCAAAAGAATGTAAATGCGACACTTCCTTGCTTGGAAATAGCGTTTGCAGATGGGTACGTATCGTAGCATTAGAGTTCTCATGCTTTTTAAGACGGGATATCGCATCCCATATCTATGTTTCATGATAAGATATAATATTCAATTTGAAGTGCTCTGTGTACCTCGTATTCGCTCCGAAATAATGTAAATGCGACACTTCCTTGCTAGGAATTAGCGTTTGCAGATGTCTACGTATCGAAGCAATAGAGTTCTAAAGCTTCTTAAATCGCGATATCGCATCTCATTTCTATGTTTCATGATAAGATATAATATGCATTGTGGAGTGATATGTATACGTCGTATTCACCTCAAAAGAATGTAAATGCGACACTTCCTCTCTAGGAAATTACGTTTCCAGATGTCTACGTATCGAAGCAATAGAGTTCTAATGGGGAGGGGTAGAGGTCCTTCTCACACCCGAGAACCATCCTGTTTGTCTCCATGGACTATGGCAGCGGTCTTATCGTTGCAGAGCTCTGGATCCTATCCTTCGGGCTTCAGGGTCTCTTCTTGCTCACTTCCCGACTCCTCCACCGTCGAGCCCGTCACGCTACCTCGGCGCACAGCCCTTCCGCGAACCTGCGGTCTTATTATCTTATATCGCTTCTTCCATCAGCTCGTCAGTCTAATCCGTCGAACGGAGAGTGAGAAACGAACAGGGGGGGGGGGGGGGGGAAGGTTCTACCATCGTGTATTTGACGCCCCTCGTAAATACAGCTATCGTGATGGTCCGTGTCGCGCTTCTCGCATGGGTGGTGATCTGCGGGCTAGTCTAACCGAAGCAGGGGGGGGGGGGGGTGAGCGAGCCTTGTGACTTCACCACGTCACAGTACATACAAATTTGCGATTAAGTAGCTATGTGTTCAAATTCAATTCCGAATAATGCACTAAAAAGCATCCCAGATATCAAACGGCAAGATGGTAGCGACACCATGCCGGCACTATATTGCCACTTCCGTGGAGTGTCAAATGATTCGTAGTCATCTGTGACCGGATTCGTTGACTAAAATGCCAGAACGTGTAACCAGCACGTTCTAGACAAGCGAATCGCGCAGAACCAGCACCATGGTGACACGCGTATCATCGCTCCATTCATGAATCTCCTCAGCAATGACGCAGGATCACATTTGACAATGGGGAACCTGTGCTTTCATACAAATTAGAATAAATAAAAATATTATTTATAAAAAAAATATTACTTATAAAATAAAAATTCATGCTGTTGCGTCCCTAGCTTCGCCTTGTGCAATTTTTGAAATAACATGCTGTCATTGTATTTAATGTAACCCTCAATTGCATGAATTTGTAACAATAAATTGAAGAAAATATATATAAAACAAGTGTATATATTTTTATGACAAAGTAATTATCGACTTTATGGAAAAAATCGCCCTATCGAGCTAGCTTATAGAAATTAATAAAATCGAGTTCTTATATCTTTGTTTTGTGCCGGTGTATCTATATTGGAATCAAAATAAATAAATTGCACAGTTTAGTCATTTTTCATATTTGCTTATAATTTTTATGGAAACAGCTTCCCCATTAGTAAATGTCAGCCTACGCCACAACCACGCGTGTAGCTATGGTGAGCTGATAGTGTCATTGTCACGGCCGTGTAGCCCGTGTGCTATATCTCGGTGCTTTAATAGTGCCGTGATACGAATGCCGCCCCAGTACTAACAGTATGCCATTTCGAAAGCAGAGTAGGAGTACTTTGTTAGCACAGTTCTGTCACGGAATTCGTTCCATCCGTTGTCATTGGCGTGCCAATCGCTGGCTGTTTGGGATATTGTAGTGCATGAGGCAGACTTGTTCCTTATCATCGTCAAGGAGATGGATTTTCACTCCCCCCTTTTTGAATTTTTTAAATTATTGTTTGGAATTTTTGCCATTTCCGTATCTCTATGACCGCATTGTGGATTCAACTTATGTACGACCTTTTTGGTCTTCATCTTTTATTACATGTAATATTATATATGTGATGCACGTTTGTTATGTAATGCTCCGATTTGTAAGCCTCAGATACTTTTATTCTTTGGTAAAGCAACTTATTCGATTAATATATATTTATTAGACATAGATATAAACAATTAGAAAAATGTTATTAAAACGCTATTAAATATGTTGTTACAATTATATATTTAAGGTCTGAAGATGTAGATGCAATTAATGTCCGATATTTTACGTGATCCAATCGATGAATCAAGTGAGGCTATGAAATATAAAAATCTTTTACTATTCTTGGACCCCTTTACATGTTAAATGAATGATTAGTTCTGCAAGACAAGAAGCCTGAATTAGTGAGATATCTAGGAACATAAGTAATTTGTAAGTAACACATCTGTTCTCTTTGAAATATTTGCCTTTGCATAGAATAGAACGTATAGATATAATTGCCTGTTTTGTACCCATTTCGGTCCAATTCTATTATAGCCTTTGAGCAGAAGTAATATTGATTATACTTGATTTTTGCAATAGTTCTTTGATTAACAGATTTTATTAACCTAGAATCATCATTTGACGGATGTATCAATCTACTTTGTAGCTCCATCAGTTTCTTTTTCTGTTCGCTACTTTCCATTTTCAGTTCCGTATACTTATCCTTTATCACCATCATATATGTTGCGTAAAATTACAATAACTTTTTGTCCTCAAATTTTGCGGATATTTCAATTAAATTTCCATTGATTAAATAAACGGAAATTAAAAAACAGTGGCACGTACCATTTCTTGGAAACGTTGTATCGTAATTTGCATCTGACTGTTTTGAAAGGCACGCACTTTACTTAACGTTTGCAATGATTCGGTTAGCGAAGTAAAGTAATATTCTACTTTCGAAATTGTTGGCTCTTGTAATTTTAAGGCAAATATATTCATCTGTCGACATCGTGAACATTGTTTTTTGGCAAAATTCCAGAAAAACAAATATACTATAAGTAAAATAATAAACATCATAATATTAAATTTAACTCTGCTCATCGTTGCCTTGTTGGACACATCCATAACAATATACAGGGTGGGGCAGTAATAATTAGCACCTCAGATATCCACGAAACTATAAGTTTCATAGAAGTTTTTGCTAATATAAAATTGCATAGTACAAAGGGGCCATCCGTTGATGAAAATAGTTTTTTTGTAAGTGGAGTTATGTTGGACATATGAAGGTTACCTTCATTTTTTTTAAATGAATTGGTATGTCCATTCTTCCGTAATACGATAGAGCATTTTAAAGCAAGTTTAACGATCTGTAACATGAAGGCATTGAAGGTTACAAAAAGTAAAGAAAGGCGATAATACTCACGGTTTAGATAGTAAATGAAACATACGTATGGTAAACAGTGGTGGAAGGCGTAATACTTACCGTTTACTTCACTGTGAATAAACACTTTTCGAAGGGCATTTCAATAGTTTGCAGCATAAGTTAAACATGATAAGATTAGTATTGAAAAATCGGTTCGAATACGTTTGGTTAGGCTGTTCTTTGTGTCGTTCATTTTATAAGTACTGAGCTGCGGATTCCTGAGGACAGCTCACAAAATTGTTGAACTATGGAAGATTATCATTGTGAATTTGAATCAAAAGGTAATTAAATTCCATTAGATTGTAAACAGATCTCAATGTTTCATTTTAGATAGTAAGATTAAATACTCTTTACAAAACTACAAGAATGGATACATACCATTCTGTTATTATTATTTCATAAAGAATTATAATTGCAATTATATAGTTCATTACGATAAAAAATATTTCTCAGAAAATTCTAAATATTAAATTAAAGAATCAAGTAAAACATTTTTAATAATTACGAATATGAATAATACTTGAACATTCCAATAGAAAGATGTCTAAACAGGAGTTAAAAAAGTCAAACATTCAATTTCAATTCCAGAATTCATCTATAAGAGGTAAAATGTTTCGAAAGCTTTAATTACAGTCTTTAATGCAAGCAGTTCGGCAGTATTTCAATTTTTAAGAAAATTGATGAAAGTCAACCATTTTGAAGTGGTCAGAATCTTTGTCGTTTGAGCAATAAGTGAATAACAAATAACTGCATAAATTCCAGGCTTAAAAACTTATGGATTAAATCCTATGCAGACTCGTTTATGAGCGAGTTACTAAATAATAATTCACACTAAGTAATCATTTTAAAACTTAAACGATTACATCTGGCGAACTTTCAAAGATATCAGAAGCGTGAAAAGTATGTGGTTTATCAAAAACTCTTCTAAAAGAACGGACGAAGACAATAGAAATCTTTGTTGAAGTAAGCAAGTTCTAAAGTTCTAAGCAACGCGATGGCCCTTATCTGCCTATGTTTCATAGCAAGTAAGTTCTGAATTTCTATGAAATCCGATGGAATTTCTCACTACTAACGTTTCAAAGTAAGTTCTCAAATTCTCAGTTCTAGGTTTAAAACTATGTGTGTTCTATATATCTATGTAAAGTGATGGTTCCTATTAGTTGTGACGGAAACCTATATATAGTAAGTCAGGGAATCTCGAAGGGGTTAATTATCTAAATGCTTTAAGGTGTAAAACGTACTTTAATATAAAGCGATCTATCGTTCCAAGGTATCCGCTCACGTACAACTTTTCTTGGGCGCCAGCTGCTCAGAAAGTAGCAAAGGGATAGACTACACGATCCCGGGAACCCTGGGGCGGAACAACCCTTGAAACTTCGAAATGCTCCTCCTCTCGAATACGCCTAGCCAAGTACACACACTCAGGTCGCAAGATACTGAAGTCACGGCATGCTTATTTATGGTCTCGACGTGGGTTTAACTAACAAGAGCTACGGGAAACTACGCAACACGCCGCAAATTACCGGGTATCATAACTCGCTTCACGATATAAGATACAATATACAATATGCGACACAAGACATGGGACGCTTTAGCGAATAAGCTCTCACGTTCTCTTCTTCAGGTTCCTTGAATTCGCTAGTGGTCCTCGGGTCTCCTGCATCCTCCTCGGGGCTCCTTGGTGGAGTGGGCTGTAGGCTTCCGTATTGTTCGGGTCCATCGATCAGTGGACTTCGGCGATTTCCTCTTCTCGCCCCCTTGGCTGTCCCTGAGGAGATCCTCCTGATAATTTAAATTGCATAGCGCCTCGCGCGCCGCGCTTCCATGGCACACCTGCAGGGCCGCTGGACTTTTGACTTCTCTATAGGGGGTTAAGGATGGTTGAGGAACTTCTCACAACCCAGAGCATTATAAAGCACAAAAGCAGATAAGCATAATGCAATGCATGGAGCTTTACAACCTTCTAACTTACTTTGAACTGTTTATATGAAATGCGATATTGAGGTGCATGAAGCATGACAAATTAAATGCTTCGGCGCTTGGACATCTAGAAACGCTATCCCCGGGCAAGAAAGTGTAGGGTTCACACACAATCCATGTGCAGAAGCAGATAAACATAACGCGATGCTATGAATATTACATCTTATCATGAAATATAGAAGTAAGATGCGCAGCCGCGTTTTACGCAGCATTAGAACTCTATTGCTTCTAAACCTTGAGATATAGAAACGAAATTCCGTAGCAAGGAAGTGATGCATTTACATTCATTTGAAGTGTAGAGGAAATATACATAAAGCGCTGCATTGAAATTACATCTTATCATGTGACTTAGAACTGATATGCGATATCGCGTTTTATAAAGAGTTAGAAATCTATTGCTTCGATGCGTTGACATCTAGAAACGCAATTTCCTAGCCAAGAAGTGTGGCATTTGCATTCTTTTGAAGTGTAGACGAGGTATACATAACACTTCCCAATGAATATTATAACTTATCATGAAACACAGAAATGAGATGCTAGTGCTTCAATACGTAGATATCTGGAAACGCATTTCCTAGCATGGATGTGTGGCATTTTCAATCTTTTGAAGTGTAGACGAGGTATACATAACACTTCGCAATGAATATTATATCTTATCATGAAACATAGAAATAATATCCAATATCGCGTTTTAAGAAGCAATAGAAATACATTGCTTCGATACGTAGACATCTGGAAACGCATTTCCTAGCAAGGATGCGTGGCATTTACATTCTTTTCAGGTGAAGACGAGGTATACATATCACCTCGCAATGAATATTATATCATATTATGAAACATATATGAGATGCGATATCGCGTTCTAGGAAGCATTAGAACTCCATTGCTTCAATACGTAGACATCAGGAAATGCTATTCCCTAGCAAGGAAGCGTGGCGTTTGCAATGTTTAGATGTGTAGTCGAGGTATACATAACACTTCCCAATGAATATTATAGCTTATCCTGAAACCCAGAAATGAGATGCGATATCGCGTTTTAAGAAGCAGTGGAACCCTATTGCTTGGGTACGTAGACATCAGAAAACACTATTCCCTAGCAAGGATGTGTGGCCGTCACATTTTTTTGAAGTGTATGCGAGGAGCACATAGCTCTTCCCAAAGAATATTGCATCTTATCATGATACGTAGAAATGAGATGCGATATCGCATTTTAAGCAGCATTAGAACTCTATTGCTTGAATACGCAGACATATGGAAACGCTATTTCCTAGAAAGGAAGTGTGGTATTTGCAATCTTTGGAAGTGTAGTCGAGGTATACATAATACTTCGCAATGAATATTAACTTATCTTGAAACCCAGAAATGAGATGCGACATCTCGTTTTAAGATGCATTAGAAGTCTATTGTTTCGTTACGTAGACATCTGGAAACGCTATTTCCTAGGAAGGAAGTGTCGCATTTACATTCTTTGGAAGTGAGTACGAGGTATGCATGACACATCGCAATGAATATCGTATCTTATCATGAAACATAGAAATGAGATGCGATATCACGTTTTAAGAAGCACTAAACCTCTATTGCTACGATACGTAGACATTTGCAAACGCTATTTCCTAGCAAGGAAGTGACGCATTTACATTCACTTGAAGTGTGTGCGAGGTATAATTGACACTTCGCAATGAATATTATACCTTATAATAAAACAGAGAAATGAGGTGCGACATCACGTTTTAAGAAGCATTAGAAATCTATTGTTTCGTTACTTAGACATCTGGAAACGCTATTTCCTTGCAAGTAAGTGTCGCGTTTACATTCTTTTGAAGCGAATACGAGATATACATCACATTTCGGATATTATGTCTTATCATGAAACGTAGAAATGAGATGCGATATCGCATTTTAAGATGTATTAGAACTCTATTGCTACGATACGTAGACATCTGCAAACGCTACTTCCTAGGAAGGAAGTGTCGCATTTACTTTCTTTTGAAGTGAATACGAGGAATACATGACTCTTCGCAATGAATATTATATCTTATCATGAATCATAAAAATGAGATGCGATATCGCGTTTTGAGAAGCATTAGAATACTTTTGCTATGATACTTATACATCTGCAAACGCTACTTCCTAGGTAGGAAGTGTCGCATTTAAATTCTTTTGACGTGAATACGAGGTATACATGACACTTCGCAATGAATATTATATCTTATTATGAAACATAGAAATGAGATGCGATATGGAGATTTAAGAAGCATTAGAACTCTATTGCTTCGATACGTAGTCATCTGGAAACGCTATTCCCTAGAAAGTAGGTGTCGCAATTACACTCATTTGAAGTGTAGACGAAGAATACATAACATTGCACATTGAATATTATATCTTATCCTGAAACATAGAAATGAGATGCAATGTCGCGTTTTAAGAAGCATTATAACTCTATTGCTTCAGTACGTAGACATCTGCCAGCGCTATTTCCTAGCAAGGACGTGTAGCATTTACATTCTTTTGAAGTGAATACGAGGCAAACATGACACTTCGCAATGAATATCATATCTTATCATGAATCATAGAAATGAGATGCGATATCGCGTTTTAAGAAGCATTAGAACTCCATTGCTACGATACGTAGAAATCTACTAACGTTACTTCCTAGCAAGCAAGTGGCGCATTCACATTCTTTTGAAGTGAATACGAGAAACACATGACACTTCGCAATGAATATTATATCCTGTAATGAAACATAGAAATGAAAGGCGATATCCCGTTTTAAGAAGCATTAGAAATCTATTGCTACGATACGTAGATATCTGGAGACGCTATTTCCTATCACGGAAGTATCGCATTTACATTCTTTTGAAGTGAATACGTGGTATACATGACACTTCGCAATGAATATTATATCTCTTCATGAAACATAGAAATGAGATGCAATATCGCGTATCAAGAAGCATTAGAACTCTATTGCTTCGACACGTAGACATCTGCAAAAGCTATTTCCTAGCAAGGAAGTGTCACATTTACATACTTTTGAAGTGAATACGAGGCATACATGACATTTCGCAATGAATGTTATATCTTACCATGAAACATGGAAAGGAGATGCGATATCGCGTTTTAAGAATCATTAGAACTACATTGTTTCGATACGGAGACGTCTGCAAACGCTATTTCCTAGCAAGGAAGTGTCGCATTTACATTCCTTTTTAGTGAGTACGAGGTATACATGACATTTCGCAATGAATATTATATCATATCATGAAACATAGAAATGAGATGCGATATCGCGTTTTAAGAAACATTAGAACTCTATTGCTACGATACGTTGACATCTGCAAACGCTATTTCCTCGCAAGGAAGTGTCGCATTTACATTCATTTGAAGTGAAAACGAGGTGTACATGACACTTCGTAATGAATATTATATCTTATCATGAAACATACAATTGAGATTCTATATCGTGTTATAAGAAGCATTAGAACATTATTGCTTCGATACGTAGGCATCTGCAAACGCTATTTCCTAGCAAGGAAGTGCCGCATTTACATACTATTGAAGTGAGTACGAGGTATACATGACACGTCGCAATGAATATTATATCTTGTCGTGAAACATAGAAATGAGATGCGATATCGTGTTATAAGAAGCATTAGAACCCTATGGCTTCGATATGCAGATATCTGCAAACGCTATTTCCTAGCAAGGAAGTGTCGCACTTGCATTCCTTTGAAGTGAATACGAGGTATACATGACACTTCGCAATGAATATTATATCTTATCATGAAACATGGAAATGAGATGCGATATCGCGTTTTAAGAAGCATTTGAACTCTATTGCTACGATACGTAGACACCTGCAAACGCTATTTTCTAGCAAGGAAGTGTCGTATTTACATTCATTTGATGCGTATGAGAGGTATACATGACACTTCGCAATGAATATTATATCTTATCATGAAACATAGAAATGACATGCGATATCTCGTTCTAAGAAGCATTAGAAGTCTATTGCTACTATACGTAGACATCTGGATACGCTATTTCCTAGCAAGGAAGTGTCGCATTCACATTCTTTTGAAGTAAATACGAGTTATACATGACACTTCGCAATGGATATTATATCTTATCACGAAACATAGAAATGAGATGCGCTATCGAGATTTAGAAAGCATTAGAAGTCTATTGCTTCGATAAGTAGACATCTGCAAACCCTATTTCCTATCAAGAAAGTGTCGCATTTACATTCTTGTGAAGTGAAATCGAGGTATACATGACACTTCGCAAAGAATATTATATCTTATCATGAAACATGGAAGTGAGATGCGATATCGCGTTTTAAGAAGCATTAGAACCCTATTGCTACGATTCGTAGACATCTGCAAACGCTACTTCCTAGCATGGAAATGTCGCATTTACATTCTTTTGATGTGAATACGAGGTATACATGACACTCCGCAATGAATATTATATCTTATCATGAAACATAGAAGTGAGATGCGATATGGCATTTTAAGAATCATTAGAACTCTATTGTTTCGACACGTAGTCATCTGGAAACGCTATTTCCTAGCAAGGAAGTGCCGCATTTACATCCTTTTAAAGTGAATACGAGGTATACATGACACTTCGCAATGAATATTACATCTGATCATGAAACATAGAAATGAGATGCGACATCTCGTTTTAAGAAGCATTAGAACTCTATTGCTACGATACGTAGACATTTGCAAACGCTATTTAATAGCACGTAAGTGTCGCATTTACATTCTTTTGAAGTGAATACGAGGTATACATGACACTTCGCAATGAATATTATATCTTATCATGGAACATAGAAGTGGGATGCGTTATCGCTTTCTAAGAAGCATTAGAACTCTATTGCTAGATACGTAGACATCTGCAAACGCTACTTCCTAGCATGGAAATGTCGCACTTACATTCTTTTGAAGTGAATACGAGGTATACATGACACTTCGCAATGAATATTATATCTTATCATGAAACATAGAAGTGAGATGCGATATGGCACTTTAAGAATCATTAGAACTCTATTGTTTCAACACGTAGTCATCTGGAAACGCTATTTCCTAGCAAGGATGTGTCGCATTTACGTCCTTTTAAAGTGAATACGAGGTATACATGACACTTCGCAATGAATATTACATCTGATCATGAAACATAGAAATGAGATGCGACATCTCGTTTTAAGAAGCATTAGAACTCTATTGCTACGATACGTAGACATTTGCAAACGCTATTTAATAGCACGTAAGTGTCGCATTTACATTCTTTTGAAGTGAATACGAGGTATACATGACACTTCGCAATGAATATTATATCTTATCATGGAACATAGAAGTGGGATGCGTTATCGCGTTCTAAGACGCATTAGAACTCTATTGCTAGATACGTAGACATCTGCAAATGCTACTTCCTAGCATGGAAATGTCGCATTTACATTCTTTTGAAGTGAATACGAGGTATACATGACACTTCGCAATGAATATTATATCTTATCATGGAACATAGAAGTGGGATGCGTTATCGCGTTCTAAGAAGCATTAGAACTCTATTGCTAGATACGTAGACATCTGCAAACGCTACTTCCTAGCATGGAAATGTCGCATTTACATTCTTTTGAAGTGAATACGAGGTATACATGACACTTCGCAATGAATATTATATCTTATCATGAAACATAGAAGTGAGATGCGATATGGCACTTTAAGAATCATTAGAACTCTATTGTTTCGACACGTAGTCATCTGGAAACGCTATTTCCTAGCAAGGAAGTGTCGCATTTACATCCTTTTAAAGTGAATACGAGGTATACATGACACTTCGCAATGAATATTACATCTGATCATGAAACATAGAAATGAGATGCGACATCTCGTTTTAAGAAGCATTAGAACTCTATTGCTACGATACGTAGACATCTGCAAACGCTATTTCCTAGCACGTAAGTGTCGCATTTACATTCTTTTGAAGTGAATACGAGGTATACATGACACTTCGCAATGAATATTATATCTTATCATGAAACATAGAAGTGAGATGCGATATGGCATTATAAGAATCATTAGAACTCTATTGTTTCGACACGTAGTCATCTGGAAACGTTACTTCCTAGCATGGAAATGTCGCATTTACATTCTTTTGAAGTGAATACGAGGTATACATGACACTTTGCAATGAATATTATATCTTATCATGAAACATAGAAGTGAGATGCGATATGGCATTTTAAGAATCATTAGAACTCTATTGTTTCGACTCGTAGTCATCTGGAAACGCTATTTCCTAGCAAGGAAGTGACGCATTTACATTCCTTTGAAGTGAATACGAGGTATACATGACACTTCGCAATGAATATTATACCTTATCATGAAACATAGAAGAGAGATGCGATATCGCGATTTAGGAAGCATAAGAACTCTATTGCTACGATACGTAGACATCTGCAAACGCTATTTCCTAGCATGGAAGTGTCTTATTTACATTCTTTTGAAGTGAATACGACGTATATATGACACTTCGCAATGAATATTATATCTTATCATGAAACATAGAAGTGAGATGCGATATGGCATTTTAAGAATCATTAGAACTCTATTGTTTCGACACGTAGTCATCTGGAAACGCTATTTCCTAGCAAGGGAGCGTCGCATTTACATCCTTTTAAAGTGAATACGAGGTATACATGACACTTCGCAATGAATATTACATCTGATCATGAAACATAGTAATGAGATGCGACATCTCGTTTTAAGAAGCATTAGAACCCTATTGCTACGAAACGTAGGCATCTGCAAACGCTATTTCCTAGCACGTAAGTGTCGCATTTACATTCTTTTGAAGTGAATACGAGGTATACATGACACTTCGCAATGAATATTATATCTTATCATGGAACATAGAAGTGGGATGCGTTATCGCGTTCTAAGATGCATTAGAACTCTATTGCTAGATACGTAGACATCTGCAAACGCTACTTCCTAGCACGTAAGTGTCGCATTTACATTCTTTTGAAGTGAATACGAGGTATACATGACACTTCGCAATGAATATTATATCTTATCATGAAACATAGAAGTGAGATGCGATATGGCACTTTAAGAATCATTAGAACTCTATTGTTTCGACACGTAGTCTTCTGGAAACGCTATTTCCTAGCAAGGAAGTGTCGCATTTACATCCTTTTAAAGTGAATACGAGGTATACATGACACTTCGCAATGAATATTACATCTGATCATGAAACATAGAAATGAGATGCGACATCTCGTTTTAAGAAGAATTAGAACTATATTGCTACGATACGTAGACATCTGCAAACGCTATTTCCTAGCACGTAAGTGTCGCATTTACATTCTTTTGAAGTGAATACGAGGTATACATGACACTTCGCAATGAATATTATATCTTATCATGAAACATAGAAGTGAGATGCGATATGGCATTATAAGAATCATTAGAACTCTATTGTTTCGACACGTAGTCATCTGGAAACGTTACTTCCTAGCATGGAAATGTCGCATTTACATTCTTTTGAAGTGAATACGAGGTATACATGACACTTTGCAATGAATATTATATCTTATCATGAAACATAGAAGTGAGATGCGATATGGCATTTTAAGAATCATTAGAACTCTATTGTTTCGACTCGTAGTCATCTGGAAACGCTATATCCTAGCAAGGAAGTGACGCATTTACATTCCTTTGAAGTGAATACGAGGTATACATGACACTTCGCAATGAATATTATACCTTATCATGAAACATAGAAGAGAGATGCGATATCGCGATTTAGGAAGCATAAGAACTCTATTGCTACGATACGTAGACATCTGCAAACGCTATTTCCTAGCATGGAAGTGTCTTATTTACATTCTTTTGAAGTGAATACGAGGTATATATGACACTTCGCAATGAATATTATATCTTATCATGAAACATAGAAGTGAGATGCGATATGGCATTTTAAGAATCATTAGAACTCTATTGTTTCGACACGTAGTCATCTGGAAACGCTATTTCCTAGCAAGGGAGTGTCGCATTTACATCCTTTTAAAGTGAATACGAGGTATACATGACACTTCGCAATGAATATTACATCTGATCATGAAACATAGTAATGAGATGCGACATCTCGTTTTAAGAAGCATTAGAACTCTATTGCTACGAAACGTAGACATCTGCAAACGCTATTTCCTAGCACGTAAGTGTCGCATTTACATTCTTTTGAAGTGAATACGAGGTATACATGACACTTCGCAATGAATATTATATCTTATCATGGAACATAGAAGTGGGATGCGTTATCGCGTTCTAAGATGCATTAGAACTCTATTGTTTCGACACGTAGTCATCTGGAAACGTTACTTCCTAGCATGGAAATGTCGCATTTACATTCTTTTGAAGTGAATACGAGGTATACATGACACTTTGCAATGAATATTATATCTTATCATGAAACATAGAAGTGAGATGCGATATGGCATTTTAAGAATCATTAGAACTCTACTGTTTCGACTCGTAGTCATCTGGAAACGCTATTTCCTAGCAAGGAAGTGACGCATTTACATTCCTTTGAAGTGAATACGAGGTATACATGACACTTCGCAATGAATATTATACCTTATCATGAAACATAGAAGAGAGATGCGATATCGCGGTTTAGGAAGCATAAGAACTCTATTGCTACGATACGTAGACATCTGCAAACGCTATTTCCTAGCATGGAAGTGTCTTATTTACATTCTTTTGAAGTGAATACGAGGTATATATGACACTTCGCAATGAATATTATATCTTATCATGAAACATAGAAGTGAGATGCGATATGGCATTTTAAGAATCATTAGAACTCTATTGTTTCGACACGTAGTCATCTGGAAACGCTATTTCCTAGCAAGGGAGTGTCGCATTTACATCCTTTTAAAGTGAATACGAGGTATACATGACACTTCGCAATGAATATTACATCTGATCATGAAACATAGTAATGAGATGCGACATCTCGTTTTAAGAAGCATTAGAACTCTATTGCTACGAAACGTAGACATCTGCAAACGCTATTTCCTAGCACGTAAGTGTCGCATTTACATTCTTTTGAAGTGAATACGAGGTATACATGACACTTCGCAATGAATATTATATCTTATCATGGAACATAGAAGTGGGATGCGTTATCGCGTTCTAAGATGCATTAGAACTCTATTGCTAGATACGTAGACATCTGCAAACGCTACTTCCTAGCACGTAAGTGTCGCATTTACATTCTTTTGAAGTGAATACGAGGTATACATGACACTTCGCAATGAATATTATATCTTATCATGAAACATAGATGTGAGATGCGATATGGCACTTTAAGAATCATTAGAACTCTATTGTTTCGACACGTAGTCATCTGGAAACGCTATTTCCTAGCAAGGAAGTGTCGCATTTACATCCTTTTAAAGTGAATACGAGGTATACATGACACTTCGCAATGAATATTACATCTGATCATGAAACATAGAAATGAGATGCGACATCTCGTTTTAAGAAGCATTAGAACTATATTGCTACGATACGTAGACATCTGCAAACGCTATTTCCTAGCACGTAAGTGTCGCATTTACATTCTTTTGAAGTGAATACGCGGTATACATGACACTTCGCAATGAATATTATATCTTATCATGAAACATAGAAGTGAGATGCGATATGGCATTATAAGAATCATTAGAACTCTATTATTTCGGCACGTAGTCATCTGGAAACGCTACTTCCTAGCATGGAAATGTCGCATTTACATTCTTTTGAAGTGAATACGAGGTATACATGACACTTCGCAATGAATATTATATCTTATCATGAAACATAGAAGTGAGACGCGATATGGCATTTTAAGAATCATTAGAACCCTATTGTTTCGACACGTAGTCATCTGGAAACGCTATTTCCTAGCACGTAAGTGTCGCATTTACATTCTTTTGAAGTGAATACGAGGTATACATGACACTTCGCAATGAATATTATATCTTATCATGGAACATAGAAGTGGGATGCGTTATCGCGTTCTAAGAAGCATTAGAACTCTATTGCTAGATACGTAGACATCTGCAAACGCTACTTCCTAGCATGGAAATGTCGCATTTACATTCTTTTGAAGTGAATACAAGGTATACATGACACTTCGCAATAAATATTATATCTTATCATGAAACATAGGAATGAGGTGCTATATCGCGTTTGAGAAGCATTAGAACTCTATTGCTAATATACGTAGACATCTGCAAACTCTATTTCCTAGCAAAGAAATTTCGCACTTACATTCCACTGAAGTGAATACGAGGTATACATAACATTACACAATGAATATTATATCTTATTACGAAACAAGAAATGAAATACGACATCTCGTTTTAAGAAGCATTAGTACTCTTTTGCTGTGATACGTAGACATCTGCAAACAATATTACCTAGCAAGGAAGTGTCGCATTTACATTCTTGTGATGTGAAATCGAGGTATACATGACACTTCGCAATGAATATTATATATTATCATGGAACACGGAAGTGGGATGCGTTATCGCGTTCTAAGAAGCATTAGAACTCTATTGCTAGATACGTAGACATCTGCAAACGCTACTTCCTAGCATGGAAATGTCGCATTTACATTCTTTTGAAGTGAATACGAGGTATGCATGACACTTCGCAATGAATATTATATCTTATCATGAAACATAGAAGTGAGATGCGATATGGCATTTTAAGAATCATTAGAACTCTATTGTTTCAACACGTAGTCATCTGGAAACGCTATTTCCTAGCAAGGAAGTGTCGCATTTACATCCTTTTAAAGTGAATACGAGGTATACATGACACTTCGCAATGAATATTACATCTGATCATGAAGCATAGTAATGAGATGCGACATCTCGTTTTAAGAAGCATTAGAACTCTATTGCTACGAAACGTAGACATCTGCAAACGCTATTTCCTAGCACGTAAGTGTCGCATTTACATTCTTTTGAAGTGAATACGAGGTATACATGACACTTCGCAATGAATATTATATCTTATCATGAAACATAGAAGTGAGATGCGATATGGCATTATAAGAATCATTAGAACTCTATTATTTCGGCACGTAGTCATCTGGAAACGCTACTTCCTAGCATGGAAATGTCGCATTTACATTCTTTTGAAGTGAATACGAGGTATACATGACACTTCGCAATGAATATTATATCTTATCATGAAACATAGAAGTGAGATGCGATATGGCATTTTAAGAATCATTAGAACCCTATTGTTTCGACACGTAGTCATCTGGAAACGCTATTTCCTAGCACGTAAGTGTCGCATTTACATTCTTTTGAAGTGAATACGAGGTATACATGACACTTCGCAATGAATATTATATCTTATCATGAAACATAGAAATGAGATGCGGTATCCCGTGTTAAGAAGCTTTAGATCTCTATTGCCTCGATACGTACACATCTGAAATCGCTATTTTCTAGCAATGAAGTGTCGCATTTACATTCTTTACAAGTGAGTACGAAGTATTCACCAGGTTTTTCTGTACCTTCGACTAAGATCTGAGGGATAAGCGGAGGTCTCAACGTCACAAAGCCGATTTCTATACTCCTTCAATTTGATGAAGATCAACCCCAGTTGTATGGAAGAATCCGTCGAAGAATTCGTAGTTAAATGTAATGTTAAAAGTAGAACAAGTATTATAAACACTTGATAAAATTAATGGATGTGAAAAGAGTAAACTTGTTTAAAGAACTTGTACTTGGATATAGTAAAAGTAAAAATAAAATATATTCTAGGTTTAAAGTATACAAGAACTGGAATTATTCTAAGACTAAGACTAAGTTAAAATGGAAATAGAAATACGATGCCTGAACCCCACATTGAGGTGGCTAACGATCTAGAACTAGAGGTTTCGACTCCTCGGTAGGAGATCTCGAGTCAGAGTGTGTGCTCTGGAGACGCGTCTCTGACCTCCTCGGTTCGCGGGGCGCTACGGTCGCGGATGTTCGCGGTAGGGAGATCGCGGTCCCGCGAGTGGGGGACTCGCGTCTCGAAGCGGAGAGCGCGCGGTCCAGCGAGTGGGGAATCGCGGCTCGTGGTGGGGCTAGCGGCGCATGCCGCTGGTCGGACGCATCTTACTTAGTGTAACTTAGATCTAGGAATTCTTATATATGCGTCATGATATGGTATGTATGTCCTAGATTAGAAGTAATATATAGGTTCTAGCAGATCCTGTTCCCGGAATTGGAAAAGACACCATTCAGGTGATGGGCTGCAGCTACGTCTTCCTGCAGGACGGAATCCTCGGTGCGAGGGAGGTAGGGCTGCCCGTCCTTGGTGCGGGCGAGACAGGTATACTCGGTGGTGCGAGTGAGACACTGGTGCCCGGTACGAGCGAGACAGGTATACTCGGCGGTGCGAGTGAGGCAGCGGAACTCGGTGTGAGTGAGCGCGTGCAGGTATGCGCGCGCGAACACTTCCAGTTGCTGGTTCTGCAGGGGAGTTTGGCTGGTTGCCTGCGTCCAGGGGTAGATGCTGGGGGATGTGAAGAGGTTGATGGGTGGCAGGCGGTACTCCTGACGTCACAAAATGCGACACTTCCTTTCTGGGAAATTACGTTACCAGATATCTCTGTATCGAAGCTATAGAGTTCTAATTCTCCTTAAAACGCGATATCGCATCTCATTTCTGTGTTTCATGGTAAGATATAATATTCAATGTGGAGTGTTATGTATACCTAGAATTCACATATAAAAAATGCAAATGCGACACTTCCTTGCTAGGAAATATTGTCTGCAGGTGCCTACATATCGTAGCAATAGAGTTCTAATGCTTCTTAACACGCGATATCGCATCTGACTTCTGTGTTTCATGATAACAAATAATATTCATTGGGAAGTGTCATGTATACCTCGTATTCACTTCGAAGGAATGTAAATGCGACACTTCCTTGCTAGGAAATGGCGTTTGCAGATGTCTCCGTATCGCAGCAATAATGTTCTAATACTTCTTAAAACGCGATATCGCATCTCATTTCTATCTTTCATAATAAGATATAATATTCAATGCGATGTGTCATGTATACCTCGTATTCACTTCAAAAGAATGTAAGTGCGACAATTCCTTGCTAGGAAATAGCGTTTGCAGATATCTACGTATCGAAGCAATAGAGTTCTAATGATTCTTATAACGGGATATCGCATTCCTTTTCTATGTTTAATGATAAAATATGGTATTCATTGTGGATTGTTATGTATACCCCGTATTCACTTCGAAAGAATGTAAATGCGACACTTCCTTGCTAGGAAATAGTGTTTACAGATATCAACGAACCGTAGCTATAGAGTTCTAAAGCTTCCTAAAACAAAATGTCGCATCTCATTTCTATGTTTCATGATAAGATATAGTATTCATTGCGAAGTGTCATGTATACCTCGTAATCACTTCAACAGAATGTAAACGCGACACTTCTTTGCAAAGAAATGTCGTTTGCAGATGTCTGCGTATCGTAGCAATAGAATTCTAATGCTTCTTAAATCGCGATATCGCTCCTAATTTCTATGTTTCATGATAGGATATAATATTCATTGCGAAGTGTCATGTATACCTCGTATTCACTTAAAAAGAATGTAAATGCGACTCTTCCTTGCTATTAAATTGCGTTTGCAGATGTCTACGTATCGAAGTAATAGATTTATAATGCTTCTTAAAACGCGATATCGCATCTCATTTCTATGTTTCATAATAAGATATAATATTCATTGCGAAGTGTCATGTATACCTCGTGTTCACTTCAAAAGAATGTAAATGCGACACTTCCGTGCTTGGAAATAGCGTTTCCAGATGTTTACGTATCGTAGAAACAGATTTCTAATGCTTCCTAAAACGCGATATCGCATCTCATTTCTATGTTTCATAATAAGATATAATACTCAATGCGAAGTGTCACGTACACCTCGAAATCACTTCAAAAGAATGTAAATGCGACACTTCCTTGCTAGGAAATGTCGTTTGCAGATGCCTACGTATCGTAGCAATAGAGTTCTAATGCTCCTTGAAACGCGATATCTCGTCTCATTTCTATGTTTCATGATAAGATATAATGTTCATTGCGAATTGTCACTAATACCTCGCATACACTTCAAACGAATGTAAGTGCGACACTGCCTTGCTAGGAAATAGTGTTTGCAGATGTCTACGTATCGAAGCAATGGAGTTCTAGTGCTTCTTATAACGGGATATCGCATCTCTTTTCTGTGTTTCGTGATAAGGTATAATATTCATTTCGAAGTGCCATGTATACCTCGTATTCACTGCAAAAGAATGTAAATCCGACACTTCCTTCCTAGGAAATAGCGTTTGCAGATGTCTACGTATCGTAGCAGTAGAGTTCTAACGCTTCTTAAAACGCGATATTGCATCTCATTTCTATGTTTCATAATATGATATAATATTCATTTCGAAGTGTCGTGAGTACCTCGTATTCACTTCGAAAGAATGTAAGTGCGATACTTCCTTGCTAGGAAATAGCGTTTGCAGATGCCTACGTATCGTAGCAATAGAATTCTAATGCTTCTTAAATCGCGATATCCCTCTTAATTTTTATGTATCATGATAAGATGTAATATTCATTGCGAAGTGTCATGTATACATGGCAATCACTTCAAAAGAATGTAAATGCGACACTTCCTTGTTAGGAAATAGTGTTTGCAGATGTCTACGTATCGAAGCAATAGAGTTCTAATGCTTCTTAAATCGCGACATCGCATCTCATTTCTATGTTTCATGATACGATATAGTATTCATTGCGAAGTGTCATGTATGCCTCGTAATCACTTCAAAAGAATGTAAACACGACACTTCCTTGCTAGGAAGTGTCGTTTGCAGATGTCTACGTATCGTAGCAATAGAATTATAATGCTTCTTAAATCGCGATATCCCTCCTAATTTTTATGTATCATGATAAGATATATTATTCAATGCGAAGTGTCATGTATACCTCGTATTCACTTCAGCCGATTGTAAATGCAACACTTCCTTGCTAGGAAATAGCGATTGCAGGTGTCTACTTATCGTAGCAATTGTGTTCTAACGCTTCTTAAAACGCAATATCGTATCTCATTTATATGTTTCATGATAAGATATAATATTCATTTGGAAGTGACATGTATACCTAGTATTCACTTCAAACGAATGTAAATGCGACACTTCCTTGCTAGGAAATAGCGTTTCCAGATGTCTTCGTATCAATACAATAGAGTTCAAATACTTCTTAAAACGAGATGTCGCATCTCATTTTTATGCTTCATGATAAGATACAATATTATTTGCGAAGTGTCATGTATAACTCGTATTCACTTAAGAAGAATGCAAATGCGACCCTTCCTTGCTAGGAAAAAGCGTTTGCAAATGTCTACGTATCGAAGCAATAGAGTTCTAGTGCTTCTTAAATCGCCATATTGCATCTCATTCCCATGTTTCATGATAAGATATAATATTCATTGTGCAGTGTTTTGAATACCTCGTATTCACTTCAAAAGAATGTAAATGCGACACTTCCTTGCTTGGAAATAGCGTTTGCAGAAGTCTACGTATCGAAGCAATAGAGTACTAAAGCTTCTTAAATCGCGATATCGCATCTCATTTCTATGTTTCATGATATGATATAATATTCATTGTGCAGCGTTATGAATACCTCGTATTCATTTCAAAAGAATACAAATGCGACACTTCCTTGCTTGGAAATAACGTTTGCAGATGTCTACGTATCGATGTAGCAGTTTCCTAATGCTTCTTAAATCGTCATATCGCATCTCATATCTACGTGTCATAATAAGATATAGTATTCATTGCGAAGTGTCATGTATACCTCGTATTCCTTTCAAAAGAATGTAAATGCGGCACTTCCTTGCTTTGCAGATGTCTACGTATCGAGGCAATAGTGTTCTAATGCTTCTTATATCGCCATATCGCATCTCATTTCTATTTTCATGATAAGATATAATATTCATTGTGGAGTGTCATGTATACCTCGTATTCACTTCAAAAGAATGTAAACGCGACACTTCCTTGCCAGGAAGTAGCGCTTGCAGATGTCTACGTATCGAAGCAGTAGAGTTCTAATGCTTCTTAAATCGTCATATCGAATCTCATTTCTACGTTTCATGATAAGATATAATATTCATTGCGAAGAGTTATGTATACCTCGTATTCCCTTCAAAAGAATGTAAATGCGACACTTTCTTGCTAGGAAGTAGCGCTTGCAGATGTCTACGTATCGAAGCAATAGAGTTCCAATGCTTCTTAAATCGCCATGTCGCATCTCATTTCTACGTTTCATGATAAGATATAATATTCATTGCGAAGAGTTATGTATACCTCGTATTCCCTTCAAAAGAATGTAAATGCGACACTTCCTTGCTAGGAAATAGCGTTTGCAAATATCTACGTATCGAAGCAGTAGAGTTCCAAAGCTTCTTAAATCGCGATATCGCAACGCATTTCTATGTTTCATGATAAGATATAATATTCATTGCGAAGTGTTATGTATATCTCGTATTCCTTTCAAAAGATTGTAAATGCGACAATTCCTTGCTAGGAAATAGCGTTTGCAGATATCTACGTATCGAAGCAATAGAGTTCTAATGATTCTTATAACGGGATATCGCATTCCTTTTCTATGTTTAATGATAAAATATGGTATTCATTGTGGATTGTTATGTATACCCCGTATTCACTTCGAAAGAATGTAAATGCGACACTTCCTTGCTAGGAAATAGTGTTTACAGATATCAACGAACCGTAGCTATAGAGTTCTAAAGCTTCCTAAAACAAAATGTCGCATCTCATTTCTATGTTTCATGATAAGATATAGTATTCATTGCGAAGTGTCATGTATACCTCGTAATCACCTCAACAGAATGTAAACGCGACACTTCTTTGCAAGGAAATGTCGTTTGCAGATGTCTGCGTATCGTAGCAATAGAATTCTAATGCTTCTTAAATCGCGATATCGCTCCTAATTTCTATGTTTCATGATAAGATATAATATTCATTGCGAAGTGTCATGTATACCTCGTACTCACTTCAAAAGAATGTAAATGTGACACTTCCATGCTAGGAAATAGCATTTGCAGATGTCTACGTATCGTTGCAATAGATTTCTAATGCTACTTAAAACGAGATGTCGCATCTCACTTCTATGTTTCATGATAAGATATAATATTCAGTGCGAAGTGTCATGTATATCTCGTATTCACATCAGAAGAATGTAAGAGCGGCACTTTCCTTGCTAGAAAGTAGCGCTTGCAGATGTCTAGGTATCGAAGCAATGGTATTCTAATGCTTCTCAAAACGCGATATCGCAACTCATTCCTATGTTTCATTATAAAATATAATATTCATTGCGAAGTGTCATGTATATCACGTATTCACTTCAAAAGAATGTAAATGCGACACTTCCATGCTCGGAAATAGCGTTTGCAGATGTCTACGTATCGTAGCAATAGAGTTCTAATGCTTCAAAAAACGCGATATCGCATCTCACTTCTATGTTTCATGATAAGATATAATATTCATTGCGAAGTGTCATGTATACCTCGTATTCACTTCAAAAGAATGTAAATGCGACTACTGCTTGCTAGGAAATACCGCTTGCTGATGTCTACGTATCGTAGCAATATAGTTCTAATGCTACTTAAATCGCGATATCGCATCTCGTTTATATGTTTCGTGATAAGATATAATATTCATTGCGAAGTGTCATGTATACCTCGTATTCACTTCAAAAGATTGTAAGTGCGACACTTCCATGCTAGGAAATAGCGTTAGCAGATATCTCCGCATCGAGGCCATAGAGTTCTAATGCTTCTTAAATTGCGATATCGCATCTCATTTCTATGTTTCGTGATAAGTTATAATATTCATTGCGAAGTGACATGTACACCTCGTATTCACTACAAAAGAACGTAAATGCGACACTTCCATGCTAGGAAATAGCGTCTGCAGGTGTCTACGCGTCGAGGCAATAGAGTTCTAATGCTTCTTAAAACGCGATATCGCAACTCACTGCTATGTTTCATGATAAGATATAATATTCATTGCGAAGTGTCATGTATACCTCGTGTTCACTACAAAAGAACGTAAATGCGACACTTCCATGCTAGGAAATAGCGTCTGCAGATGTCTACGCGTCGAGGCAATAGAGTTCTAATGCTTCTGAAAACGCGATATCGCATCTCATTTCTATGCTTCGTGATAAGATATAACATTCATTGCGAAGTGTCATGTATACCTCGTGTTCACTTCAAAAGAATTTAAATGCGACTATTGCTTGCTAGGAAATAGCGTTTGCAGATGTCTACGTATCGTAGCACTAGAGTTCTAATGCTTCTCAAAACGCGATATCGCATCTCATTTCTATGCATCATGCTAAGATATAATATTCATTGCGAAGTGTCATGTATACCTCGTACTCACTTCAAAGAATGTATGTGCGACACTTCCATGCTAGGAAATAGCGTTTGCAGATGTCTCCGCATCGAGGCCATAGAGTTTTAATGCTTCTTACAACGCCATATCGCATCTCTCTTCTGTGCTTCATGATAAGATATAATATTCATTGCGAAGTGTCATGTACACCTCGTATTCACTTCAAAAGAATGTAAGTGCGACACTTCCATGCTAGGAAATAGCATTAGCAGATATCTCCGCATCGAGGCCATAGAGTGTAATGCTTCTTAAATTGCGATATCGCATCTCTCTTCTATGTTTCATGATGAGATATAATATTCATTGCGAAGTGTCATGTATACCTCGTCTTCACTACAAAAGAACGTAATGCGACACTTCCATGCTAGGAAATAGCGTCTGCAGATGTCTACGCGTCGAGGCAACAGAGTTCTGTTCTAATGGTTCTTAAAACGCGATATCGCATCTCAATTCTATGTCACATGAGAAGATATAATGTTCATTGCGAAGTGTCATGTATACCTCGTATTCACTTCAAAAGAATGTAAATGCGACTATTGCTTGCTAGGAAATAGCGTTTGCAGATGTCTACGTATCGTAGCAATAGACATCTAATGCTACATAAATCGCGATATCGCATCTTCATTTATATTGTTCGTGATAAGATATAATATTCATTGCGGAGTGTCATGTATACCTCGTTTTCACATCAAAAGAATGTAAATGCGACTATTCCTTGCTAGGGGCATAGAGTTTGCAGATGCCTACGTATAGTAGCAATAGAGTTCTAATGCTTCTTAGATCGGCGATATCGCATCTCATTCTTATGTTTCCTGATAAGTTATAATATTCATTCCGAAGTGTCATGTAAGCCTCGAATTCATTTCAAAGGAATGTAAATGCGACTATTGCTTGCTAGGAAATAGCGTCTGCAGATGTCTACGCGTCGAGGTAGTAAGGTTCTAATGCTTCTTAAAACGCGATATCGCATCTCACTTATATGATTCATGATAAGATATAATATTCATTGCGAAGTGTCATGTATAACTCGTATTCACTTCAAAGGAATGTAAATGCGACTATTCCTTGCTAGGAAATAGCGTTTGCTGATGTTTCCGTATCGATGCCATAGAGTTCTAATGCTTCTTAAAACGCGATATCGCATCTCACTTCTATGTTTCATTATAAAGATATAATATTCATTGCGAAGTGTCATGTATACCTCGTATTCACATCAAAAGAATGTAAATGCGACTATTCCTTGCTAGGGCCATAGCGTTTGCAGATGCCTACGTATCGTAGCAATAGAGTTCTAATGCTTCTTAGATCGCGATATCGCATCCCATTTTTATGTTTCGCGATAAGTTATAATATTCATTCCGAAGTGTCATGTAAACCTCGAATTCATTTCAAAAGAATGTAAATGCGACTACTGCTTGCTAGGAAATAGCGTTTGCAGATATCTCCACATCGAGGCAATAGTGTTCTAATGCTTCTTAATACGCGATATCGCATCTCACTTATATGTTACATGATAAGATATAATGTTCATTGTGAAGTGTCATGTATACCTCGTATTCACTTCAAAAGAATGTAAATGCGAATCTTCCTTGCTAGGAAATAGCGCTTGCAGATGTCTACGTTTCGTAGCATAGTGTTCTAATGCTTCTCAAAACGCGATACCGCATCTCATTTCTATGCTTCATGATAAGATATAATATTCGTTGCGAAGTGTCATGTATACCTCGTATTCACTTCAAAAGAATGTAAATGCGAATCTTCCTTGCTAGGAAATAGCGCATGCAGATGTCTACGTTTCGAAGCAATAGTGTTCTAATGCTTCTCAAAACGCGATATCGCATCTCATTTCTATGCTTCATGATAAGATATAATATTCATTGCGAAGTGTCATGTATACCTCGTATTCACTTCAAACGAAGGAAATGCGAATCTTCCTTGCTAGGAAATAGCGCATGCAGATGTCTACGTTTCGAAGCAATAGTGTTCTAATGCTTCCAAACGCGATATCGCATCTCATTTCTATGCTTCATGATAAGATATAATATTCATTGCTAAGTGTCATGTATACCTCGTATTCACTTCAAAAGATGTAAATGCGACACTTCCATGCTAGCAAATAGCGTCTGCAGATGTCTACGCGTCGAGGCAATAAGATTCTAATGCCTCTTAAAACTCGATATCGCATCTCACTTCTATGATTCATGATAAGATATAATATTCATAGCGAAGTGTCACGTATACCTCGTATTCACTTCAGAAGAATGTAAATGCGACTACTGCTTGCTAGGAAATAGCGTTTGCAGATGTCTACGTATCGTAGCAATAGAGTTCTAATGCTTCTATGATCGCGATATCGCATCTCATTTCTATGTTTCGTGATAAGTTATAATATTCATTCCGAAGTGTCATGTAAACCTTGAATTCACTTCAAAAGAATGTAAATGCGACTGTTGCTTGCTAGGAAATAGCGTTTGCAGATGTCTACGTATCGTAGCAATAGAGTTCTAATGCTTCACAAAACGCGATATCGCCTCTCATTCCTATGTTTCCTCATAAGATATAATATTCATTGCGAAGTGTCATGTACACCTCGTGTTCGCATCAAAAGAATGTAAATGCGAGACTTCCATGCTAGGAAATAGCGTCTGCAGATGTATACGCGTCGAGGCAATAGAGATCTAATGCTTCTTTGATCGCGATATCGCATCTCACTTCTATGTTTCATGATAAGATGTAATTTCATTGCGAAGTGTCCTGTATACCTCGTATTCACTTCAAGAGAATGTAAATGCGACACTTCCATGCTAGGATATAGCGTCTGCAGATGTCTACGCGTCGAGGCAATAGAGTTCTAATGCTTTCTTAAAACGCGATATCGCATCTCACATCTATGTCTCATGATAAGATATAATATTCATTGCGAAGTGTCACGTACACCTCGTATTCACTTCAAAAGAATGTAAATGCGACTACTGCTTGCTAGGAAATAGCGTTTGCAGATGTCTACGTATCGTAGCAATAGAGTTCTAATGCTTCTCAAAACGCGATATCGCATCTCATTTCTATGCTTCATGATAAGATATAATATTCATTGCGAAGTGTCATGTATACCTCGTATTCACTTCAAAAGAATGTAAATGCGACAATTCGAGGCTAGGAAATAACGTCTGCAGATGTGTCCGCATCGAGGCCATAGAGTTCTAATGCTTCTTCAAACGCGATATCGCATCTCTCTTCTATGTTTCATGATAAGATATAATATTCATTGCGAAGTGTCATGTATACCTCGCATTCACTACATAAGAATGAAAATGCGACACTTCCATGCTAGGAAATAGCGTATTCAGGTGTCTACGTATCGTAGCAATAGAGATCTAATGCAACTTAATTCGAGATATCGCATCTCATTTCTATGTTTCGTGATAAGATATAATATTCATTTGCGAAGTGTCATGTATACCTCGTATTCACTTCAAAAGAATGTAAATCCGACTATTCCTTGCTAGGAAATAGAGGTTTGCAGATGCCAACGTATCGTAGCAATAGAGTTCTAATGCTTCTTATAAAGCGATATCACATCTCAAATCTATGATTCGTGATAAGTTATAATATCATTCCGAAGTGTCATGTATACCTCGTATTCACTTCAAAAAGAATGTAAATCCGACTATCCTTGCTAGGAAATAGAGTTTGCAGATGCCAACGTATCGTAGCAATAGAGTTCTAATGCTTCTTATATCGCGATATCACATCTCAAATCTATGATTCGTGATAAGTTATAATATTCATTCCGAAGTGTAATGTATACCTCGAATTCACTTCAAAAGAATATAAATGCGACACTTCCATGCTAGGTAATAGCGTTTGCGGATATCTGCGCATCGAGGCAATGGGGATCTAATGCTTCTTAAAACGCGATATCGCATCTGACTTCTATGTTACATGATAAGATATAATGTTCATTGTGAAGTGTCATGTATACCTCGTATTCACTTCAAAAGAATGTAAATGCGAATCTTCCTTGCTAGGAAATAGCGTTTGCAGATGTCTACGTATCGGAGCAATGGAGTTCTAATGCTTCTCAAAACGCGATATCGCATCTCATTTCTATGCTTCATGATAAGATATAATATTCATTGCGAAGTGTCATGTATACCTCGTATTCACTTCAAAAGAATGTAAATGCGAATCTTCCTTGCTAGGAAATAGCGCTTGCAGATGTCTACGTTTCGTAGCAATAGTGTTCTAATGCTTCTCAAGACGCAATATCGCATCTCATTTCTATGCTTCATGATAAGATATAATATTCATTGCGAAGTGTCATGTATACCTCGTATTCACTTCGAAAGAATGTAAATGCGACACTTCCATACTAGCAAATAGCGTCTGCAGATGTCTACGCGTCGAGGCAATAAGGTTCTAATGCTTCTTAAATCGCGATATCGCATCTCACTTCTATGATTCATGATAAGATATAATATTCATTGCGAAGTGTCATGTATACCTCGTATTCACTTCAAAAGAATGTAAATGCGACTACTGCTTGCTAGGAAATAGCGTTTGCAGATGTCTACGTATCGTAGCAATAGAGCTCTAATGCTTCTTAGATCGCGATATCGCATCTCATTTCTATGTTTCGTGATAAGTTATAATATTCATTCCGAAGTGTCATGAAACTTCGAATTCACTTCAAAAGAATGTAAATGCGACTATTGCTTGCTAGGAAATAGCGTTTGCAGATGTCTACGTAGCGTAGCAATAGTGTTCTAATGCTACTTAAATCGCGATATCGCATCTCATTTATATGTTTCGTGATAAGATATAATATTCACCGCGAAGTGTCATATATACCTCATATTCACTTCAAAGGAATGTAAGTGCGACACTTCCATGCTAGAAATAGCGTTTGCTGATGTCTCTGCATCGATGCCATAGAGTTCTAATGCTTCTTAAAACGCGATATCGCATCTCTCTTCTATGTTTCACGAATAAGATATAATATTCATTGCGAAGTGTCATGTATACCTCGCATTCACTACAAAAGAATGAAAATGTGACACTTCCATGCTAGGAAATAGCGTCTGCAGATGTCTACGCGTCGAGGCAATAGAGTTCTAATGCTTCTTAGATCGCCATATCGCATCTCATTTCTATGTTTCATTATGAGATATAATATTCATTGCGAAGTGTCATGTATACTCGCATTCACTACAAAAGAATGAAAATGTGACACTTCCATGCTAGGAAATAGCGTCTGCAGATGTCTACGCGTCGAGGCAGTAGAGTTCTAATGCTTCTTAGATCGCCATATCGCATCTCATTTCTATGTTTCATTATAAGATATAATATTCATTGCGAAGTGTCATGTATACCTCGTATTCACATCAAAAGAATGTAAATGCGACACATTCCATGCTAGAAATAGCGTCTGCAGATGTATACGCGTCGAGGCAATAGAGTTCTAATGCTTCTTAAAACGCGATATCGCATCTCACTTCTATGATTCATGATAAGATATAATAATCATTGCGAAGTGTCATGTAAACCTCGAATTCACTTCAAAAGAATGTAAGTGCGGACTATTGCTTGCTAGGAAATAGCGTTTGCAGAAGTCTACGTATCGTAGCAATAGAATTCTAATGCTTCTCAAAAGGCGATATCGCATCTCATTTCTACGTTTCCTGATAAGATATAATATTCATTGCGAAGTGTCATGTACACCTCGTATTCACTTCAAAAAGATGTAAATGCGACACTTCCATGTTAGGAATAGTGTCTGCAGATGTCTATGCGTCGAGGCAATAGAGTTCTAATGCTTCTTAAAACACGATACCGCACCTCACTTCTATGTTTCATGATAAGATATAATATTCATTGCGAAGTGTCATGTATACCTCGCATTCTCTTCAAACGAATGTAAATGCGAATCTTCCTTCCAAGGAAATAGCGCTTGCAGATGTTTACGTTTCGTAGCAATAGTGTTCTAATGCCTCTCAAAACGCGATATCGCATCTCATTTCTATGCTTCATGATAAGATATAATATTCATTGCGAAGTGTCATGTATACCTCGTATTCACTTCAAAAGAATGTAAATGCGACACTTCCATGCTAGGAAATAGCGTCTGCAGATGTCTACGCGTCGAGGCAAATAGGGTTCTAATGCTCTTAAAACGCGATATCGCATCTCACTTCTATGATTCATGATAAGATATAATATTCATTGCGAAGTGTCATGTACACCTCGTATTCACTTCAAAAGAATGTAAATGCGACTATTGCTTGCTAGGAAATAGCGTTTGCAGATGTCTCCGCATTGAGGCAATAGAGTCCTAATGCTTCTTAAAACGAGATGTAGCATTTCATTTCTATGTTCGTGATATGATATAATATTCATTGCGAAGTGTCATGCATACCTCCTATTCACTCCAAACGAATGTAAATGCGACACTTCCTTGCTAGGAAATAGCGTTTGCAGATGTCTCCGCATTGATGCCATAGAGTTCTAATGCTTCTTAAAACGCGATATCGCATTTCTCTTCTATGTTTCATGATAAGATATAATATTCATTGCGAAGTGTCATGGTATACCTCGCATTCACTACAAAAGAATGAAAATGCGGCACTTCCATGCTAGGAAATAGCGTATTGAGATGTCTACGTATCGTAGCAATAGTGTTATAATGCTACTTAAATCGCGATATCGCTTCTCATTTCTATGTTCGTGATAAGATATAATGTTCATTTGCGAAGTGTCATGAATACCTCGTATTCACTTCAAAAGAATGTAAATGCGACTATTGCTTGCTAGGAAATAGAGTTTGCAGATGTCTCCGCATCGAGGCCATACAGTTCTAATGCTGCTTGAAACGCGATATCGCATCTCTCCTCTATGTTTCTTGATAAGATATAAAATTCATTGCGAAGTGTCATGTATACCTCGCAAACACTCCAAAATATTGTAAATGCGACACTTCCTTGCTAGGAAATAGCGTATTCAGATGTCCACGTATCGTAGCAGTAGAGTTCTAATGCTACTTAAATCGCGATATCGCAACTCATTTCTACGTTTCGTGATAAGATACAATGTTCATTGCGAAGTGTCATGTGTACCTCGCATTCACTTCAAAAGAATGTAAATGCGAATCTTCCTTGCTAGGAAATAGCTTTTGCTGATGTCTCCGCATCGATGCCATCGAGTTCTAATGCTTCTTAAAACGCGATATCGCATCTCTCTTCTATGTTTCATGATAAGTTATAATATTCATACCGAAGTGTCATGTAAACCCCCGAATTCACTTCAAAAGAATGTAAATGCGAACCTTCCTTGCAAGGAAATAGCGGTTGCAGATGTCTACGCATCGTAGCAATAGAGTTCTAATGCAACTTAAATCGAGATATCGCATCTCATTTCTATGTTTCGTGATAAGATATAACATTCATTGCGATGTGTCATGTACACCTCGTATTCACTTCAAACGAATGTAAATGCGACACTTCCATGCTAGGAAATAGCGTCTGCAGATATCTAGACGTCGAGGCAATAGAGTTCTAATGCTTCTTAGATCGCGATATCGCTTCTCATGTATAAGTTTCGTGATAAGATATAATATTCATTGCGAAGTGTCATGTATACCTCGTATTCACTTCAAAAGAATGTAAATCCGACTATTCCTTGCTAGGAAATAGAGTTTGCAGATGCCAACGTATCGTAGCAACAGAGTTCTAATGCTTCTTATATCGCGATATCGCATCTCAAATCTATGATTAGTGATAAGTTATAATATTCATTCCGAACTGTCATGTATACCTCGAATTCACTTCAAAAGAATGTAAATGCGACTACTGCTTGCTAGGAAATAGCGTTTGCAGATGTCTACGTATCGTAGCAATAGAGTTCTAATGCTTCTCAAAACGCGATATCGCATCTCGTTTCTTTGCTTCATGATAAGATGTAATATTCATTGCGAAGTGTCATGTATACCTCGTACTCACTCCAAACGAATGTAAATGCGACACTTCCTTGCTAGGAAATAGCGTATTCAGATGTCTACGTATCGTAGCAATAGTGTTCTAATGCTACTTAAATCGCGATATCGCATCTCATTTATGTGTTTCGTGATAAGATATAATATTCACCGCGAAGTGTCATATATACCTCATATTCACTTCAAAACAATGTAAGTGCGACACTTCCATGCTAGGGAATAGCGTCTGCAGATGTCTACGCGTCGAGGCAATAAGGTTCTAATGCTTCTTAAAACGCGGTATCGCATCTCACTTCTATGATTCATGATAAGATATAATATTCATTGCGAAGTGTCATGTACAACTCGTATTCACTTCAAAAGAATGTAAATGCGACTATTGCTTGCTAGGAAATAGCGTTTGCAGATGTCTCCGCATTGAGGCAATAGAGTCCTAATGCTTCTTAAAACGAGATGTAGCATTTCATTTCTATGTTTCGTGATATGATATAATATTCATTGCGAAGTGTCATGCATACCTCCTATTCACTCCAAACGAATGTAAATGCGACACTTCCTTGCTAGGAAATAGCGTTTGCAGATGTCTCCGCATTGATGCCATAGAGTTCTAATGCTTCTTAAAACGCGATATCGCATTTCTCTTCTGTGTTTCATGATAAGTTATAATATTCATTCCGAAGAGTCATGTAAACCTCGAATTCACTTCAAAAGAATGTAAGTGCGACTATTGCTTGCTAGGAAATAGCGTTTGTAGAAGTCTACGTATCGTAGCAATAGAATTCTAATGCTTCTCAAAAGGCGATATCGCATCTCATTTCTACGTTTCCTGATAAGATATAATATTCATTGCGAAGTGTCATGTACACCTCGTATTCACTTCAAAAGAATGTAAATGCGACACTTCCATGTTAGGAAATAGCGTCTGCAGATGTCTATGCGTCGAGGCAATAGAGTTCTAATGCTTCTTAAAACGCGATATCGCACCTCACTTCTATGTTTCATGATAAGATATAATATTCATTGCGAAGTGTCATGTATACCTCGTATTCTCTTCAAACGAATGTAAATGCGAATCTTCCTTGCAAGGAAATAGCGCTTGCAGATGTTTACGTTTCGTAGCAATAGTGTTGTAATGCCTCTCAAAACGCGATATCGCATCTCATTTCTATGATTCATGATAAGATATAATATTCATTGCGAAGTGTCATGTATACCTCGTATTCACTTCAAAGGAATGTAAATGCGACACTTCCTTGCTAGGAAATAGCGTATTCAGATGTCTACGTATCGTAGTAATAGAGTTCTAATGCTACTTAAATCGCGATATCGCTTCTCATTTCTATGTTTCGTGATAAGATACAATGTTCATTGCGAAGTGTCATGAATACCTCGTATTCACTTCAAAAGAATGTAAATGCGACTACTGCTTGCTAGGAAATAGCGTTTGCAGATGTCTCCGCATCGAGGCCATACAGTTCTAATGCTGCTTGAAACGCGATATCGCATCTCTCCTCTATGTTTCTTGATAAGATATAAAATTCATTGCGAAGTGTCATGTATACCTCGCAAACACTCCAAAATATTGTAAATGCGACACTTCCTTGCTAGGAAATAGCGTATTCAGATGTCCACGTATCGTAGCAATAGAGTTCTAATGCTACTTAAATCGCGATATAGCAACTCATTTCTACGTTTCGTGATAAGATACAATGTTCATTGCGAAGTGTCATGTGTACCTCGCATTCACTTCAAAAGAATGTAAATGCGAATCTTCCTTGCTAGGAAATAGCGTTTGCAGATGTCTACGTATCGTAGCAATAGAGTTCTAGCACTACATAAATCGCGATATCGCATCTCATTTATATGTTTCGTGATAAGATATAATATTCACCGCGAAGTGTCCTGTACACCTCATATTCACTTCAAAAGAATGTAAGTGCGACACTTCCATGCTAGGAAATAGCTTTTGCTGATGTCTCCGCATCGATGCCATAGAGTTCTAATGCTTCTTAAAACGCGATATCGCATCTCTCTTCTATGTTTCATGATAAGTTATAATATTCATTCCGAAGTGTCATGTAAACCCCTAATTCACTTCAAAAGTATGTAAATGCGAACCTTCCTTGCAAGGAAATAGCGGTTCCAGATGTCTACGTAACGTAGCAATAGTGTTCTAATGCCTCTCAAAACGCGATATCGCATCTCATTTCTATGCTTCATGATAACATTTAATATTCATTGCGACGTGTCATGTATACCTCGTATTCACTTCAAAGGAATGTAAATGCGACACTTCCTTGCTAGGAAATAGCGTATTCAGATGTCTACGTATCGTAGCAATAGAGTTCTAATGCAACTTAAATCGAGATATCGCATCTCATTTCTATGCATCATGATAAGATATAATATTCATTGCGAAGTGTCATGTATACCTCGCATTCACTACAAAAGAATGAAAATGTGACACTTCCATGCTAGGAAATAGCGTCTGCAGATGTCTACGCGTGGAGGCAATAGAGTTCTAATGCTTCTTAGATCGCCATATCGCATCTCATTTCTATGTTTCATTATGAGATATAATATTCATTGCGAAGTGTCATGTATACCTCGCATTCACTACAAAAGAATGAAAATGTGACACTTCCATGCTAGGAAATAGCGTCTGCAGATGTCTACGCGTCGAGGCAATAGAGTTCTAATGCTTCTTAGATCGCCATATCGCATCTCATTTCTATGTTTCATTATAAGATATAATATTCATTGCGAAGTGTCATGTATACCTCGTATTCACATCAAAAGAATGTAAATGCTACACTTCCATGCTAGGAAATAGCGTCTGCAGATGTATACGCGTCGAGGCAATAGAGTTCTAATGCTTCTTAAAACGCGATATCGCATCTCACTTCTATGATTCATGATAAGATATAATATTCATTGCGAAGTGTCATGTACACCTCGTACTCACATCAAAAGAATGTAAATGCGACACTTCCATGTTAGGAAATAGCGTCTGCAGATGTATACGCGTCGAGGCAATAGAGTTCTAATGCTTCTTAAAACGCGATATCGCATCTCACTTCTATGTTTCATGATAAGATATAATTTTCATTGCGAAGTGTCATGTATACCTCGTACTCACTTCAAAAGAATGTAAATGCGACTATCGCTTGCTAGGAAATAGCGTTTGCAGATACCTACGTATCGTAGCAATAGTGTTCTAATGCTTCTTAGATCGGATTATCGCATCTCATTTCTATGTTTCGTGATAAATTATAATATTCATACCGAAGTGTCATGTATACCTATAATTCACTTCAAAAGAATGTAAATGCGACTACTGCTTGCTAGGAAATAGCGTTTGCAGATGTCTACGTATCGTAGCAATAGAGTTCTAATGCTTCTCAAAACGCGATATCGCATCTCATTTCTTTGCTTCATGATAAGATGTAATATTCATTGCGAAGTGTCATGTATACCTCGTATTCACTCCAAACGAATGTAAATGCGACACTTCCTTGCTAGGAAATAGCGTATTCAGATGTCTACGTATCGTAGCAATAGAGTTCTAATGCTACTTAAATCGCGATATCGCATCTCATTTATGTGTTTCGTGATAAGATATAAGATTCTCCGCGAAGTGTCATATATACCTCATATTCACTTCAAAAGAATGTAAGTGCGACACTTCCATGCTAGGGAATAGCGTTCGCTGATGTCTCCGCATCGATGCCATAGAGTTCTAGTGCTTCTTAAAACGCGATATCGCATCTCTCTTCTATGTTTCATGATAAGTTACAATATTCATTCCGAAGAGTCGTGTAAACCTCGAATTCACTTCAAAAGAGTGTAAGTGCGACTATTGCTTGCTAGGAAATAGCGTTTGCAGAAGTCTACGTATCGTAGCAATAGAATTCTAATGCTCCTCAAAAGGCGATATCGCATCTCATTTCTACGTTTCCTGATAAGATATAATATTCATTGCAAAGTGTCATGTACACCTCGTATTCACTTCAAAAGAATGTAAATGCGACACTTCCATGTTAGGAAATAGCGTCTGCAGATGTCTATGCGTCGAGGCAATAGAGTTCTAATGCTTCTTAAAACGCGATATCGCACCTCACTTCTATGTTTCATGATAAGATATAATATTCATTGCGAAGTGTCATGTATACCTCGTATTCTCTTCAACAGAATGTAAATGCGAATCTTCCTTGCAAGGAAATAGCGCTTGCAGATGTTTACGTTTCGTAGCAATAGTGTTCTAATGCCTCTCAAAACGCGATATCGCATCTCATTTCTATGCTTCATGACAAGATATAATATTCATTGCGAAGTGTCATGTATACCTCGTATTCACTTCAAAAGAATGTAAATGCGACACTTCCATGCTAGGAAATAGCGTCTGCAGATGTCTACGCGTCGAGGCAATAAGGTTCTAATGCTTCTTAAAACGCGATATCGCATCTCACTTCTATGATTCATGATAAGATATAATATTCATTGCGAAGTGTCATGTACACCTCGTATTCACTTCAAAAGAATGTAAATGCGACTATTGCTTGCTAGGAAATAGCGTTTGCAGATGTCTCCGCATTGAGGCAATAGAATCCTAATGCTTCTTAAAACGAGATGTAGCATTTCATTTCTATGTTTCGTGATATGATATAATATTCATTGCGAAGTGTCATGCATACCTCCTATTCACTCCAAACGAATGTAAATGCGACACTTCCTTGCTAGGATATAGCGTTTGCATATGTCTCCGCATCGATGCCATAGAGTTCTAATGCTTCTTCAAACGCGATATCGCATTTGTCTTCTATGTTTCATGATAAGATATAGTATTCATTGCGAAGTGTCATGTATACCTCGCATTCACTACAAAAGAATGAAAATGCGGCACTTACATGCTAGGAAATAGCGTATTGAGACGTCTACGTATCGTAGCAATAGAGTTCTAATGCTACTTAAGTCGCGATATCGCTTCTCATTTCTATGTTTCGTGATAAGATATAATGTTCATTGCGAAGTGTCATGAATACCTCGTATTCACTTCAAAAGATTGTAAATGCGACTATTGCTTGCTAGGAAATAGCGTTTGCAGATGTCTCCGCATCGAGGCCATACAGTTCTAATGCTGCTTGAAACGCGATATCGCATCTCTCCTCTATGTTTCTTGATAAGAAATAAAATTCATTGGGAAGTGTCATGTATACCTCGCAAACACTCCAAAATATTGTAAATGCGACACTCCCTTGCTAGGAAATAGCGTATTCAGATGTCCACGTATCGTAGCAATAGAGTTCTAATGCTACTTAAATCGCGATATCGCAACTCATTTCTACGTTTCGTGATAAGATACAATGTTCATTGCGAAGTGTCATGTGTACCTCGCATTCACTTCAAAAGAATGTAAATGCGAATCTTCCTTGCTAGGAAATTGAGTTTGCAGATGTCTACGTATCGTAGCAATAGATTTCTAATACTACTTAAATCGCGATATCACATCTCATTTGTATGTTTCGTGATAAGATATAATATTCATTGCGAAGTGTCATGTACACCTCGTATTCACTTCAAAAGAATGTAAATGCGACTATTGCTTGCTAGGAAATAGCGTTTGCAGATGTCTCCGCATCGAGGCCATACAGTTCTAATGCTGCTTGAAACGCGATATCGCATCTCTCCTCTATGTTTCTTGATAAGATATAAAATTCATTGCGAAGTGTCATGTATACCTCGCAAACACTCCAAAATATTGTAAATGAGACACTTCCTTGCTAGGAAATTGCGTATTCAGATGTCCACGTATCGTAGCAATAGAGTTCTAATGCTACTTAAATCGCGATATCGCAACTCATTTCTACGTTTCGTGATAAGATACAATGTTCATTGCGAAGTGTCATGTGTACCTCGCATTCACTTCAAAAGAATGTGAATGCGAATCTTCCTTGCTAGGAAATAGCGTTTGCAGATATCTACGTATCGTAGCAATAGAGTTCTAATACTACATAAATCGCGATATCGCATCTCATTTATATGTTTCGTGATAAGATATAATATTCACCGCGAAGTGTCGTGTACACCTCATATTCACTTCAAAAGAATGTAAGTGCGACATTTCCATGCTAGGAAACAGCTTTTGCTGATGTCTCCGCATCGATGCCATAGAGTTCTAATGCTTCTTAAAACGCGATATCGCATCTCTCTTCTATGTTTCATGATAAGTTATAATATTCATTCCGAAGAGTCATGTAAACCTCGAATTCACTTCAAAAGAATGTAAGTGCGACTATTGCTTGCTAGGAAATAGCGTTTGCAGATGTCTCCGCATCGAGGCCATAGAGTTCTAATTCTTCTTGAAACGCGATATCGCATCTCTCTTCTATGTTTCATGATAAGATATAATATTCATTGCGAAGTGTCATGTATACCTCGTATTCACTTCAAAAGAATGTAAATGCGACACTTCCATGCTAGGAAATAGCGTCTGCAGATGTCTACGCGTCGAGGCAATAAGGTTCTAATGCTTCTTAGATCGCGATATCGCATCTCATTTCTATGTTTCGTGATAAGTTATAATATTCATTCCAAAGTGTCATGTATAACTCGAATTCACTTCAAAAGAATCTAAATGCGACATTTCCATGCTAGGAAATAGCCCTTGCAGATATCTCCGCATTGAGGCCATAGAGTCCTAATGCTTCTTAAAACGAGATGTAGCATTTCATTTCTATGTTTCGTGATATGATATAATGTTCATTGCGAAGTGTCATGTATACCTCGTATTCACTTCAAAAGAATGTAAATGCGACTATTGCTTGCTAGGAAATAGCGTTTGCAGATGTCTCCGCATCGAGGCCATACAGTTCTAATGCTGCTTGAAACGCGATATCGCATCTCTCCTCTATGTTTCTTGATAAGATATAAAATTCATTGCGAAGTGTCATGTATACCTCGCAAACACTCCAAAATATTGTAAATGCGACACTTCCTTGCTAGGAAATAGCGTATTCAGATGTCCACGTATCGTAGCAATAGAGTTCTAATGCTACTTAAATCGCGATATCGCAACTCATTTCTACGTTTCGTGATAAGATACAATGTTCATTGCGAAGTGTCATGTGTACCTCGCATTCACTTCAAAAGAATGTAAATGCGAATCTTCCTTGCTAGGAAATAGCGTTTGCAGATGTCTACGTATCGTAGCAATAGAATTCTAATGCTTCTCAAAACGCGATATCGCGTCTCATTTCTATGTTTCCTGATAAGATATAATATTCATTGCGAAGTGTCACGTACACCTCGTATTCACTTCAAAAGAATGTAAATGCGACTATTGCTTGCTAGGAAATAGCGTTTGCAGATGTCTACGTATCGTAGCAATAGCGTTCTAATGCTTCTTATATCGCCATATCACATCTCATTTACATGTTTCGTGATAAGATATGATATTCATTGCGAAGTGTCATGTATACCTCGTATTCACTTCAAAAGACTGTAAATCCGACTATTCCTTGCTAGGAAGTAGCGTTTGCAGATGTCTATGTATCGTAGCAATAGAGCTCGAATGCTACTTAAAACTCGATATCGCATTTCTCTTCTATGTTTCATGATAAGATATAATATTCTTTGCCAAGTGTCATGTTTACCTCGCATTCACTACATAAGAATGAAAATGCGACACTTCCATGCTAGGAAATAGCGTATTCAGATGTCTACGTATCGTAGCAATAGAGTTCTAATGCTACTTAAATCGCGATATCGCTTCTCATTTCTATGTTTCGTGATAAGACATAATATTCATTGCGAAGTGTCATGAATACCTCGTATTCACTTCAAAAGTATGTAAATGCGACTATTACTTGCTAGGAAATAGCCCCTGCAGATATCACCGCATTGAGGCAATAGAGTCCTAATGCTTCTTAAAACGAGAGATTTCGCATTTCATTTCTATGTTTCGTGATAAGATATATTATTCATTGCGAAGTGTCATGTATACCTCGTATTCACTTCAAAAGAATGTAAGTGCGACACTTCCTTGCTAGGAAATAGCGTTTGCAGATGTCTCCGCATCGAGGCCATAGAGTTCTAATGCTGCTTGAAACGCGATATCGCATCTCTCTCCTATGTTTCATGATAACATATAATATTCATTGCGAAGCGTCATGTATACCTCGCAAACACTCCAAACGATTGTAAATGCGACACTTCCTTGCTAGGAAATAGCGTATTCAGATGTCCACGTATCGTAGCAATAGAGTTCTAATGCTACCTAAATCGCGATATCGCATCTCATTTCTATGTTTCGTGATAAGATATAATATTCATCGCGAAGTGTCATGTATACCTCGTATTAACTTCAAAAGAATGTAAGTGCGACACATCCTTGCTAGGAAATAGCGTTTGCAGATGTCTCCGCATCGAGGCCATAGAGTTCTAATGCTTCTTAAAACGCGACATGGCATCTCTCTTCTATGTTTCATGATAAGATATAATATTCATTGCGATGTGTCATGTATACCTCGTATTCTCTCCAAACGATTGTAAATGCGACTATTCCTTGCTAGGAAATAGCGTTTGCAGATGCCAACGTATCATAGCAATAGAGTTCTAATGCTTCTTAGATCGCGATATCGCATCTCAAATATATGATTCGTAATAAGTTATAATATTCATTGCAAAGTGTCATGTAAACCTCGTATTCACTTCAAAAGAATGTAAATGCGACTATTGCTTGCTAGGAAATAGCGTTTGCAGATGTCTAGGTATCGTAGCAATAGAGTTCTAATGCTACTTAAATCGCGATATCGCATCTCACTTCTATGTTTCATAATAAGATATAATATTCATTGCGAAGTGTCATGTATACCTCGTAGTCACTTCAAGAGAATGTAAATGCGACTATTCCTTGCTAGGGCATAGCGTTTGCAGATGCCTACGTGTCGTAGCAATAGAGTTCTAATGCTTCTTAGATCGCGATATCGCATCTCAATTCTATGTTTCGTGATAAGATATAATGTTCTTTGCGAAGTGTCATGTATACTTCGTATTCGCTTCAAAAGAATGTAAATGCGAATCTTCCTTGCTCGGAAATAGCGCTTGCAGATGTCTACGTATCGTAGCAATAGCGTTCCAATGCTTCTCAAAACGCGATATCGCATCTCATTTCTATGCTTCAAGATAAGATATAATATTCATTGCGAAGTGTCATGTTTACCTCGTATTCACTACAAACGAATGTAAATGCGACACTTCCTTGCTAGGAAATAGCTTATTCAGATTTCTACGTATCGCAGCAATAGGGTTCTAATGCTACTTAAATCGCGATATCGCATCTCATTTCTATGTTTCGTGATAAGATATAATATTCATTGCGAAGTGTCATGTATACCTCGTATTCACTTCATAAGAATGTAAATGCGACTATTGCTTGCTAGGAAATAGCGTTTGCAGATGTCTACGTATCGTAGCAATAGCGTTCTAATGCTACTTAAATCGCGATATGACACCTCATTTATATGTTTCGTGATAAGATATAATATTCATTGCCAAGTTTCATGTATACCTCGTATTCTCTTCAAAAGAATGTAAGTGCGACACTTCCTTGCTAGGAAATACCGTTTGCAGATGTCTCCGCATCGAGGCCATAGAGTTCTAATGCTTCATAAAACTCGACATCGCATCTCTCTTCTATGTTTCATGATAAGATATAATATTCATTGCGAATTGTCATGTATACCTCGTATTCTCTCCAAACGAATGTAAATGCGACACTTCCTTGCTAGGAAATGGCGTATTCAGATGTCTACGTATCGTAGCAATAGAGTTCTAATGCTCCTTAAAACGCGATATCGCATCTCTCTCCTATGTTTCATAATAGGATATAATATTCATTGCGAAGTGTCATGTATACCTCGTATTCACATCAAAAGAATGTAAATGCGACTATTCCTTGCTAGAGCATAGCGATTGCAGATGCCTACGTATCGTAGCAATAGATTTCTAATGCTACATAAACCGCCATTTCGAGTCTCATTTCTATGTTTCGTGATAAGATATAATATTCATTGCGAAGTGTCATGTATACCTCGTAGTCACTTCAAGAGAATGTAAATGTGACTATTGCTTGCTAGGAAATAGCGTTTGCAGATGTCTACGTATCGTAGCAATAGAGTTCTAATGCTACATAAATCGCGATATCGCATCTCATTTCTGTGTTTCGTGATAAGATATAATACTCATTGCGAAGTGTCTTGTACACCTTGTATTCACTTCAAAAGAATGTAAATGCGACTATTGCTTGCTAGGAAATAGCGTTTGCAGATGTCTACGTATCGTAGCAATAGAGTTCTAATGCTACTTAAAACTCGATATCGCATCTCTCTTCTATGTTTCGTGATAAGATATAATGTTCTTTGCGAAGTGTCATGTATACCTCGTATTCACAACAAACGAATGTAAATGCGACACTTCCTTGCTTGGAAATAGCGTATTCAGATGTCTACGTATCGTAGCAATAGAGTTCTAATGCTACTTAAATCGCGATATCGCATCTCATTTCTATGTTTCGTGATAAGATATAATATTCATTCCGAAGTGTCATGTAAACCCCGAATTCACTTCAAAAGTATGTAAATGCGACACTTCCTTGCTAGGAAATAGCGTATTCAGATGTCTACGTATCGTAGCAATAGAGTTCTAATGCAACTTAAATCGAGATATCGCATCTCATTTCTATGCATCATGATAAGATATAATATTCATTGCGAAGTGTCATGTATACCTCGCATTCACTCCAAACGAATGTAAATGCGACACTTCCTTGCTAGGAAATAGCGTATTCAGATGTCTACGTATCGTAGCAATAGAGTTCTAATGCTACTTAGATCGCGATATCGCATCTCAATTCTATGTTTCGTGATAAGATATAATGTTCTTTGCGAAGTGTCATGTATACTTCGTATTCGCTTCAAAAGAATGTAAATGCGAATCTTCCTTGCTCGGAAATAGCGCTTGCAGATGTCTACGTATCGTAGCAATAGTGTTCTAATGCCTCTCAAAACGCGATATCGCATCTCATTTCTATGCTTCATGATAAGATATAATATTCATTGCGAAGTGTCATGTATACCTCGTATTCACTTCAAAAGAATGTAAATGCGACACTTCCATGCTAGGAAATAGCGTCTGCAGATGTCTACGCGTCGAGGCAATAAGGTTCTAATGCTTCTTAAAACGCGATATCGCATCTCACTTCTATGATTCATGATAAGATATAATATTCATTGCGAAGTGTCATGAACACCTCGTATTCACTTCAAAAGAATGTAAATGCGACTATTGCTTGCTAGGAAATAGCGTTTGCAGATGTCTCCGCATTGAGGCAATAGAGTCCTAATGCTTCTTAAAACGAGATGTAGCATTTCATTTCTATGTTTCGTGATATGATATAATATTCATTGCGAAGTGTCATGCATACCTCCTATTCACTCCAAACGAATGTAAATGCGACACTTCCTTGCTAGGAAATAGCGTTTGCATATGTCTCCGCATCGATGCCATAGAGTTCTAATGCTTCTTCAAACGCGATATCGCATTTCTCTTCTATGTTTCATGATAAGATATAGTATTCATTGCGAAGTGTCATGTATACCTCGCATTCACTACAAAAGAATGAAAATGCGGCACTTACATGCTAGGAAATAGCGTATTCAGATGTCCACGTATCGTAGCAATAGAGTTCTAATGCTACCTAAATCGCGATATCGCATCTCATTTCTATGTTTCGTGATAAGATATAATATTCATCGCGAAGTGTCATGTATACCTCGTATTCACTTCAAAAGAATGTAAGTGCGACACATCCTTGCTAGGAAATAGCGTTTGCAGATGTCTCCGCATCGAGGCCATAGAGTTCTAATGCTTCTTAAAACGCGACATGGCATCTCTCTTCTATGTTTCATGATAAGATATAATATTCATTGCGATGTGTCATGTATACCTCGTATTCTCTCCAAACGATTGTAAATGCGACTATTCCTTGCTAGGAAATAGCGTTTGCAGATGCCAACGTATCATAGCAATAGAGTTCTAATGCTTCTTAGATCGCGATATCGCATCTCAAATATATGATTCGTAATAAGTTATAATATTCATTGCAAAGTGTCATGTAAACCTCGTATTCACTTCAAAAGAATGTAAATGCGACTATTGCTTGCTAGGAAATAGCGTTTGCAGATGTCTAGGTATCGTAGCAATAGAGTTCTAATGCTACTTAAATCGCGATATCGCATCTCACTTCTATGTTTCATAATAAGATATAATATTCATTGCGAAGTGTCATGTATACCTCGTAGTCACTTCAAGAGAATGTAAATGCGACTATTCCTTGCTAGGGCATAGCGTTTGCAGATGCCTACGTGTCGTAGCAATAGAGTTCTAATGCTTCTTAGTTCGCGATATCGCATCTCAATCCTATGTTTCGTGATAAGATATAATGTTCTTTGCGAAGTGTCATGTATACTTCGAATTCGCTTCAAAAGAATGTAAATGCGAATCTTCCTTGCTCGGAAATAGCGCTTGCAGATGTCTACGTATCGTAGCAATAGCGTTCCAATGCTTCTCAAAACGCGATATCGCATCTCATTTCTATGCTTCATGATAAGATATAATATTCATTGCGAAGTGTCATGTATACCTCGTATTCACTACAAACGAATGTAAATGCGACACTTCCTTGCTAGGAAATAGCTTATTCAGATTTCTACGTATCGCAGCAATAGGGTTCTAATGCTACTTAAATCGCGATATCGCATCTCATTTCTATGTTTCGTGATAAGATATAATATTCATTGCGAAGTGTCATGTATACCTCGTATTCACTTCATAAGAATGTAAATGCGACTATTGCTTGCTAGGAAATAGCGTTTGCAGATGTCTACGTATCGTAGCAATAGCGTTCTAATGCTACTTAAATCGCGATATGACACCTCATTTATATGTTTCGTGATAAGATATAATATTCATTGCCAAGTGTCATGTATACCTCGTATTCTCTTCAAAAGAATGTAAGTGCGACACTTCCTTGCTAGGAAATACCGTTTGCAGATGTCTCCGCATCGAGGCCATAGAGTTCTAATGCTTCATAAAACTCGACATCGCATCTCTCTTCTACGTTTCATGATAAGATATAATATTCATTGCGAATTGTCATGTATACCTCGTATTCTCTCCAAACGAATGTAAATGCGACACTTCCTTGCTAGGAAATGGCGTATTCAGATGTCTACGTATCGTAGCAATAGAGTTCTAATGCTCCTTAAAACGCGATATCGCATCTCTCTCCTATGTTTCATAATAAGATATAATATTCATTGCGAAGTGTCATGTATACCTCGTATTCACATCAAAAGAATGTAAATGCGACTATTCCTTGCTAGGGCATAGCGATTGCAGATGCCTACGTATCGTAGCAATAGATTTCTAATGCTACATAAACCGCCATTTCGAGTCTCATTTCTATGTTTCGTGATAAGATATAATATTCATTGCGAAGTGTCATGTATACCTCGTAGTCACTTCAAGAGAATGTAAATGTGACTATTGCTTGCTAGGAAATAGCGTTTGCAGATGTCTACGTATCGTAGCAATAGAGTTCTAATGCTACTTAAATCGCGATATCGCATCTCATTTCTGTGTTTCGTGATAAGATATAATATTCATTGCGAAGTGTCTTGTACACCTTGTATTCACTTCAAAAGAATGTAAATGCGACTATTGCTTGCTAGGAAATAGCGTTTGCAGATGTCTACGTATCGTAGCAATAGAGTTCTAATGCTACTTAAAACTCGATATCGCATCTCTCTTCTATGTTTCGTGATAAGATATAATGTTCTTTGCGAAGTGTCATGTATACCTCGTATTCACAACAAACGAATGTAAATGCGACACTTCCTTGCTTGGAAATAGCGTATTCAGATGTCTACGTATCGTAGCAATAGAGTTCTAATGCTACTTAAATCGCGATATCGCATCTCATTTCTATGTTTCGTGATAAGATATAATATTCATTCCGAAGTGTCATGTAAACCCCGAATTCACTTCAAAAGTATGTAAATGCGAACCTTCCTTGCAAGGAAATAGCGGTTCCAGATGTCTACGTAACGTAGCAATAGTGTTCTAATGCCTCTCAAAACGCGATATCGCATCTCATTTCTATGCTTCATGATAACATTTAATATTCATTGCGACGTGTCATGTATACCTCGTATTCACTTCAAAAGAATGTAAATGCGACACTTCCTTGCTAGGAAATAGCGTATTCAGATGTCTACGTATCGTAGCAATAGAGTTCTAATGCAACTTAAATCGAGATATCGCATCTCATTTCTATGCATCATGATAAGATATAATATTCATTGCGAAGTGTCATGTATACCTCGCATTCACTACAAAAGAATGAAAATGTGACACTTCCATGCTAGGAAATAGCGTCTCCAGATGTCTACGCGTCGAGGCAATAGAGTTCTAATGCTTCTTAGATCGCCATATCGCATCTCATTTCTATGTTTCATTATAAGATATAATATTCATTGCGAAGTGTCATGTACACCTCGTACTCACATCAAAAGAATGTAAATGCGACACTTCCATGTTAGGAAATAGCGTCTGCAGATGTATACGCGTCGAGGCAATAGAGTTCTAATGCTTCTTAAAACGCGATATCGCATCTCACTTCTTTGCTTCATGATAAGATGTAATATTCATTGCGAAGTGTCATGTATACCTCGTATTCACTCCAAACGAATGTAAATGCGACACTTCCTTGCTAGGAAATAGCGTATTCAGATGTCTACGTATCGTAGCAATAGAGTTCTAATGCTACCTAAATCGCGATATCGCATCTCATTTCTATGTTTCGTGATAAGATATAATATTCATCGCGAAGTGTCATGTATACCTCGTATTCACTTCAAAAGAATGTAAGTGCGACACATCCTTGCTAGGAAATAGCGTTTGCAGATGTCTCCGCATCGAGGCCATAGAGTTCTAATGCTTCTTAAAACGCGACATGGCATCTCTCTTCTATGTTTCATGATAAGATATAATATTCATTGCGATGTGTCATGTATACCTCGTATTCTCTCCAAACGATTGTAAATGCGACTATTCCTTGCTAGGAAATAGCGTTTGCAGATGCCAACGTATCATAGCAATAGAGTTCTAATGCTTCTTAGATCGCGATATCGCATCTCAAATATATGATTCGTAATAAGTTATAATATTCATTGCAAAGTGTCATGTAAACCTCGTATTCACTTCAAAAGAATGTAAATGCGACTATTGCTTGCTAGGAAATAGCGTTTGCAGATGTCTAGGTATCGTAGCAATAGAGTTCTAATGCTACTTAAATCGCGATATCGCATCTCACTTCTATGTTTCATAATAAGATATAATATTCATTGCGAAGTGTCATGTATACCTCGTAGTCACTTCAAGAGAATGTAAATGCGACTATTCCTTGCTAGGGCATAGCGTTTGCAGATGCCTACGTGTCGTAGCAATAGAGTTCTAATGCTTCTTAGATCGCGATATCGCATCTCAATTCTATGTTTCGTGATAAGATATAATGTTCTTTGCGAAGTGTCATGTATACTTCGTATTCGCTTCAAAAGAATGTAAATGCGAATCTTCCTTGCTCGGAAATAGCGCTTGCAGATGTCTACGTATCGTAGCAATAGCGTTCCAATGCTTCTCAAAACGCGATATCGCATCTCATTTCTATGCTTCATGATAAGATATAATATTCATTGCGAAGTGTCATGTATACCTCGTATTCACTACAAACGAATGTAAATGCGACACTTCCTTGCTAGGAAATAGCTTATTCAGATTTCTACGTATCGCAGCAATAGGGTTCTAATGCTACTTAAATCGCGATATCGCATCTCATTTCTATGTTTCGTGATAAGATATAATAATCATTGCGAAGTGTCATGTATACCTCGTATTCACTTCATAAGAATGTAAATGCGACTATTGCTTGCTAGGAAATAGCGTTTGCAGATGTCTACGTATCGTAGCAATAGCGTTCTAATGCTACTTAAATCGCGATATGACACCTCATTTATATGTTTCGTGATAAGATATAATATTCATTGCGAATTGTCATGTATACCTCGTATTCTCTCCAAACGAATGTAAATGCGACACTTCCTTGCTAGGAAATGGCGTATTCAGATGTCTACGTATCGTAGCAATAGAGTTCTAATGCTACATAAACCGCCATTTCGAGTCTCATTTCTATGTTTCGTGATAAGATATAATATTCATTGCGAAGTGTCATGTATACCTCGTAGTCACTTCAAGAGAATGTAAATGTGACTATTGCTTGCTAGGAAATAGCGTTTGCAGATGTCTACGTATCGTAGCAATAGAGTTCTAATGCTGCTTAAATCGCGATATCGCATCTCATTTCTGTGTTTCGTGATAACATATAAAATTCATTGCGAAGTGTCTTGTACACCTTGTATTCACTTCAAAAGAATGTAAATGCGACTATTGCTTGCTAGGAAATAGCGTTTGCAGATGTCTACGTATCGTAGCAATAGAGTTCTAATGCTACTTAAAACTCGATATCGCATCTCTCTTCTATGTTTCGTGATAAGATATAATGTTCTTTGCGAAGTGTCATGTATACCTCGTATTCACAACAAACGAATGTAAATGCGACACTTCCTTGCTTGGAAATAGCGTATTCAGATGTCTACGTATCGTAGCAATAGAGTTCTAATGCTACTTAAATCGCGATATCGCATCTCATTTCTATGTTTCGTGATAAGATATAATATTCATTCCGAAGTGTCATGTAAACCCCGAATTCACTTCAAAAGTATGTAAATGCGAACCTTCCTTGCAAGGAAATAGCGGTTCCAGATGTCTACGTAACGTAGCAATAGTGTTCTAATGCCTCTCAAAACGCGATATCGCATCTCATTTCTATGCTTCATGATAACATTTAATATTCATTGCGACGTGTCATGTATACCTCGTATTCACTTCAAAAGAATGTAAATGCGACACTTCCTTGCTAGGAAATAGCGTATTCAGATGTCTACGTATCGTAGCAATAGAGTTCTAATGCAACTTAAATCGAGATATCGCATCTCATTTCTATGCATCATGATAAGATATAATATTCATTGCGAAGTGTCATGTATACCTCGTATCATCTCCAAACGAATGTAAATGCGACACTTCCTTGCTAGGAAATGGCGTTTTCAGATGTCTACGTATCGTAGCAATAGAGTTCTAATGCCACTTAAATCGCGATATCGCATCTCATTTCTGTGTTTCGTGATAAGATATATTTTTCATTGCGAAGTGTCATGTATACCTCGTATTCACTTCAAAAGAATGTAAATGCGACTATTGCCTGCTAGGAAATAGCGTTTGCAGATGTCTCCGCATCGAGGCCATAGAGTTCTAATGCTTCTTGGAACGCGATATCGCATCTCTCTTCTATGTTTCATGATAAGATATAATATTCATTGCGAAGAGTCATGTATACCTCTTATTCACTCCAATCGAATGTAAATGCGACACTTCCTTGCTAGGAAATAGCGTATTCAGGTGTCTACGTATCGTAGCAATGGAGTTCTAATGGTACTTAAATCGCGATATCGCATCTCATTTCTATGTTTCGTGATAAGATAGAATATTCATTGCGAAGTGTCATGAGTACCTCGTATTCACTTCAAAAGAATCTGAATGCGACAGTTCCTTGCTAGGAAGTAGTGTTTGCAGATATCTAGTATCGAAGCAATAGTGTTCTAATGCTTCTTAAATCGCGATATCGCAACTCATTTCTGCGATTCGTGATAAGATATAATATTCATTGCGAAGTGTCTTGTACACCTTGTATTCACTTCAAAAGAATGTAAATGCGACTATTGCTTGCTAGGAAATAGCGTTTGCAGATGTCTACGTATCGTAGCAATAGATTTCTGATGCTACTTAAAACTCGATATCGCATCTCTCTTCTATGTTTCGTGATAAGATATAATATTCATTGCGAAGTGTAATGTATACCTCGTATTCTCACCAAACGAATGTAAATGCGACACTTCCTTGCTAGGAAATGGCGTTTTCAGATGTCTACCTATCGTAGCAATAGAGTTCTAATGCTACTTAAATCGCGATATCGCATCTCATTTGTATGTTTCGTGATAAGATATAATATTCATTGCGAAGTGTCTTGTATACCTCGTATTCACTTCAAAAGAATGTAAATGCGACTATTGCTTGCTAGGAAATAGCGTTTGCAGATGTCTCCGCATCGAGGCCATACAGTTCTAATGCTGCTTGAAACGCGATATCGCATCTCTCCTCTATGTTTCTTGATAAGATATAAAATTCATTGCGAAGTGTCATGTATACCTCGCAAACACTCCAAAATATTGTAAATGCGACACTTCCTTGCTAGGAAATAGCGTATTCAGATGTCCACGTATCGTAGCAATAGAGTTCTAATGCTACTTAAATCGCGATATCGCAACTCATTTCTACGTTTCGTGATAAGATACAATGTTCATTGCGAAGTGTCATGTGTACCTCGCATTCACTTCAAAAGAATGTAAATGCGAATCTTCCTTGCTAGGAAATAGCGTTTGCAGATGTCTACGTATCGTAGCAATAGAATTCTAATGCTTCTCAAAACGCGATATCGCGTCTCATTTCTATGTTTCCTGATAAGATATAATATTCATTGCGAAGTGTTACGTACACCTCGTATTCACTTCAAAAGAATGTAAATGCGACTATTGCTTGCTAGGAAATAGCGTTTGCAGATGTCTACGTATCGTAGCAATAGCGTTCTAATGCTTCTTATATCGCCATATCACATCTCATTTACATGTTTCGTGATAAGATATGATATTCATTGCGAAGTGTCATGTATACCTCGTATTCACTTCAAAAGACTGTAAATCCGACTATTCCTTGCTAGGAAGTAGCGTTTGCAGATGTCTATGTATCGTAGCAATAGAGCTCGAATGCTACTTAAAACTCGATATCGCATTTCTCTTCTATGTTTCATGATAAGATATAATATTCTTTGCCAAGTGTCATGTTTACCTCGCATTCACTACATAAGAATGAAAATGCGACACTTCCATGCTAGGAAATAGCGTATTCAGATGTCTACGTATCGTAGCAATAGAGTTCTAATGCTACTTAAATCGCGATATCGCATCTCATTTGTATGTTTCGTGATAAGATATAATATTCATCGCGAAGTGTCATGTATACCTCGTATTCACTTCAAAAGAATGTAAGTGCGACACATCCTTGCTAGGAAATAGCGTTTGCAGATGTCTCCGCATCGAGGCCATAGAGTTCTAATGCTTCTTAAAACGCGACATGGCATCTCTCTTCTATGTTTCATGATAAGATATAATATTCATTGCGATGTGTCATGTATACCTCGTATTCTCTCCAAACGATTGTAAATGCGACTATTCCTTGCTAGGAAATAGCGTTTGCAGATGCCGACGTATCACAGCAATAGAGTTCTAATGCTTCTTAGATCGCGATATCGCATCTCAAATCTATGATTCGTAATAAGTTATAATATTCATCGCGAAGTGTCATGTATACCTCGTATTCACTTCAAAAGAATGTAAGTGCGACACATCCTTGCTAGGAAATAGCGTTTGCAGATGTCTCCGCATCGAGGCCATAGAGTTCTAATGCTCCTTAAAACGCGATATCGCATCTCTCTCCTATGTTTCATGATAAGATATAATATTCATTGCGAAGTGTCATGTATACCTCGTATTCACATCAAAAAAATGTAAATGCGACTATTCCTTGCTAGGGCATAGCGATTGCAGATGCCTACGTATCGTAGCAATAGATTTCTAATGCTACATAAACCGCCATTTCGAGTCTCATTTCTATGTTTCGTGATAAGATATAATATTCATTGCGAAGTGTCATGTATACCTCGTAGTCACTTCAAGAGAATGTAACTGTGACTATTGCTTGCTAGGAAATAGCGTTTGCAGATGTCTACGTATCGTAGCAATAGAGTTCTAATGCTACTTAAATCGCGATATCGCATCTCATTTCTGTGTTTCGTGATAAGATATAATATTCATTGCGAAGTGTCTTGTACACCTTGTATTCACTTCAAAAGAATGTAAATGCGACTATTGCTTGCTAGGAAATAGCGTTTGCAGATGTCTACGTATCGTAGCAATAGAGTTCTAATGCTACTTAAAACTCGATATCGCATCTCTCTTCTATGTTTCGTGATAAGATATAATGTTCTTTGCGAAGTGTCATGTATGCCTCGTATTCACAACAAACGAATGTAAATGCGACACTTCCTTGCTTGGAAATAGCGTATTCAGATGTCTACGTATCGTAGCAATAGAGTTCTAATGCTTCATAAAACTCGACATCGCATCTCTCTTCTACGTTTCATGATAAGATATAATATTCATTGCGAAGTGTCATGTATACCTCGTGTTCACTTCAAAAGAATGTAAATGCGACTATTGTTTGCTAGGAAATAGCGTTTGCAGATGCCTACGTATCGTAGCGATGGAGTTCTAATGCTTCTTAGATCGCGATATCGCATCTCACTTATATGTTTCGCGATAAGATATAATATTCCTTGCGAAGTGTCATGTATACCTCGTATTCTTTTCAAAAAATGTAAAGGCGACGTTTCCATCCTAGGAAATAGCGTTTGCAGATGTCTACGTATCGTAGCAAAAGAGACCTAATGCTACTTAAAACGAGATGTCACATTTCATTTCTATGTTTGGTGATAAGATATAATATTCATTGCGAAGTGTCATTTATACCTCGTATTCACTCCAAACGAATGTAAATGCAACACTTCCTTGCTAGGAAATAGCGTTTGCAGATGCCTGAGTATCGAAGCAATAGAGTTCTAGTGCTTCTTAAAACGCGATATCGCATCTCATTTCTATGTTGCATGATAAGATATAATATTCATTGCGAAGTGTTATATATACCTCGTCTACTCTCCAAAAGGAAGTAAGTGCCACACTTCCTTGCTAGGAAATAGCGTTTCCAGTTGTTTACTTATCGGAGCAATGGAGTTCTATTGCTTCATTCAGCACGATGTCGCGAGTCATTTCAATGATTCATGGTAAATTGCATTGTTCTATGCAATATGTTACATTTGTCTGCATCTAGGCCTTAGAAGGATGTGAATCCTATACATACTTGCAACAGAATATCTTTTCCAGATCTCTACGTGTCCAAGCAAGACATTTATAATACTTCATGCAGCGCAATGTCGCATCTCATTTCAACGTTTCAAAGCAAAGAATCTGCAATCATATATCCATAACATTATGCTTAACTGTTAGAGGTCTTCAATAGAATGTGAACTATATAATTCCATGCAACGGCATGGCGCTCCGTAGTGTCTGTCTGTTTAAGCAATCGAGCTAGAATTCTCCATGCAATGCGCTGGCGCATCCCATTTCATCGTTTTGAAGTAAGAATGCTGTAATCTCTTATGCATAGCTCTATGCTTATCTGCTTTAAAGCTTCATAAAAATGTAAATTCTACAGCTCCATGCAACAGGATTGCCCTTCGTAGTGTCTACATGTCGAGAAAATAGAGTACTAATGCATTATACAATGCCATGACTCATCTCATTTCAACGTTTCGAATTAAGTAAGCTGTAATCTTCTATCAAAAGCATTATAATTATCTGCTTCTACTCTACAATAGAATGTGAATTCTATAGAGCCAAGCAACAGGAGGGCAGGGTCTCCACCATCCTACTGCCTGCCCTTATGCGGGCAAAGGATTCCCAGGGCCACTCAAACCGCGACCAACATCTATCTTATACTCTAACCGATTCATCGTTATGCGTTTTCCATTAAGCTTGCCGGGATCAGTGATATTGATTCGCTCAATCTAAATTATTATTTTCTTTTTAAGTTTCTCGATTTTTTTAGTTTCTCTCACGATATCGTCTATTTCGTTGTACCTTACCCTTACAGTATGGTATATAATCTGTTGTTTGATATTTCTAGGATTTCCTCTTAATAAATGCAATGCTTCCACATATTTTCTTTCTCTTTCACTTTAGTTACATTGTTGTTATTTTATGCTTTTCACCCTCCACATTCCCTCTCTACACCATCTCGGAACAAGCTTTATACGATTACTGCAGGATGACGCCCCGGTCTCTTTACACCGAGATCGAGTGTTCTCTCTTGCATCCGTTGATTTATATATGTTATATATTGGAGAATATTTCCTCTTATCCTTTGTATTTTTCGAATGAAATTACATTGACAGAAGTACGAGCTAGTTCTGCACGCCTATTTGAAACAACATTAAATCACCTTGTTAAACAATAATATATTAAATGTGACTTGGACTTTTAAATTTGAATTTATAAACATCTAACAGGTAAATATGTTTTTCTTACTATTCATATCATTATACATCCAGTGATTTATTGTGTACTGTGATTTGATATATTAACTGCTTGATTATATTTTGCAATGAACTTTGCGTACAAAACATTGTTTTTACTCCTGATGGGAGTGGATAGTTCTTCGTTTTATATTCTTATATCGCATTCATTATAAAAGTATATGATATCCTTCTTATGCAGTCATGTATAATTATGTACTGTGACGGTTTTTCTCGTTTCAATCCTCAAGAAAAGGGTATATAGAACCAATAATAACGGGGTATCCAGAAGTTTAATCCGGGGTTATATCGGGGTACAGAATATCCGCGTGATTCGGCAACGCGAAGTACAGAACAATAAATTTCCTATCCAGCGAGTATTTCGAAGCTGCGAGGCTGGGACTTTTTGGGCGCCAGCTACTCAAAAAGTAGCAAACCCGGGGAAACCCGGTTCAAGATAACCCTCGAAATTTCGAAATACTCTTTCGCTCGACTGCTTCTAGACGAGTGCGCAAATTAGGGTCGCGGGATACTGAACTCACGGCTTCTTTCTAAATTGCCTCGACGCGGTATTACAAAAGGGTATACGACACGCCCCGAATGACCGTGGATCACCACCCGTTATACATAATATAAATTACAAGTCTGAAGATGTAGATGCAATTAATGTCCGATATTTTACGTGATCGAATTGACGTATCGAGTGAGGCTATGAAATATAAAAATCTTTTACTATTCTTCGACCCCTTTACATGTTAAATGAATGATTAGTTCTGCAAGACAAGAAGCCTGAATTAGTGAGATATCTAGGAACATAAGTAATTTGTAAGTAACACATCTTTTCTCTTCGAAATATTTGCCTTTGCATAGAATAGAACGTATAGATATAATTGCCTGTTTTGTACCCATTTCGGTCCAATTCTATTATAGTCTTTGAGCAGAAGTAATATTGATTATACTTGATTTTTGCAATAGTTCTTTGATTAACAGATTTTATTAACCTAGAATCATCATTTGACGGATGCATCAATCTACTTTGTAGCTCCATCAGTTTCTTTTTCTGCTCGCTACTTTCCATTTTCAGTTCCGTATACTTATCCTTTATCATCATCATATATGTTGCGTAAAATTACAATAACTTTTTGTCCTCAAATTTTGCGGATATTTCAATTAAATTTCCTTTGATTAAATAAACGGAAATTAAAAAACAGTGGCACGTACCATTTCTTGGAAACGTTGTATCGTAATTTGCATCTGACTGTTTTGATAGGCACGCACTATATTTAACGTTTGCAATGATTCGGTTAGCGAAGTAAAGAAATATTCTACTTTCGAAATTGTTGGCTCTTGTAATTCTAAGGCAAATATATTCATCTGTCGACATCGTGAACATTGTTTTTTGGCAAAATTTCAGAAAAACAAATATATTATAAGTAAAATAATAAACATCATAATATTAAATTTAACTCTGTTCACGGTTGCCTTGTTGGACACATCCATAACAATATACAGGGTGGGGCAGTAATAATTAGCACCTCAGATATCCACGAAACTATAAGTTTCATAGAAGTTTTTGCTAATATAAAATTGCATAGTACAAAGGGCCCATCCGTTGATGAAAATAGTTTTTTTGTAAGTGGAGTTATGTTGGACATATGAAGGTTACCTTCATTTTTTGAAATGAATTGGTATGTCCATTCTTCCGTAATACGATAGAGCATTTTAAAGCAAGTTTAACGATCTGTAACATGAAGGCATTGAAGGTTACAAAAAGTAAAGAAAGGCGATCATACTCACGGTTTTGATAGTAATTGAAACATACGTATTGTAAACAGTGGTGGAAGGCGTAATACTTACCGTTTACTTCACTGTGAATAAACACTTTTCGAAGGGCATTTCAATAGCTTGCAGCATAAGTTAAACATGATAAGATTAGTATTGAAAAATCGGTTCGAATACGTTTGGTTAGGCTGTCTTTTGTGTCGTTTATTTTATAAGTACTGAGCTGCGGATTCCTGAGGACAGCTCACAAAATTGTTGAACTATGGAAGATTATCATTGTGAATTTGAATCAAAAGGTAATTAAATTCCATTAGATTGTAAACAGATCTCAATGTTTCATTTTAGATAGTAAGATTAAATACTCTTGACAAAACTACAAGAATAGATACATACCTTTCTGTTATTATTATTTCATAAAGAATTATAATTGCAATTATATAGTTCATTACGATAAAAAATATTTCTCAGAAAATTCTAAATATTAAATTAAAGAAACAAGTAAAACATTTTTAATAATTACGAATATGAAAAATACTTGAACATTCCAATAGAAAGATGTCTAAACAGGAGTTAGAAAAGTCAAACATTCAATTTCAATTCGAGAATTCATCTATAAGAGGTAAAATGTTTCGAAAGCTTTAATTACAGTCTCTAATGCAAGCAGTTGGACAGTATTTCAATTTTTAAGAAAATTGATGAAAGTCAACCATTTTGAAGTGGTCAGAATCTTTGTCGTTTGAGCAATAAGTGAATAACAAATAACTGCATAAATTCCAGGCTTAAAAACTTATGGATTAAATCCTATGCAGACTCGTTTATGAGCGAGTTACTAAATAATAATCCACACTAAGTAATCATTTTAAAACTTAAACGATTACATCTCGCGAACTTTCGAAGATATCAGAAGCGTGAAAAGTATGTGGTTTATCAAAAACTTTTCTAAAAGAACGGACGAAACCAATAGAAATCTTTGTTGAAGTAAGCAAGTTCTAAAGTTCTAAGCAACGTGATGGCCCTTATCTGCCTATGTTTCATAGCAAGTAAGTTCTGAATTTCTATGAAATCCGATGGAATTCCTCATTACTAACGTTTCAAAGTAAGTTCTAAAATTCTCAGTTCTACGTTTAAAACTATATGTGTTCTATATATCTAAGTAAAGTGATGGTTCCTATTAGTTGTGACGGAAACCTATATATAGTAAGTCAGGGAAGCTCGAAGGGGTTAATTATCTAAATGCTTTAAAGTGTAAAACGTACTTTAATATAAAGCGATCTATCGTTCCAAGGTATCCGCTCACGTACAACTTTTATTGGGCGCCAGCTGCTCAGAAAGTAGCAAAGGGATAGACTACACGACCCCGGGAACCCTGGGGCGGAGCAACCCTTGAAACTTCGAAATGCTCCTCCTCTCGAGTATGCCTAGCCAAGTACACACACTCAGATCGCGAGATACTGAAGTCACGGCATGTTTATTTATGGTCTCGACGTGGGTTTAACTAACAAGGATTACGGGAAACTACGCAACACGCCGCGAATTACCGGGTATCATAACTCGCTTCACGATGTAAGATACAATAAACAATATGCGACACAAGAAATGGGACGCTTTAACGAATAAGCTCTCACGTTCTCTTCTTCAGGTTCCTTGAATTCGCTGGTGGTCCTCGGGTCTCCTGGATCCTCCTCGGGGCTCCTTGGTGGAGTGGGCTGTAGGCTTCAGTGTTGTTCGGATCCATCGATCAGTGGACTTCGGCGATTTCCTCTTCTCGCCTTCTTGGGTGTCCCTGAGGGGATCCTCCTGATCATTTAAATTGCGTAGCGCCGCGCGCGCCGCGCTCCCACCTGCAGGGCCGCTGGACTTTTGACTTCCCTTTAGGGGGTTAAGGATGGTTGAGGACCTTCACACATCCCAGAGCAGTATAAAGCACAGAAGCAGATAAGCATAATGCGATCAATAAAGCTTTACAACCTTCTAACTTACTTTGAACTGTTTATATGAAATGCGGTTTATATGATATTGCGGTGCATGAAGCATGACAAATTAAATGCATCGGCACCTGGACATCTAGAAACGCTATCCCCGGGCAAGAAATTGTAGGGTTTACACTCAATTCATGTGCAGAAGCAGATAAACATAATGCGATGCCATGAATATTACATCTTGTCATGAAATATAGAAGTAAGATGCGCAGCCGCGTTTTACGAAGCATTAGAACTCTTTTGCTTCTAAACCTTCAGATATAGAAACGATATTCCGTAGCAAGGAAGTGATGCATTTACATTCATTTGAAGTGTAGAGGAAATATACATAACGCGATGCATTGAAATTACATCTTATCATGTGACACAGAACTGATATGCGATATCGCGTTTTATAAATAGTTAGAAATCTATTGCTTCGAAGCGTAGACATCTAGAAACGCTATTCCGTCGCAAGGAAGTGTGGCATTTACATTCTTTTGAAGTCTAGACAAGGTATACATAACACTTCGTAATGAATATTATATCTTACCATGAAACATAGAAATGAGATGCGATATAGCGATGTAAGAAGCATAAGAACTCTACTGCTTCGATACGTAGAAATCAGCACACGCTATTTCCAAGCAAGGAAGTGTCGCATTTACATTCTATTGAAGTGAATACGATGTATACATGACACTTCGCAACGAATATTATATCTTATCATGAAACATAGAAATGAAATGCGATATGCCGATTTAACAAGCATTAGAGCACTATTCCTACGATACGTAGACACCTGCAAACGCTATTTCCTAGCAAGGAAGTGTCACATTTGCATTCATATGAAGTGTAGACGAGGAATACATAACACTTCGCAATGAACTTTATATCTTATCATGAGACATAGAAATGAGATGCGATATCGCGTTTTAGAAGCATTAGAACTCTATTGCTACGATACGTAGACATCTACAATCGCTATTTCCTAGCATGGAACTGTCGCATTCACAATCATTTGAAGTGTATGCGAGGTATACATGACACATCGCAATGAATATTATATATTATCATGAAACATAGATATGAGATGCGATATCGCGCATTAGCAAGCTTTAGAAATCTATTGCTTCGATACGTAGACATCTGCAAACGCTATTTCCTAGCAAGGAAGTGTCGCATTTTCATTCATTTCTAGTGTATGCGAGGTATACATGGCACTTCGCAATGAATATTTTATATTATCATGAAACATAGAAATGAGATGCGATATTGCGAATTAACAAGTTTAGAACTCTATTGCCTCGATACGTAGACATCTGCAAACGCTATTTCCTAGCAAGGAAGTGCTGCATTTACATTATTTTGAAGTGAATACGAGGTATACATGACACTTCGCAATAAATATTACATTTTATCACGAAACATGTATATGAGATGCGATGTCGCGATTTAAGAAGCTTTAGGTCTCTATTGCTTCTATACAGAGATATCTGCAAACGCTATTTCATAGCATGCAAGTGTCGCATTTACATTCTTTTGAAGTGAATACGAGGTATACATAACAGTCCACAATGAATATTATATCTTATCATGAAACATAGAAATGAGATGCGATGTGGCGATTTAAGGAGCATTTGAACTCTATTGCTTCGATACGTAGACATCTGTAAACGCCGTTTCCTAGCAAGGAAGTGCCTCATTTACATTCTTTTGAAGTGAATACGAGGTATACATAACACTGCACAATGAATATTATATCTTACCATGAAACATAGGAATGAGATGCGATATCGCGAATTAACAAGCTTTAGAACCCTATTGCTTCGATACGTAGACATCTGCAAACGCTATTTCCTAGCAGGGAAGTGTCGCATTTACATTCAGTTGAATTGTATAGGAGGTATACATGACACTTCGCAATGAATATTATATATTATCATGAAAGGTAGAAATGAGATGCGATATCGCGTTTTAAGGAGCATTAGGACTCCATTGCTACGATACGTAGATATTTGCAAGCGCTATTTCGTAGCAAGGAGGTGTCGCATCTACATTCTTTTGAAGTGAACACATAGAGGTATACATGACACTCCACAATGAATATTATATGTTATCATGAAACATAGAAGTGAGATGCTATATGACCATTTAAGAAGCATTAGAACTCTATTGCTTCGATACGTAGATATCTGCAAACACTACTTCCTAGCAAGGAAGTGTGGCACTTACATTCATTTGAAGTGAATACGAGGTATACATAACACTGCACTATGAATATTATATCTTATCATGAAGCATAGAAATGAGATGCGATATCGCGATTTAAGAAGATTTAGAACTCTATTGCTTCGATACGTAGATATCTGCAAACGCTATTTCCTGGCAAGGAAGTGTCGCGTTTACATTCTTTTGAAGTGAATACGAGGTATACATAACACTCCACAATGAATATTATTTCTTATCGTGAAACATAGAAATGAGATGCAATATGACGATTTAAGAAGCATTAGAAAACTATTGCTTCGATACGTAGACATCTGCAAACGCTATTTCCAAGCCAGGAAGTGTCGCATTTACATTCTTTTGAAGTGAGTACGAGGTATACATAACACTCCACAATGAATATTATATATTATCATGAAACATAGCAATGAGTAGCGATATCGCGTTTTGAGAAGCATTAGAACTCTAATGCTACGATACGTAGACATCTGCAAACGCTATTTCCTGGCAAGGAAGTGTCGCGTTTACATTCTTTTGAAGTGAATACGAGGTATACGTAACACTCCACAATAAATATTATATCTTATCATGAAACATAGAAATGAGATGCGATATCGCGAATTAGCAAGCTTTAGTACTCTATTGCTTCGATACGTAGACATCTGAAAACGCTATTTCCAAGCAAGGAAGTGTCGCATTTACATTCTTTTGAAGTGAATACGAAGTATACATGCCACTTCGCAATGAATATTAAATATTATCATGAAACACAGTAATGAGTAGGGATATCGCGTTTTGAGAAGCATTAGAACTCTCATGCTACGATATGTAGGCATCTGCAAACGCTACATCCGGGCAAGGAAGTGTCGCGTTTACATTCTTTTGATGTGAATACGAGGTATACATAACACTTCGCAATGAATATTATATATTATCGTGAAACATAGAAATGTGAAGCGATATCGCGTTTTAAGAAGCATTAGAACTATAATGCCACGATACGTAGACATCTGCAAACGCTATTTCCTAGCAAGGATGTGTCGCATTTACATTCATTTGAACTATAGGCGAGATACACATAACACTTCGCAATGAATATTATATATTATCGTGAAACATAGAAATGCGAATCGATATCGCGTTTTGAGAAGCATTAGAACTCTAACGCCACGATACGTAGACATCTGCAAACGCTATTTCCTAGCAAGGAAGTGTCGGATTTGCATTCGTCTGAAGTATAGACGAGATATACATAAAACTGCACAATGTATATTATATCTTATCATGAAAAGTAGAAATGAGATGCGATATGGCGATTTAAGAAGCATTAGAAATCTATTGGTTCGGTACGTAGACATCTGCAAACGCTACTTCCTACCAAGGAAGTGTCGCATTTACATTCTTTTGAAAGGAATACGAGGTATACATGACACTTCGCAATGAATATTATATCTTATCATGAAACATAGAAATGAGATGCGATATGACCATTTAAGAAGCATTAGAACTCTATTGCTTCGATACGTACATATCTGCAAACGCTATTTCCTGGCAAGGAAGTGTCGCGCTTACATTCTTTTGAAGTGAATACGAGGTATACATAACACTGCACAATGAATATTATATCTTATCATGAAACATAGAAATGAGATGCAATATGGCGATTTAAGGAGCCTTAGAACTCTATTGCTTCGATACGTAGACATCTGCAAATGCGACATCCCAGCAAGGAAGTGTCGCATTTACATTCTTCTGAAGTGTGTACGAGGTATACATGACACTTCGCAATGTATATTATATCTTAACATGAAGCATAAAAATGAGATGCGATATCGCTATATATGAAGCATTAGAACACTATTGCTTCGATACGTAGACATCTGCAAACGCTATTTCCTAGCAAGGAAGTGTCGCATTTTCATTCATTTCAAGTGTATGCGAGGTATACATGGCACTTCGCAATGAATATTTTATATTATCATGAAACATAGAAATGAGATGCGATATTGCGAATTAACAAGTTTAGAACTCTATTGCCTCGATACGTAGACATCTGCAAACGCTATTTCCTTGCAAGGAAGTGTCGAATTTACATTCATTTGAAGTATAGACGAGATATACATAACACTGCACAATGAATATTATATCTTATCATGAAACATAGAAATTTAATGCGATATCGCGATTTAAGAAGGATTAGAACTCTATTGCTTGGATACGTAGACATCTGCAAACGCTATTTCCTAGCAAGGAAGTGCTGCATTTACATTATTTTGAAGTGAATACGAGGTATACATGACACTTCGCAATAAATATTACATTTTATCACGAAACATGTATATGAGTTGCGATATCGCGATTTAAGAAGCTTTAGATCTCTATTGCTTCTATACAGAGATATCTGCAAACGCTATTTCCTAGCATGCAAGTGTCGCATTTACATTCTTTTGAAGTGAATACGAGGTATACATAACAGTCCACAATGAATATTATATCTTATCATGAAACATAGAAATGAGATGCGATGTGGCGATTTAAGGAGCATTTGAACTCTATTGCTTCGATACGTAGACATCTGTAAACGCTGTTTCCTAGCAAGGAGGTGCCTCACTTACATTCTTTTGAAGTGAATACGAGGTATACATAACACTGCACAATGAATATTATATCTTACCATGAAACATAGGAATGAAATGCGATATCGCGAATTAACAAGCTTTAGAACTCTATTGCTTCGATACGTAGACATCTGCAAACGCTATTTCCTAGCAGGGAAGTGTCGCATTTACACATCAGTTGAATTGTATGGGAGGTATACATGACACTTCGCAATGAATATTATATATTATCATGAAAGGTTGAAATGAGATGCGATATCGCGATTTAACAAGCGTTAGAACTCTAATGCCACGATACGTAGACACCTACAAACGCTATTTCCTAGCAAGAAACTGTCGCATTCACATTCATTTGAAGTGTATGCGAGGTATACATGGCACTCCGCAATGAATATTATATCTTATCATGAAACATAGCTATGAGATGCGATATCGCGTATTAGCAAGCTTTAGAAAACTATTGCTTCGATACGTAGACATCTGCAAACGCTATTTCCAAGCCAGGAAGTATCACATTTACATTCTTTTGAAGTGAATACGAAGTATACATAACACTCCACAATGAATATTATATATTATCTTGAAACATAGTAATGAGTAGCGATATCGCGTTTTGAGAAGCACTAGAAATGTAATGATACGATACGTAGACATCAGCAAACGCTATTTCCTGGCAAGGAAGTGTCGCGTTTACATTCCTTTGAAGTGAATACGAGGTATACATAACACTCCACATTGAATATTATATATTATCATGAAACATAGCAATGAGAAGCGATATGGCGTTTTGAGAAGCATTAGAACTCTGATGCTACGATACGTAGACATCTGCAAACTCTACTTCCTAGCAAGGAAGTGTCGCATTTACATTCTTTTGAAAGGAATACGAAGTATACATGACACTTCGCAATGAATACTATATCTTATAATGAAACATAGAAATGAGATGCGATATGGCGATTTATGAAGCATTAGATGTCTATTGCTTCGATACGTAGACATCTGCAAACGCTACTTCCTAGCAAGGAAGTGTGGCACTTACATTCTTTGAAGTGAATACGAGGTATACATAACACTCCACAATGACTATTATATATTATCATGAAACATAGCAATGAGTAGCGATATCGCGTTTTGAGAAGCATTAGAACTCTAATGCCACGATACGTAGACATCTGCAAACGCTATTTCCTAGCAAGGAAGTGTCGCATTTGCATTCATTTGAAGTATAGACTAGATATACATAACACTGCACAATGAATATTATATCTTATCATGAAAAGTAGAAATGAGATGAGATATGGCGCTTTAAGAAGCATTAGAAATCTATTGGTTCGATACGTAGACATCTGGAAACGCTACTTCCTACCAAGGAAGTGTCGCATTGACATTCTTTTGAAAGGAATACGAGGTATACATGACACTTCCCAATGAATATTATATCTTATCATGAAACATAGAAATGAGATGCTATATGACCATTTAAGAAGCATTAGAACTCTATTGCTTCGATACGTAGACATCTGCAAACTCTACTTCCTAGCAAGGAAGTGTGGCACTTACATTCATTTGAAGTGAATGCGAGGTATACATAACACTGCACAATGTATATTATATCTTATCATGAAACATAGAAATGATATGCGATATCGCGATTTAAGAAGCTTTAAAACTCTATTGCTTCGATACGTAGATATCTGCAAGCACTATTTCCTAGCAAGGAACTGTCGCATTCACATTCATTTGAAGTGTATGCGAGGTATACATAACAATGCACAATGAATATTATATCTTATCATGAAACATAGAAATGAGTAGCGATATCGCGTTTTGAGAAGCATTAGAACTCTAATGCTACAATACGTAGACATCTGCAAGCGCTACTTCCTAGCGAGGAAGTGTCGCGTTTACATTCTTTTGAAGCGAATACGAGGTATACATAACACTGCACAGTGAATATGATATCTTATCATGAAACATAGGATTGAGATGCAATATAGCGATTTAGGAAGCATTAGAACTCTATTGCTTCGATACGTACACATCTGCAAACACTATTTCCTAGCAAGGAACTGTCGCACTCACATTCATTTGAAGTGTATGCGAGGTATACATAACATTCCACAATGAATATTATATCTTATCATGAAACATGGAAATGAGATGTTATATGGCTATTTAAGAAGCATTAGAAATCTATTGCTTCGATACGTAGACATCTGCAAACACTATTTCCTAGCAAGGAAGTGTCGCATTTACATTCTTTTGTAAGGAATACGAAGTATACATGACACTTCGCAATGAATACTATATCTTTTCATGAAACATAGAAATGAGATGCGATATGGCGATTTATGAAGCATTAGATGTCTATTGCTTCGATACGTAGACATCTGCAAACGCTACTTCCTAGCAAGGAAGTGTGGCACTTACATTCTTTGAAGTGAATACGAGGTATACATAGCACTCCACAATGACTATTATATATTGTCATGAAACATAGAAATGCGTAGCGATATCGCGTTTTGAGAAGCATTAGAACTCTAATGCCACGATACGTAGACATCTGCAAACGCTATTTCCTAGCAAGGAAGTGTCGCATTTGCATTCATTTGAAGTATAGACGAGATATACATAACACTGCACAATGAATATTATATCTTATCATGAAAAGTAGAAATGAGATGCGATATGGCGATTTAAGAAACATTAGAATCCTATTGGTTCGATACGCAGACATCTGGAAGAGCTACTTCCTACCTAGGAAGTGTCGCATTGATATACTTTTGAAAGGAATACGAGGTATACATGACACTTCCCAATGAATATTATATCTTATCATGAAACATAGAAATGAGATGCGATATGACGATTTAAGAAGCATTAGAATTCCATTGCTTCGATACGTAGATATCTGCAAACGCTATTTCCTAGCAAGGAACTGTCGCATTCACATTCATTTGAAGTGTATGAGAGGTATACATGACACTTCGCAATGAATATTGTATATTATCATGAAACACAGAAATGAGGTGCGATATCGCGAATTAGCAAGCTTTAGAACTCTATTTCTTCGATACGTAGACATCTGCAAACGCTGTTTCCTAGCAAGGAAGTGTCACATTTACATTCTTTTGAAGTGAATACGAGGTATACATAACACTCCACAATGAATATTATATATTATCATGAATCATAGTAACGAGTAACGATATCGCGTTTTGAGAAGCATTAGAACTCTATTGCTTCGATACGTAGACATCTGCAAACGCTGTATCCTAGCAAGGAAGTGCCGCATTTACATTCATTTGAAGTGTATGCGAGGTATACATAACACTTCGTAATGAATATTTTATATTATCATGAAACGTAGATATGAGATGCGATATGACGATTCAAGAAGCATTACAACTCTATTGCTCCGATACGCAGACATCTGCAAACGCTACTTCCTAGCAAGGAAGTTTCGCATTTACATTCTTTTCAAGTGTATACGAGGTGTACATAACACTCCACAATGAATATTATGTATTATCATGAAACATAGAAATGAGATGCGATATCGCAATTTAAGAAGCATTAGAACACTATTGCTTCGATACATAGACATCTGCAAACGCTATTTCCTAGGAAGGAAGTGTGGCAATTACATTCATTGGAAGTGTATGCGTGGTATAATTCACATTTCGCAATGAATATTATATCTTGTCACGAAACATAGAAATGAGATGCGATATCGTTATTTAAGAAGCATTACAACTCTATTGCTACGATACGTAAATATCTGCAAACGCTACTTCCTAGCAAGGAAGTGTCATATTTACATTCCTTTCAAGTGAATACGAGGTATACATAACACTGCACAATGAATATTATATATTATCATGAAACATAGAAATGAGATGCGATATGACGGTTTAAGAAGCATTAGAATTCTGTTGCTTCGATACGTAGACATCTGCAAACGCTATTTCCTAGCAAGGAAGTGTCGCATTTACATTCTTTTGAAGTGAATACTAGGTATACATAACACTGCACAATGAATATTATATCTTATCACGAAACGTGGAAGAGAGATGCGATATCGCAGTTTAAGAAGCATTGGAACTCTATTTCTTCGATACGTAGACATCTGGAAACGCTACTTCCTAGAGAGGAATTGTCGCATTTACATTCGTTTGAAGTGAATACGCGATATACATGACACTTCGCAGTGAATATTATATCTTATCTCGAAACATAGAAGTGAGATGCGATATCGCGATTTAAGAAGCACTAGAGCTCTATTGCTACCATACGTAGACATCTGCAAACCTTACTTCCTAGCAAGGAAGTGTCACACTTACATTCTTTTGAAGTAAATACGAGGCATACATAACACTCCACAATGAATATTATATCTTATCACGAAACATTGTAATGTGATGCGATATCAAGTTTTAAAAAGCACTAGAAATCTAGTGCTTCGATATGTCGACATCAGCAAATGCCACTTCCTAGCAAGGAAGTGTCGCATTTACATTCTTTTGAAGAGAATACGAGGTGTACATGACACTTTGCAATGAATGTTATATCTTATCTTGAAACATAAGAATGATATACGATATCGCGTTTTAAGAAGCATTAGATCTCTATTGTTTCGATTCGTAGACATCTGCAAGCGCTACTTAATAGCAAGGAAAATCGTATTTACATACTTTTGAAGTGAATACGAGGCATACGTAACACTTCGCAATGAATATTATATCTTATCATGAAGCATAGAAATGACATGCGATATGACGATTTTAGAAGCATTAGAATTCTATTGCTTCGATACGTAGACATCTGCAAACGCTATTTCCTAGCAAGGAAGTGTCGCATGCACATTCATTTGAAGTGCATGCGATGTATACATGACACTTCCCCATGAATATTATATATTATCATGAAACATAGAAATGCGACGCGTTATCGCAACTTGAGAAGCATTAGAACAATAATGCCACGATACGTAGGTATCTGCAAACACTATTTCCTAGCAAGGAACTGTCGCATTCACATTAATTTGAAGTGTATGCGAGGTATACATGACACTTTGCAATGAATATCATACATTGTCATGAAACATAGAAATGAGATGCGATATCACGATTTAAGAAGCATTAGAACACTATTGCTTCGATACATAGACATCTGTAAACGCAACATCCTAGCAAGGAAGTGTCGCATTTACATTCTTTTGAAAGGAATACGAGGTATACATAACACACCACAATGGATATTATATCTTATCATGAAACATAGAAATGTGATGCAATATGGCGATTTAAGAAGCATTAGAAAACTATTGCTTCGACACGTAGACATCTGCAAACGCTATTTCCTAGCAAGGAAGTGTCGCATTTATATTCTTTTGAAGTGAATACGAGGTATTCATAACACTGCACAATGAATATGATATCTTAGCATGAAACATAGAAATGTGATGCGATATCGCGATTTAAGAAGCTTTAGAACTCTATTGCTTCGATACGTAGATATCTGCAAACACTATTTCCTAGCAAGGAACTGTCGCATTCACATTAATTTGAAGTATATGCGAGGTATACATGACACTTCGCAATGAATATTGTATATATCATGAATCATATATATGAGATGCGATATCAAGAATTAGCAAGCTTTAGAAACTTATTGCTTCGATACGTAGACATATGCAAACGCTATTTCCTAGCAAGGAATTCTAGCATTTACATTCTTTTGAAGTGAATACGAGGTATACATGACACTCCGCAATGAACATTATATCTTATCATGAAACATAGAAATGAGATGCGATATGACGATTTAAGAAGCATTAGAATTGCTTCGATACGTAGACATCTGCAAACGCAATTTCCTAGCAAGGAAGTGCCGCATGTACATTCAATTAAATTGTATGCGAGGTATACATGACACTTCGCAGTGAATATTATATATTATCATGAAACATAGAAATGAGAAGCGATATCGCGTTTTGAGAAGCACTAGAACACTAATGGTACGATACGTAGACATCTGCAAACGCTATTGCCTAGCAAGGAAGTGTCTCATTTACATTCTTTTGAAGTGAATACGAGGTATACATGACACTTCGCAATGAATATTATATCTTATCATGAAACAGAGAAATGAGATGCGATATGACGATTTAAGAAGCATTCGAATTCTATTGCTTCGATACGTAGACATCTGCAAACGCTATTTCCTAGCAAGGAAGTGTCGCATTTACATTCATTTGAAGAGTAGACGAGATATACATGACACTTCGCAATGAATATTATATATTACTATGAAACGTAGGAATGAGATGCGATATCGCGAATTAACAAGCTTTAGAACTCTATTGCTTCGATACGTAGACATCTGCAAACGCTATTTCCTAGCAAGGAAGTGTCGCGTGTACATTCAATTAAAGTGTATGCGAGGTATACATGACACTTCCCAATGAATATTATATCTTATCGAGGAACGTAAATATGAGAAGCGGTATGACGATTTAAGAAGCACTAGAACTCTATTGCTACGATACGTAGACATCTGCAAACGCTACTTCCTAGCAAGGAAGTGTCGTATTTACATTCTTTTGAAAGGAATACGAGGTATACATGACACTTCGCAATGAATATTATATATTATCATGAAACATAGAAATAAGAAGCGATATCGCGTTTTGAGAAGCATTGGATCTCTAATGCCACTATACGTAGACATCTGCAAACGCTATTTCTTAGCCAGAAAGTGTCGCATTTACATTCATTTGAAGTATAGACGAGATATACATAACACTGCACAATGAATATTATATCTTATCATGAAACATAGAAATGAGATGGGATACCGCGTTCAAAGTAGCATTGGAACTCTATTGCTTCGATACGTAGACAACTGCCAACGCTATTTCCTAGCAAGGAAGTGTCGCATTTACATTCTTCAGAAGTGAATAGGAGGTATCCATGACACTTCGCAATAAAAATTATATCTCATCATGGAACATAGAAATGGGATGCGATATCGCGTTTTGAGAAGCTTTAGCACACTATAGCTTCGATACGTAGACATCTGCAAACGCTATTTCCTAGAAAGGATGTGTCGCATTTACATTCATTTGATGTGAAGACGAGGAATACATAAAACCTCGCATCGAATATTATATCTTATCATGAAAGAGAAAAATCAGGTGCGATATCCAGCTTTGAGATGCATTAGATACCTATTGCTACGATACGTAGACATCTGCAAACGCTATTTCCCAGAAAGCAAGTGTCGCATTTAAATTCATTTGGAGTGGATGCGAGGTATACATGACACTTCGCAAAGAAAATTATATCTTATCATGGAACATAGAAATGGGATGCGATATCGCGTTTTGAGAAGCATTAGAACTCAATTGCCTCGATATGTAGACATCTGCAAACGCTATTTCCTAGCAAGGAAGTGTCGCATTTACATTCTTTTTAAGAGAATACGAGGTATATATGACACTTCGCTATGAATATTATATCTTATAATGAGACATAGAAATGTAAAGCTATATCGCGTTTTGAGAAACATTAGAACTCTATTGCTACGATACGTAGATATCTGCAAACGCAACTCCCTTGCAAGGAAGTTTCGCATTTACATTCTTATGAAGTGAATGCGAGGTATACATGACACATCGCAATGAATACTATATATCTTATAATGAGACATAGAAATGAGATGGTATATCGCGTTTTGAGAAACATTAGAACACTGTTGCTACGATACGTAGATATCAGCAAACGCTATTTCCTAGCAAGAAAGTGTGGCATTTACATCTATTTGGAATGTAGACGAGGAATACCTAACACTTGGCAAAGAATATTATACCTTATCATGAAACTTATTAATGAGATGCGATACCGCCTTCTAAGGAGCATTAGAACTCTATTTCTTCGAATCGTAGACATCTGGAAACGCTATTTCCTAGCAAGGCAGTGTCGCATTTACATTCTTTTGAAAGGAATAAGAGGTATACATGACGCTTCGCGATGGATATTATATCTTATCAAAAAACATAGAACTACAATGCGACATCTCTTAATAAGAAGCATTAGAACTCTATTGCTTCCATACGTAGAAATCTGACATCGCTATTTCCTAGCAAGGAAGTGTCGGGTTCTCATTCTTTTGAAGTGAATACGAGGTATTCATAACACTCCACAATGAATATTATATCTTATCATGAAACATAGAAATGAGATGCGATATCGCGTTTTAACAAGCACTAGAACTGTATTGCCTCGATATGTAGACATTTGCAAACGCTATTTCCTAGGAAGGAAGTGTCGTATTTACATTCATTTGAAGTATAGACGAGATACACATAACACTGCACAATGAATATTATATCTTATCATGAAACATAGAAACTAGATGCGATATGGCGATTTAAGAAGCATTAGAAGTCTATTGGTTCGATACGTAGACATCTGCAAACGCCATTTCCTAGCAAGGAAGTGTCGCATTTACATTCTTTTGAAGTGAATGCGAGGTATACATAACACTGCTCAGTAAATATTATATCTCATCATGAAGCATAGAAATGAGATGCGATATCGCTTTTTGATAAGCATAAGACCTCTATTGCTACGATACGTAAATATCTGCAAACGCTATTTCCTAGCAAGGAAGTGTCGCATTTGCATTCTTTTGAAGTGAATACGAGGTATACATAACACTGCACAATGAATATTATAACTTATCATGATACATAGAAATGAGATGCGATATCTCGTTTTAAGAAGCATTAGATCTCTATTGCTTCGAAACGTAGACATCTGCCAACGCTATTTCCTAGCAAGGAAGTGTCGCATTTACATTCATTTGAAGTGGATGTGTGGAATACATGACACTTCGCAATGAATATTATATCTTATCATTGAACATAGAAATGAGATGCGATATCGCGTTTTGCGAAGCATTAGAACTCTAATGCTACGATACGTAGACATCTGCAAACGCTATTTCCTAGCAAGGAAGTGTCGCATTTACATTCTTTTGAACTTTATACGAGGAATAAGTGACACTCCGCAATGATTATTGTATCTTATCATGAAACATTGAATTGAGATGCTATATCGCGATTTAAAAAGCATTAGAACACTATTGCTACGATACGTAGACATCTGCAAACACTACTTCCCAGCATGAATGTGTCGCATTTACATTCTTTTGAAGTGAATACGGGGTATATTTGACACTTCGCAATAAATATTATACCTTATCATGAAACATAGAAGTGATATGCGATATCGCGTTTTAAGAAGCATTAGAACTCTATTTGTTTGATACGTGGACATCTGGAAAAGCTATCTCCTAGCAGGGAAGTGTGGCATTTACATTCTTTTGAAGTGTAGACGAGGTGTACGTAACAGCTCGCAATGAATATTATATCTTATTATGAAACATAGAATTGAAATGCTATATCGCGTTTTAAGAAGCATTGGAACTCTGTTCCTTCGATACGAAGACATCTCGAAACGCTATTTCCTGGCGAGGAAGTGTGGCATTTACACTATATTGAAGTGTAAACGAGGCATACGTAACACTTCGCAGTGAATATTGCATCTTATCATGAAACATAGAATTGAGATGCGATATCGTTTTTAAACAAGTATTAGAACTCTGTTGCATCGATACGCAGACATCTAGAAACTCTATTACGTCGCAGGGAAGAGTGGGATTTACATTCTTTTGACATGCAGACGAGATATACATAACGGGTTGCATTGAATCTGATCATGGGACATAGAAATGAGATGCGATATCGCGTTTTATGAAGAATTAGAACACTATTGCTTCGACATGTAGTGTGACGTGGTGACGTCACAAGGCTTGCTCACCCCTCCCCCCTGCTTCGGTTAGACTATCTCGCTGAGCACCACCCATGCGAGAAGCGCGACACGGACAATCGCGATAGCTGTACTTGGGAGGAGCGTGAAATACGCGATGGTAGAGCCTCCCCCCATCCCGTTCTTTTCTCTCTCTCCGTTCTGCGGATTAGACTCGCGAGCTGATTGAAGAAGCGACCCAGGAGACACCCCTTCGACGAATTAAAATACCACAGGTTCTCGGAAGGGCTGTGCGCCGAGGTAGCGTGACGGGCTCGACGGTGGAGGAGTCGGGAAGTGAGCAAGAAGAGACCCTGAAGCCCAAGGGATACGATCCAAGGCCCGGCAACGATACGACCGTTGCCACAGCCCATGAAGACGAACAGGATGGACTCCGGTTGTGAGAAGAACCTCCACCCCTCCTCTGAGCCCATGAAGAGGAAAATGTAAGATGCGCTACGGAACTGCAGGTGAGCCGTGGAATGCGCGACGCGCGACACGCGCCGCAGTTCAAATAATCCAGAGGACCCCCTCTAGACACACCAGAGGGGGCGATCAGGGACGATCACCGAAATCCACCGATCGATGCCCCGAACAATACCGATGCATATAGTCCTACTCCACCAAGGAGCCTTAAGGAGGATCTAAGGGGATCCGAAGACCCCCAGCAAACCCATATAACCAGCTCGCCAGCATGAGGACAGCCTCTACATCTTAGCGACTTCTTAACGACTACTTAGCGACGACTTAGCGAGGACTTAGCGAAGACATAGCAAGCAACCTAGCAAACGATTGTACGGAGCGATTTGGAGGAGAGAGAGAGAGAGAGAAAGAGAGAGAAGGACGGAGCGAGATCCAGAATTGTTGGAAACGAGAGCGTGAGTTCTTATACGCTAAAGCGTCCCATTATTTCCTGCCGCATTTCTGATATCGCGTATTGTATTTTGTATCGTATAACGGGTGGTGATCCCCGATCATTCGCGACGTGTCGTATAAAATTTAGTAATCCCGCGACGGGGCAATATAGAAAGAAGCCGTGAGTTCAGTATCCCGCGACGCTAATTTGCGCACTCGGCTAGAAGTAGTCGAGTGAAGGAGTATTTCGAAATTTCGAGGGTTATCTTGCACCGGGTTTTCCCGGGTTGCGTGGTCTACTAGTTTTGCCAATTCTTGAGTAGCTGGCACCCAAAGAGTCCCAGCCTCGCAGCTACAAAATACTCGCTGGATAGGAAATAATTTGTTCTGTACTTGGCGTTGGCGAATCCGCGGACGGCAGCATCGCGCGGATATTTTGTACCCCGGATTAAACTCCTGTATACCCCTTTATTATTGGTTCTATATGCCCCCTTTCTTGCGGATTGTAACGGGAAAACACGTCACAGTAGACATCGAAGGACGCTATTACGTTCCAAAGATGTGCGGTAATTACATTCTTTTGAAGTGTTGACGAGATATACATTACGCCTTGGTATATATTTTTATATTGGTATAGCATCTTATCATGAAACATAGGAATGTGGTGCGATGTCACCTTTTATGAAGAGTTACAACTCTATTGCTTCGATACGTAGACATCTAGAAACGCTATTCCGTCGGGAGGAAGTGTGGGGTTTACATTCTCATCAAGTATTGACCAGATATAAAAAATGCACTGCATTGGACATTTCATCTAATCATGATACATAGAAATGAGATGCTATAACGAGTTTTATGAAGCACTAGAACTCCATTGCTGCAATACTTAGACATCTAGAAACGCTATTCCGTCGCAAGTATGTGTGTGATTAACATTCTCTTGAAGTATTGGCGAGATATACGTTACGGGTTGCTTTGATTTACATCCTATCATGACAAACAACTACATTGCTACGGAATAGTGTTTCTATATCCCTACGTGTCGAATCAGTAGGGCTCCAATGCTTCTTAAAACGCGATAATGCATCTCATTCCTATGTTTCATGACAAGATATAATATACATTGCAAAGTGTTATGCATACTTCGTCTGCACTTCAAAAGAATGTAAATGCCACCCATTATTGCTATGAAACAGCGCTTGCAGATGTCTACGTATTGAAGCAGTATGGTTCTAATGCTTCTTAAAACGCAATATCGCATCTCATTACTATGTTTCATGATATGAGATAATATTCATTGCGTAGTGTTATTTATAGCTCCTCCACACTTCAAAAGAATGTAAATGCCACACTTGCTTGCTAGGAAATGCGTTTCCAGATGTAATCGTATCGAAGCAATAGAGTTCTAATGATTCTTAAAACGCGATATCGCATTTCATTTCAATGTTTCATGATATGATATAATATTCATTGCGATGTGTTATGTATACTACATCTACACTTCAAAAGAATGTAAATGCGACACTTCCTTGCTAAGAAGTAGCGTTTCCAGATGTCTACGCATCGAAGCAATATAGTTCTAATGCTTCATAAAACGCGATCCCGCATCCCACTATTGTGTTTCATGATAATATATAATATTCACTGCGAAGTGTTACGTATATCTCGTCTACACTTCAAATGAATGTAAATGCAACACTTTCTTGCTAGTAAATAGTGTATCCAGATGTCCACGTGTCGGAGCAATAGGTTTGTAATGCTTCTTTAACGCGATATCGCATTTCAATTCTATGCTTCATGATAAGATATAATAATCAATGCGAAGTGTTATGTATACCTCATCCACACTTCAAAAGAATGTAAGTACCACACTTCCATGCCAGGAAATGCGTTTCCAGATGTCCACGTATCGAAGCAATAGACTTTTAATGCTTCTTATGACGGTATATCGCATCTCATTTCTGTTTCATGATAAAAAATAATATTCATTGCGAAGTGTTACGTATACCTCGTTTACACTTCAAATGAATGTAAATGCGACACTTCCTTGCTAGGAAGTTACGTTTCCAGATGTTTGCGTATTGAAGCAATAAAGTTCTAATGCCTCTTAAAACGCGATATCGTATCTCACTTCCATGTTTCATGATAAGATATAATATTCATTGCGAAGTGTCATGTATACCTCGTCTGCACTTCAAAAGAATGTAAATGCCACACTTCCTTTGTAGGAAATGCGTTTTCAGATGTTTACGTATCGAAGCAGTAGCGTTCTAATGCTTATTAAAACGCGATATCGCTTCACATTCCTATGTTTCATGATAAGATATAATATTCTTTGCGAAGTGTTATGTATACCTCGTCTAGACTTCAAAAGAATGTAAATGCCACACTTCCTTGCGACGGAATAGCGTTTCTAGATGTCTACGCATCGAAGCAATAGATTTCTAACTCTTTATAAAACGCGATATCGCATATCAGTTCTATGTCACATGATAAGATGTAATTTCAATGCATCTCGTTATGTATATCTCCTCTACACTTCAGATGAATGTAAATGCATCACTTCCTTGCTACGGAATATCGTTTCTATATCTGAAGGTTTAGAAGCAATAGAGTTCTAATGCTTCGTAAAACGCAGCTACGCATCTTGCTTCTATATATCATGATAAGATGTAATATTCATGGCATCGCAATATGTTTATCTGCTTCTGCACATGAATTGAGTGTAAACTCTACAATTTCTTGCCCGGGGATAGCGTTTCTAGATGTCCAGGTGCCGAAGCATTTAATTTGTCATGCTTCATGCACCGCAATATCATATAAACCGCATTTCATATAAACAGTTCAAAGTAAGTTAGAAGGTTGTAAAGCTCAATGCATCGCATTATGCTTATCTGCTTCTGTGCTTTATAATGCTCTGAGATGTAAGAAGGTCCTCAACCATCATTAGCCCCCTAAACGGAAGTCAAAAGGCCAGCGGCCCTGCAGGTGGGCAATGGGAGCGCGGCGCGCGAGGCGCTACGCAATTTAAATGATCAGGAGGATCCCCTCAGGAACACCCAAGAAGGCGAGAAGAGGAAATCGCAGAAGTCCACTGATCGATGGACCCGAACAATACCGAAGCCTACAGTCCACTCCACCAAGGAGCCCCGAGGAGGATCCAGGAGACCCGAGGACCACCAGCGAATTCAAGGAACCTGAATAAGAGAACGTGAGAGCTTATTCGCTAAAGCGTCCCATTTCTTGTGTCGCATATTGTATATTGTATCTCATATCGTGAAGGGAGTTATAATACCCGGTAATTCGCGGCGTGTTGCGTAGTTTCCCGTAATCCTTGTTAGTTAAACCCACGTCGAGACTATAAATAAACATGCCGTGACTTCAGTATCTCGCGATCTGAGTGTGTGTACTTGGCTAGTCATAGTCGAGAGGAGGAGCATTTCGAAGTTTCAAGGGTTGTTCCGCCCCAGGGTTCCCGGGGTCGTGTAGTCTATCCCTTTGCTACTTTCTGAGCAGCTGGCGCCCAAGAAAAGTTGTACGTGAGCGGATACCTTGGAACGATAGATCGCTTTAGATTAAAGTACGTTTTACACCTTAAAGCATTTAGATAATTAACCCCTTCGAGCTTCCCTGACTTACTATATATAGGTTTCCGTCACAACTAATAGGAACTATCACTTTACATAGATATATAGAACACACATAGTTTTAAACGTAGAACTGAGAATTTGAGAACTTACTTTGAAACGTTAGTAGCGAGGAATTCCATCGGATTTCATAGAAATTCAGAACTTACTTGCTATGAAACATAGGCAGATAAGGGCCATCGCGTTGCTTAGAACTTTAGAACTTGCTTACTTCAACAAAGATTTCTATTGGCTTCGTCCGTTCTTTTAGAAGAGTTTTTGATAAACCACATACCTTTCACACTTCTGATATCTTTGAAAGTTCGCGAGATGTAATCGTTTAAGTTTTAAAATGATTACTTAGTGTGGATTATTATTTAGTAACTCGCTCATAAACGAGTCTGCATAGGATATAATCCATAAGTTTTTAAGCCTGGAATTTATGCAGTTATTTGTTATTCACTTATTGCTCAAACGACAAAGATTCTGACCACTTCAAAATGGTTGACTTTCATCAATTTTCTTAAAAATTGAAATACTGCCCAACTGCTTGCATTAGAGACTGTAATTAAAGCTTTCGAAACATTTTACTTCTTATAGATGAATTCTGGAATTGAAATTGAATGTTTGACTTTTCTAACTCCTGTTTAGACATCTTTCTATTGGAATGTTCAAGTATTTTTCATATTCGTAATTATTAAAAATGTTTTACTTGATTCTTTAATTTAATATTTAGAATTTTCTGAGAAATATTTTTTATCGTAATGAACTATATAATTGCAATTATAATTCTTTATGAAATAATAATAACAGAAATGTATGTATCCATTCTTGTAGTTTTGTCAAGAGTATTTAATCTTACTATCTAAAATGAAACATTGAGATCTGTTTACAATCTAATGGAATTTAATTACCTTTTGATTCAAATTCACAATGATAATCTTCCATAGTTCAACAATTTTGTGAGCTGTCCTCAGGAATCCGCAGCTCAGTACTTATAAAATGAACGACACAAAGAACAGCCTAACCAAACGTATTCGAACCGATTTTTCAATACTAATCTTATCATGTTTAACTTATGCTGCAAGCTATTGAAATGCCCTTCGAAAAGTGTTTATTCACAGTGAAGTAAACGGTAAGTATTACGCCTTCCACCACTGTTTACAATACGTATGTTTCAATTACTATCAAAACCGTGAGTATTATCGCCTTTCTTCACATTTTGTAACCTTCAATGCCTTCATGTTACAGATCGTTAAACTTGCTTTTAAATGCTCTATCGTATTACGGAAGAATGGACATACCAATTCATTTCAAAAAATGAAGGTAACCTTCATATGTCCAACATAACTCCACTTACAAAAAAACTATTTTCATCAACGGATGGGCCCTTTGTACTATGCAATTTTATATTAGCAAAAACTTCTATGAAACTTATAGTTTCTTGGATACCTGAGGTGCTAATTATTACTGCCCCACCCTGTATATTGTTATGGATGTGTCCAACAAGGCAACGATGAACAGAGTTAAATTTAATATTATGATGTTTATTATTTCACTTATAATATATTTGTTTTTCTGAAATTTTGCCAAAAAACAATGTTCACGATGTCGACAGATGAATATATTTGCCTTAGAATTACAAGAGCCAACAATATCGAAAGTAGAATATTTCTTTACTTCGCTAACCGAATCATTGCAAACGTTAAGTAAAGTGCGTGCCTTTCAAAACAGTCAAATGCAAATTACGATACAACGTTTCCAAGAAATGGTACGTGCCACTGTTTTTTAATTTCCGTTTATTTAATCAAAGGAAATTTAATTGAAATGTCCGCAAAATTTGAAGACAAAAAGTTATTGTAATTTTACGCAACATATATGATGGTAATAAAGGATAAGTATACGGAACTGAAAATGGAAAGTAGCGAGCAGAAAAAGAAACTGATGGAGCTACAAAGTAGATTGATAAATCCGTCAAATAATGATTCTAGGTTAATAAAATCTGTTAATCACAGAACTATTGCAAAAATCAAGTATAATCAATATTACTTCTGCTCAAAGACTATAATAGAATTGGACCGAAATGGGTACAAAACAGACAATTATATCTATACGTTCTATTCTATGCAAAGGCAAATATTTCAAAGAGAAAAGATGTGTTATTTACAAATTACTTATGTTCCTAGATATCTCACTAATTCAGGCTTCTTGTCTTGCACAACTAGTCATTCATTTAACATGTAAAGGGGTCGAAGAATAGTAAAAGATTTTTATATTTCATAGCCTCACTCGATACGTCGATTGGATCACGTAAAATATCGGACATTAATTGCATCTACATCTTCAGACCTTAAATATATGATTGCAACAACATATTTAATAGCGTTTTAATAACATTTTTTCTAATTGTTTATATCTATGTCTAATAAATATATATTAATCGAATAAGTGGCTTTACCAAAGAATAAAAGTATCTGAGGCTTACAAATCGGAGCATTACATAACAAACGTGCATCACATATATAATATTACATGTAAGAAAAGATGAAGACCAAAAAGATCGTACATAAGTTGAATCCACAATGCGGCCATAGAGATACAGAAACGGCAAAAATTCCAAACAATAATTTAAAAAAATTCAAAAAGGGGGGAGTGAAAAATCCATCTCCATGACGATGATAAGGAACAATTCTGTCTCATGCACTACAATATCTCAAACAGCCAGCGATTGGCACGCCAATGACAACGGATGGAACGAATTCCGTGACAGAACTGTGCTAACAAAGTGCTCCTACTCAGCTTTCGAAATGGTATACTGTTAGTACTGGGGCGGCATTCGTATAACGGCACTATTAAAGCACCACGGCCGTGACAATGACACTATCAGCTCACCATAGCTACACGCGTGGTTGTGGCGTAGGCTGACATTTACTAATGGGGAAGCTGTTTCCATAAAAAATTATAAGCAAATATGAAAAATGACTATACTGTGCAATTTATTTATTTTGATTCCAATATAGATACACCGGCACAAAACAAAGATATAAGAACTCGATTTTATTATTTTCTATAAACTAGCTCGATAGGGCGATTTTTTCCATAAAGTCGATAATTACTTTGTCATAAAAATATATACACTTATTTTATATATATTTTCTTCAATTTATTGTTACAAATTCATGCAATTGAGGGTTACATTAAATACGATGAGAGCATGTTATTTCAAAAATTACACAAGGCGAAGTTAGGGACGCAACAGCATGAATTTTTATTTTATAAGTAATATTTTTTTTTATAAATAATATTTTTAGTCTATGATGGATTGAAAGAAATATATACGACTCGCTCAATAACTATAAATATAGGAAAACGACCATCAAAATGTCTATCAATAGTCAAATGCTGAACATCTACTGACATCTAACGGTTCTAATTTGTATGAAAGCACAGGTTCCCCATTGCCAAATGTGATCCTGCGTCATTGCTGAGGATATTCATGAATGGTGCGATGATACGCGTGTCACCATGGTGCTGGTGCTGCGCGATTCGCTTGTCTAGAACGTGCTGGTAACACGTTCTGGCATTTTAGTTAACGAATCCGGTCACAGATGACTACGAATCAGTTGACACTCCTCGGAAGTGGCAATATAGTGCCGGCATGGTGTCGCTACCATCTTGCCGTTTGTTATCTGGGATGCTTTTTAGTGCATTATTCGGAATTGAATTTGAACACATAGCTACTTAATCGCAAATTTGTATGTACTGTGACGTGGTGACGTCACAAGGCTCGCTCACCCCCCCTGCTTCGGTTAGACTAGCTTCGCAGATCACCACCCATGCGAGAAGCGCGACACGGAACATCGCGATAGCTGTATTTGCGAGGAGCGTGAAATACACGATGGTAGAAACTCCCCCCCCCCCCCACCCCCCCCCCCCCCCCCCGTTCGTTTTTCTCTCTCCGTTCTACGGATTAGACTGGCGAGCTGATGGAAGAAGCGACCCATAAGACGCCTCTTCGGCGGATAATAAGACCGCAGGTTCGCGGAAGGGCTGTGCGCCGAGGTAGCGTGACGGGCTCGACGGTGGAGGAGTCGGGAAGTGAGCAAGAAGAGACCCTGAAGCCCGAAGGATAGGATCCAGAGCTCAGCAACGATAAGACCGCTGCCATAGTCCATGGAGACAAACAGGATGGTTCTCGGGTGTGAGAAGGACCTCTACCCCTCCCCATTAGAACTCTATTGCTACGATACCTAGACATCTGGAAACGCTATTCCCTAGCAAGGAAGTGTTGCATTCTTTTGACGTGTAGACGAGAATACATGACACTTCGCAATGAATATTATATTTTATGATGAAAAATAGAAATGAGATGCGATATCGCGTTCTAAGAAGCATTAGAACTTTATTGCTTCGATAGGTAGATATCCGGAAACGCTATTTCTTAGCCAGGATGTGTGGCATTTACATTCTTTTGAAGTGTAGACGAGGATACATAACACTCCACAAAGAATATTATATCTTATCATGAAAAAGAAAAATGAGATGCGATATCGCGTTTTAAGAAGCATTAGAACTCTATTGCTTCGATAAGTAGACATCTGGAAACGTAATTTCCTAGAGAGGAAGTGTCGCATTTACATTCTTTTGAGGTGAATACGAGGTATACATATCACTCCACAATGCATATTATATCATATCATGAAACATAGAAATGAGATGCGATATCACGATATATGAAGCATTATAACTCTAATGCTTCGATTTGTTGACATCTGCAAACCCTATTTCCTAGCAACGAAGTGTCGCATTTACATTCATTTGAAGTGAACACGAGGTATACATGACACTTCGCAATGAATATTATATCTTATCATTAAACATAGCAATGAGATGCGATATCGCGATTTAAGAAGCTTTAGAACTCTATTGCTTCGATACGTAGACACCTGCAAATGCTACTTCCTAGCAAGGAGGGGCACATTTACATTCTTTTGAAGTGAATACGAGGTTTACATATCACTCCACAATGCAAATTATATCTTATCATGAAACATAGATATGAGATGCGATATCGGGTTTTAACTAGCATTAGAACTCTATTTCTACGATACGTAGACATTTGCAAACGCTATATCCTAGCATGGATGTGTCGCATTTACATTCTTTTGAAGCGAATACGAGGTATACATAACATTGCATAATGAATATTATATCTTATCACGAAACATAGAAATGAAATGCGACATCTCGTTTTAAGAAGCACTAGAACTCTATTGCTACGATACGTAGACATATGCAAACGTTATTTCCTAGCATGTAAGTGTCGCATTTGCATTCTTTTGAAGTGAATACTAGGTATACATAACATTCCACAATGAATATTATATCATATTACGAAACATAGAAATGAAATACGACATCTCGTTTTAAGAAGCATTAGAACTCTGTTGCTACGATACATAGACATCTGCAAACAATATTTCCCAGCAGGGAAGTGTCGCATTTACATTCTTTTGAAGTAAATACGTGGTATACATAACATTGCACAATGAATATTATATCTTATCATGAAACATAGAAGTGAGATGCGATAACGCGTTTTAAGAAGCATTAGATCTCTATTGCTACGATTCGTATACATCTGCAAACGCTATTTCCTAGCATGGAAGTGTCACATTTACATTCCTTTGAAGTAAATACGAGATATACACGACACTTCGCAATGAATATTATATCTTATCATGAAACATAGGAATGAGGTGCTATATCGCGTTTTGAGAAGCATTAGAACTCTATTGCTTATATACGTAGACATCTGGAAACTCTATTTACTAGCATGGAAATGTCGCATTTACATTCCATTGAAGTGAATACGAAGTATACATGCCACTTCGCAATGGATATTATATCTTATCATGAAACATAGAAGTGAGATGCGATATCGCGTTCTAAGAAGCATTAGAACTCTATTGCTACGATACGTAGACATATGCAAAGGCTATTTCCTAGCATGGAAGGATCGCATTTACATTCTTTTGAAGTGAATACGAGGTATACATAACACTCCACAATGAATATTATATCTCATTTCGAACCATAGTAATGAAATGCGACATCTCGTTTTAAGAAGCATTAGAACTCTATTGCTACGATACCTAGACATCTGCAAACGCTATTTCCTAGCATGGAAGTGTCGCATTAACATTCTTTTGTAGTGAATACGAAGTATACATGACTCTTCGCAATGAATATTATACCTTATCATGAAACATAGAAGTGAGATGCGATATCGCGTTTTAGGAAGCATTAGAAGTCTATTGCTACGATAGGTAGACATCTGCAAACGCTACTTTCTAGCATGGAAGTGTCGCATTTACATTCTTCTGAAGTGAATACGAGATATACATGGCACTTCGCAATGGATATTATATCTTATCATGAAACATAGAAGTGAGATGCGATATCGCGTTCTAAGAAGAAATAGAACTCTATTCCTTCTATACGTACACATCTGAAAACGCATTTCCTAGCGAGGAAGTGTAGTATTTACATTCTATTGAAGTGTACACGACGTATACATAACACTTCGCAATGAACATTATACCTTATCATGAAACAGAGAATTGAGATGCAATATCACTTTTTAAGAAGAAATAGAACTATATTGCTTCGACACGTAGACACCTGGAAACGCATTTCCTAGCAAGGAAGTGTGGCATTTAGATTCTTTTGAATTGTAGACGAGGTATAAATAACACTTCGTAATGAATCTTGTATCATATCATGAGACATAGAAATGAGATGCGATATCGCGTTTTAAGAAGCATTACAACTCTATTGCTTCGGTACGTAGACATCTGGAAACGCTATTTCCTAGCAAGGAAGTGTGGCATTTACATTCTTTTGAAGTGCAACGAGGTATAGATAGCACTTCGCAATTAATATTATATCTGATCATGAAACATAGAACTGCGATGCGATATCGCGTTTTAAGGATCATTACAACTCTATTGCTTCGATACGTAGACATGTGGAAACGCTATTTCCTAGGAAGGAAGTGTGGCATTTACATTCCTTTGATGTGTAGAGGAGGTATACATTACACTTCGCAATGAATATTATATAATATCATGAGACATAGAAATGAAATGCGATATCGCGTTTTAGGAAGCATTAGCACTCTATTGCTTCGATACGTAGACATGTGGAAACGCTACTTCCTAGCAAGGAAGTGTGGCATTCACATTCCTTTGTTGTGTAGACGATGTATACATAACACTTCGCTATGAATATTATATCTTATCATCAAACGTATAAATGAGATGCGATATCACGTTTTAAGAATCGTTAGAATTCCATTGCTTCGATTCGTAGATTTCTGGAAACGGTACTTCCTAGCAGGGAAGTGTGACATTTACTTTCTCTTGAAGTGTAGACGATGTATACATAACACTTCGCAATGAATATTATATCTTATCACGAAACAGAAATGGGATGCGATATCGCGATTTAAGTAGCATTAGAACACTATTGCTTCGATACGTAGATATCCGGAAACGCTATTTCTTAGCTAGGACGTGCGACATTTACATTCTTTTGAAGTGTAGACGAGGTATACATCACACTTCGCAATGATTATTGTATCTTAACGCAAAACGTAGAATTGAGATGCGATATCACGTTTAAGGAAGCTCTAGAATTCCATTGCTTCAATACGTTGACATCTGGAAACGCTATTTGCTAGGATGGAAGTGCTAGCAAACATGTGTGGCATTTATATTCATTTGAAGTGTCGAAGAAGTATACATAACACTTCGCAATGAATATTCTATCTCAGCGAGAAACAAATAACTGAGATGCGATATCGCAATTTAAGATACATTACAACTCTATTGCTTCTATACGTAGACATCTGCAAACGCTATTCCCTAGCAAGGAAATGTCGCCCTTACATTCCATTGAAGTGAATACGAGGTATACATAAAATTACGCAATGAATATTATATCTTATTACAAAACATAGAAATGAAATAAGACATCTCGTTTTAAGAAGCATTAGTACTCTATTGCTGTGATACGTAGACATCTGCAAACGCTATTTCCTAGCAAGGTAGAACCGCAATTACATTCTTTTGAAGTGAATACGGGGTATACATACCACTCCACAATGAATATTATATCTTATCATGAAACATAGAAATGTGATGCGATATCGCGTTTTAAGAAACATTAGAACTCTATTGCTTCGATTCGTAGACATCTTGAAACATAATTTCCTAGAAAGGAAGTGTTGCATTTACATTCTCTTGAGAGGAATACTATGTATACATGACACTTCGCAATGAATATTATATCTTATGATGAAACATAGAAATGAGATGCGATATGGCGTTTCAAGAAGCATTAGAGCTCTATTTCTTCGATACGTAGATATCTGCAAACCTTATTTCCTAGCAAGGAAGTGTCGCATTTACATACTGTTGAGGTAAATACGAGGTATAACGTCCGGTGAAACAATTTTCCGTTGCTCCGGAGGCTTTACGACACTTGCCTATTTTTCGGTAATTCGGTCCGCGGGAACGCGTTAAGACCGGGTCCGACAATTTCGGCTGACGCGACACTAGCGGAAACACTCGCGATAATAAGCGAATGACCCTACCTTTCGATGACTTCTCTCTCGATTTGTACGTAGAAACGGCGTGGAGGATCTTTCGCTGGGATCGTAGCGGATTTCGTTCTGTTGGCTGCTACGGAAATCTCGATCAGTCGCCAGCGAGGAGGAGAACGGCGTTCGGAATTCAGCGATGATGCTGAATGTGGCAGAATCGGCGTGATGCGTCGTGGTGTCTGGATCGGAAGCGTCGACGGTCGCTTCGGAAAGCGGCTTCTGGGCTGGTGCGAATGCAGGTCGCTGGTATACGAGAAATATTCACGCACAAGTGATCGTATGAAATTCTTCCTACTCGCACGTCGCGTTCTTCGCAAACCGGAAGCACGATTCATTCACCAGGTTTTTCTGTACTTTCGACTAAGATCTGAAGTATAAGTGGCGGTCTCAACGTCACAAAGCCGATTTCTATACTCCTTCAATTTGATGAAGATCAACCCCAGTTGAATGGAAGAACCCGTGGAAGAATTCGTAGTTAAATATAATGTTAAAAGTAGAACTAGTATTATAAACACTTGATAAAATTAATGGAAGTGGAAATAGTAGACTTGCTAAAAGAACTTGTACTTGGATATAGTAATAGTAAAAATAAAATATATTCTAGGTTTAAAGTATACAAGAACTGGAATTATTCTAAGTCTAAGACTAAGTTAAAATGGAAATAGAAATACGATGCCTGAACCCCACATTGAGGTGGCTAACGATCTAGAACTAGGGGTTTCGACTCCTCGGTAGGAGATCTCGAGTCAGAGTGTGTGCTCTGGAGACGCGTCTCTGACCTCCTCGGTTCGCGGGGCGCTACGGTCGCGGACGCTCGTGGTAGGGAGATCGCGGTCCCGCTAGTGGGGGACTCGCGTCTCGAGGCGGAGAGCGCGCGGTGTAGCGAGTGGGGACCCGCGGCTCGTGGTGGGGCTAGCGGCGCATGCCGCTGGCCGGACGCATCTTACTTAGTCTAACTTAGATCTAGGTATTCTTATATATGCGTCATGATACGGTATGTATGTCCTAGCTTAGAAGTAATATATAGGTTCTAGCAGATCCTATTCCCGGAATTGGAAAAGACCCCATTCAGGTGATGGGCTGCGGCTACGTCTTCCTGCAGGACGGAATCCTCGGTGCGAGGGAGATAGGGCTGCCCGTCCTTGGTGCGGGCGAGACAGGTATACTCGGTGGTGCGAGTGAGACACTGGTGCCCGGTACGAGCGAGACAGGTATACTCGGCGGTGCGAGTGAGGCAGCGGAACTCGGTGTGAGTGAGCGCGTGCAGGTATGCGCGCGCGAAAATTTCCAGTTGCTGGTTCTGCAGGCGAGTTTGGCTGGTTGCATGCGTCCAGTGGTTGATGCTGGGGGGAGCGAGGAGGTTGATGGGTGGCAGGCGGTACGCCTGACGTCACAAAATGCGACACTTCCTTTCTAGGAAATAGCGTCTCCAGATATCTACGTATCGTAGCAATAGAGATCTAATGCTCCTTATAACGCGATATCGCATCTCATTTCTATGTTTCATGAAAAGATATAATATCCATTGCGAAGTGTCACTTATATCTCGCATACACTTCATATTAATGTAAATGAGACACACTCTTTCTATAGGAAATAGCATTTGCAGACGACTACGTATCGAAGCAATAGAGTTATGATGCTTTTTAAATCGCGATGTCGCATCTCATTTTTATGCTTCATGATAAGGTATAATATTCATTGTGGAGTGATATGTATACCTTGTATTCACTTCAAAAGAATGTAAATGCGACACTTCCTTCCAAGGCAATAGCGTTTGCAGATGTCTACGTATCGAAGCAATAGAGTACTAATGCTTCATAAAGCGCGATATCGCGTCTCATTTCAATGTTTCGTGATAAGATATAATATTCATTGCGAAGTGTCATGTATACCTCGTATTTACTTCAAAAGAATGTAAATGCGACTATTGCTTGCTAGGAAATAGCGTTTTTCAGATGTCTCCGCATCGAGGCCATAGAGTTCTAATGCTTCTTACAACGCGATATCGCATCTCTCTTCTATGTTTCATGATAAGATACAATATTCATTGCGACGTGTCATGTATACCTCGTATTCACTTCAAAAGAATGTAAATGCGACTATTGCTTGCTAGGAAATAGCGTTTGCAGATGTCTACGTATCGTAGAAATAGCGTTCTAATGCTACTTAAATCGCGATATCGCATCTCATTTCTATGTTTCGTGATAAGATGTAATATTCATACCGAAGTGTCATGTATACCGCGAATTCACTTCAAAAGAATGTAAATGCGACACTTCCATGCTAGGAAATAAGGTTTGCAGATATCTCCACATCGAGGCAATAGGGTTCTAATGTTTCTTAAAACGCGATATCGCATCTCACTTCTATGTTACATGATAAGATATAATGTTCATTGCGAAGTGTCACGTATACCTCGTATTCACTTCAAAAGAATGTAAATGCGAATCTTCCTTGCTAGGAAATAGCGTTTGCAGATGTCTACGTATCGTAGCCATAGAGTTCTAATGCTACTTAAATCGCAATATCGCATCTCATTTATAGGTTTCGTGATAAGATATAATATTCACTGCGAAGTGTCATGTATAACTCGTATTCACTTCAAAAGAATGTAAATGCGACTATTGCTTGCTAGGAAATAGAGTTTGCAGATGCCTACGTATCGTAGCAATAGAGTTCTAATGCCTCTCAAAACGCGACATCGCATCTCATTTCTATGCTTCATGATGAGATATAATATTCATTGCGAAGTGTCATGTATACCTCCTATTCACTCCAAACGAATGTAAATGCGAATCTTCCTTGCTAGGAAATAGCGTTTGCAGATGTCTACGTATCGTAGCAATAGAGTTCTAATGCTACTTAAATCGCAATATCGCATCTCATTTATAGGTTTCGTGATAAGATATAATATTCACTGCGAAGTGTCATGTATACCTCGTATTCACTTCAAAAGAATGTAAATGCGACTATTGCTTGCTAGGAAATAGAGTTTGCAGATGCCTACGTAACGTAGCAATAGAGTTCTAATGCCTCTCAAAACGCGATATCGCATCTCATTTCTATGCTTCATGATAAGATATAATATTCATTGCGAAGTGTCTCGTATACCTCGTATTCACTCCAAACGAATGTAAATGCGACACTTCCTAGCTAGGAAATAGCGTTTGCAGATGTCGACGTATCGTAGCAATAGAGTTCTGAAGCTTCTTAAAACACGATATCGCATCTCATTTCTATGTTTCACGGTAAGATCTATTATTCATTGCGAAGTGTCACTTATACCTAGTATTCACTTCAAATGAATGTAAATGCGACACTTCCTTGCTAGGAAATAGCGTTTGCAGATGCCTACGTACGGAAGCAGTAGAGTTCTAATACTTCTTAAAAAGGAATATTGCATCTCACTTCTATGTTTCTTGATAAGATATAATATCCATTCCGAAGTGTCATGTATACCTCGTATTCACTTCAAATGAATGTAAATGCGACACTTCCTTGCTAGGAAATAGCGTTTGCAGATCTCTACGTATTGAACCAATAGCGATCTAATGCTTCCTAAAACGGGATATCGCATCTCATTTCTATGTTTAATGATAAGATATAATATTCATTGCGAACTGTCATGTATACCTCGTACTCACTTCAGAAGAATGTAAATGCGACACTTCCATGCTAGGAAATAGCGATTGCAGATGTCTACGTATCGTAGCAATAGAGTTCTAATGCTTCTTAAATCGCGATATCGCATCTCATTTCTATGTTTCGTGATAAGATATAATATTCATTGCGAACTGTCATGTATACCTCGTACTCACTTCAAAAGAATGTAAATGCAACACTTCCTTGCTAGGAAATAGCGTTTGCAGATGTCTACGTATCGAAACAATAAAGTTCCAATGCTTCTTAAAACGAAATGTCGCATCTCATTTCTACGTTTCATGATAAGATATAATATTCATTGCGAAGTGTCATGTATGCCACGTATTCACTTCAAAAGAATGTAAATACGACACATCCATGCTAGGAAATAGCATTTGCAGATATCTCCGCATCGAGGCAATAGGGTTCTCATGCTTCTAAAAACGCGATATCGCATCTCAATTCTATGTCACATGATAAGATATAATGTTCATTGCGAATTGTCGTGTATACCTCGTGTTCACTACAAAAGAACGTAAATGCGACACTTCCATGCTAGGAAATAGCGTCTGCAGATGTCTCCGCATCGAGGCCATAGACTTCAAGTGCTTCTTAAAACGCGATATCGCATCTCTCTTCTATGTTTCATGATAAGATATAATATTCCTTGCGATGTGTCATGTATACCACGTATTCTCTCCAAACGAATGTAAATGCAACACTTCCTGGCTAGGAAATAGCTTATTCAGATGTCTACGCATCGAGGCAATAGAGTTCTAATGCTTCTTAAAACGCGTTATCGCATCTCAATTCTATGTCACATGATAAGATATAATGTTCAATGCGAATTGTCGTGTATACCTCGTGTTCACTACAGAAGAACGTAAATGCGACACTTCCCTGCTAGGAAATAGCGTCTGCAGATGTCTCCGCATCGAGGCCATAGACTTCTAATGCTTCTTAAAACGCGACATCGAATCTCATTTCTATGTTTCGTGATAAGATATAATATTCATTGCGATGTGTCATGTATACCTCGTATTCACTTCAAAAGAATGTAATTGCGACTATTGCTTGCTAGGAAATAGCGTTTGCAGATGTCTCCGCATCGAGACCATAGAGTCCTAATTCTTCTTAAAATGCGATATCGCATCTCTCTTCTATGTTTCATGATAAGATATAATATTCATTGCGAAGTGTCATGCATACCTCGTATTCACTTCAAAAGAATGTAAATGCGACTATTGCTTGCTAGGAAATAGAGTTTGCAGATGTCTACGTATCGTAGCAGTAGAGTTCTAATGCTACTTAAATCGCGATATCGCATCTCATTTATATGTTTCGTGATAAGATATAATATTTATTGCGGAGTGTTGTGTATACCTCGTATTCACTCCAAACGAATGTAAATGCGACACTTCCTTGCTAGGAAATAGCGTATTCAGATGTCTACATATCGTAGCAATAGAGTTCTAATGCTACTTAAGTCGCGATAACGCATCTCATTTCTATATTTCGTGATAAGATATAATATTCAATGCGATGTGTCATGTATACTTCGTATTCACTTCAAAAGAATGTAAATGCGACTATTGCTTGCTAGGAAATAGCGTTTGCAGATGTCTACGTATCGTAGCAATAGAGTTCTAATGCTACTTAAATCGCGATATCACATCTCGTTTAAATGTTTGGTGATAAGATATAATATTCATTGCGAAGTGTCATGTATACCTCGTGTTCACTACAAAAGAACGTAAATGCGACACTTCCATGCTAGGAAATAGCGTTTGCAGATGTCTCCGCATCGAGGCCATAGAGCTCTAGTGCTTCTTAAAACGCGATATCGCATCTCTCTTCTATGTTTCATGATAAGATATGATATTCATTGCGAAGTGTCATGTATACCTCGTATTCTCTCCAAACGAATGTAAATGCGACACTTCCTTGCTAGGAAATAGCGCATTCAGATGTCTACGTATCGTAGCAATAGATTTCTAATGCTACTTAAATTGCGATATCGCATCTCATTTCTATATTCCGTGATAAGATATAATAATCATTGCGAAGTGTCATGTATACCTCGTATTCACTTCAAAAGAATGTAAATGCGACTATTGCTTGCTAGGAAATAGCGTTTGCAGATGTCTACGTATCGTAGCAATAGAGTTCGAATGCTACTTAAATCGCGATGTCGCATCTGATTTATATGTATCGTGATAAGATATAATATTCATTGCGAAGTGTCATGTATAGCTCGTATTCACTTCAAAAGAATGTAAATGCAACGTTCCCATCCTTGGGAATATCGTTTGCAGATGTCTACTTCTCGTAGCAAGAGAGTCCTAAAGCTTCTTAAAACGAGATGTCGCATTTCATTTCTATGTTTCGTGATAAGATATAATATTCATTGCGAAATGTCATGTATACCTCGTATTCACTCCAAACGAATGTAAATGCGACACTTTCTTGCTATGAAATAGCGTATTCAGATGTCTACGTATCGTAGCAAAAGAGATCTAATGCTACTTATGTCGCGATATCGCATCTCATTCCTATGTTTCATGATAAGGTGTAATATTCATTGCGAAGTGTCATATACACCTCGTATTCACTTCAAGAGAATGTAAATGCGACACTTCCATGCTTGGAAATAGCGTTTGCAGATGTCTCCGCATCGAGGCCATAGAGTTCGAATGCTTCTTAAAACGCGATATCGCATCCCACTTCTATGTTTGGTGATAAGATAATAATATTCATTGCGAAGTGTCATGTATACCTCGTATTCACTTCAAAAGAATGTAAATGCGACTATTGCTTGCTAGGAAATAGCGTTTCCAGATGTCTCCGCATCGAGGCCATAGAGTTTTAATGCTTCTTACAACGCGATATCGCATCTCTCTTCTATGTTTCATGATAAGATATAAAATTCATTGCGAAGTGTCATGTATACCTCGTATTCACTTCAAGAGAATGTAAATGCGAATCTTCCTTGCTAGGAAATAGCGTTTGCAGATGTCTATGTATCGTAGCAATAGAGTTCTAATGCATCTCAAATCGCGATATCGCATCTCATTTATATGTCCCGTGATAAGATATAATATTCATTGCGAAGTGTCATGTATACCTCGCATTCACTTCAAAAGAATGTAAGTGCGACACTTCCATGCTAGGAAATAGCGTTTGCAGATGTCCCCGCATCGAGGCCATAGAGTTCTAATGCTTCATAAATTGCGATATCGCATCTCTCTTCTATGTTTCATGATAAGATACAATATTCATTGCGAAGTGTTATGAATACCACATATTCACTTCAAAAAATGTAAATGCTACGTTTCCATCCTAGGAAATAGCGTTTGCAGATGTCTCCGCATCGTAACAATAGAGTTCAAATGCTTCTTAGATCGCGATATCGAATCTCATTTCTATGTTTCGTGATTTGTTATACTATTCATTCCGAAGTATCATGTATACCTCGAATTCACTTCAAAAGATTGTAAATACGACACTTCCATGCTAGGAAATAGCGTTTGCAGATATCTCCGCATCGAGGCAAGAGGGTTATAATGCTTCTTATGACGCGATATCGCATCTCACTTTTATGTTACATGATAAGATATAATGTTCATAGCGAAGTGTCATGTATACCTCGTACTAACTTCAAAAGATTGTAAATGCGAATCTTCCTTGCTAGGAAATAGCGTTTGCAGATGTCCACGTATCGTAGCAATGGATTTCTAATGCTTCTTAAAACGCGATATCGCATCTCATTTCTATGCTTCGTGATAAGATATAATATTCATTGCGAAGTGTCATGTATACCTCGTATTCACTTCAAAAGAATGTAAGTGCGATACTTCCAAGCTAGGAAATAGCGTTTGCAGATATCTCCACATCGAGGCCATAGAGTTTTAATGCTTCTTAAAACGCGATATCGCATCTTACTTCTATGTTTCACGAAAAGATATAATGTTCTTTGCGAATGGTCATGTATACCTCGTATTCACTTCAAAAGAATGTAAATACGACACTTCCTTGATAGGAAATAGCGTATTCAGATGTCTACGCGTCGAGGCAATTGTGTTCTAATGCTTCTTAAAACGCGATATCGCATCTCTCTTCTATGTTTCATGATAAGATATAATATTCATTGGGAACTGTCATGCATACCTCGTCTTCTCTCCAAACGAATGTAAATGCGACACTTCCTTCCTAGGAAATAGCGTATTCAGATGTCTACGTACCGTAGCAGATGGGTTCTAATGCTACTTAAATCGCGATATCGCATGTCATTTCTATGTTTCGTGATAAGATATAATATTCATTGCGAAGTGTCATGTATACCTCGTATTCCCTCCAAACGAATGTAAATGCAACACTTCCTTGCTAGGAAATAGCTCATTCAGATGTCTACGCATCGAGGCAATAGAGTTCTAATGCTTCTTAAAACGCGATATCGCATCTCAATTCCATGTCTCATGATAAGATATTATGTTCATTGCGAGGTGTCATGTATACCTCGTGTTCACTACAAAAGAACGTAAATGTGACACTTCCATGCTACGAAATAGCGTTTGCAGATGTCTCCGCATCGAGGCCATAGAGTTCTAATGCTTCTTACAACGGGATATCGCATCTCTCTTCTATGTTTCATGATAAGATATAATATTCATTGCGAAGTGTAATGTATACCTCGTCTTCTCACGAAACGTATGTAAATGCGGCACTTTATTGCTAGGAAATAGCGTATTCAGATGTCTACCTATCGTAGCAAAAGGGTTTTAATGCTACTTAGATCGCGATATCGCATCCCATTTCTATGATTCGTGATAAGATATAATATTCATTACGAAGTGTCATGTATACCTCGTATTCACTTCAAAAGAATGTAAATGAGACACTTACTTACTACGAAATAGCGGTTGCATATGTCTACGTATCGTAGGAATAGAGATCTAATGCATCCTAAAACGAGATATCGCATCTCGTTCCACCGTTTCATGATAAGATATAATATTCATTGCGAAGTGTCATGTATACCTGGTATTCACACCAAACGAATGTAAATGCAACACTTCCTTCGTAGGAAATAGCTTATTCAGATTTCTACGTATCGTAGCAATAGAGTTCTAATGCTTCTCAAAACGCGATATCGCATCTCTCTTCTATGTTTCGTGGTAAGTTATAATATTCATTCCGAAGTGTCATGTACACCTCGTATTCACTATAAAAGAATGTAAATGCGACACTTCCATGCTAGGAAATAGCGTCTGCAGATGTCTACGCGTCGAGGCAATAGAGTTCTAATGCTTCTTAAAACGCGATATCGCATCTCTCTTCTATGTTTCATGATAAGGTATAATATTCATTGCGAAGTGTCATGTATACCTCCTCTTCTCTCCAAACGAATGTAAATGCGACACTTCCTTGCTAGGAAATAGGGCATTCAGTTGTCTACGTATCGTAGCAAAAGGGTTCTAATGCTACTTAAATCGCGATATCGCATCTCATTTCTATGTTTCGCGATAAGATATAATATTCAATGCGAAGTGTCATGTACACCTCGTATTCACTTCAAAAGAAAGTAAATGCGACTATTGCTTGCTAGGAGATAGCGTTTGCATATATCTACGTGTCGTAGCATTAGAGTTCTAATGCTACTTAAATCGCGATATCGCATCTCATTTCTATGTTTCTTGATAAGTTATAATATTCATTCCGAAGAGTCATGTATACCTCGAATTCACTTCAGAAGAATCTAAATGCGACATTTCCATGCTAGGAAATAGCCCTTGCAGATATCTCCGCATTGAGGCAATAGAGTAATAATGCTTCTTAAAACGAGATGTCGCATTTCGTTTCTATGTTTCGTGAGAAGATATAATATTCATTGCGAAGTGTCATGCATACTTCCTATTCAGTCCAAACGAATGTAAATGCGACACTTCCTTGCTAGGAAATAGCGTCTGCAGATGTCTACGCATCGAGGCAATAGAGTTCTAATGCTTCTTAAAACGCGATATCGCATCTCATTTCTATGTTTCATTATAAGATATAATATTCATTGCGAAGTGTCATGTATACCTCGTATTCACTTCAAAAGAATGTAAGTGCGACACTTCCATGCTACGAAATAGCGTTTGCAGATTTCTCCGCATCGAGGCCATAGAGTTCCAATGCTTCTTACAACGGGATATCGCATCTCTCTTCTATGTTTCGTGATAAGATATAATATTCATTGCGAAGTGTCATGTACACCTCGTATTCACTACAAAAGAATGTAAATGCGACACTTCCATGCAATTAAATAGCGTCTGCAGATGTCTCCGCATCGAGGCCATAGACTTCTAATGCTTCTTAAAACGCGATATCGCACCTCTCTTCTATGTTTCATGATAAGATATAATATTTATTGCGAAGTGTCATGTATATCTCGTATTCACTTCAGAAGAATGTAAATGCGACTATTCCTTGCTAGGAAATGGCGTTTGCAGATGCCTACGTATCGTAGCATTAGAGCTCTAATGCTTCTTAGATCGCGATATAGCATCTCATTTCTAAGTTTCGTGATAAGATATAATGTTCTTTGCGAAGTGTCATGTATACCTCGTACTCACTTCAAAAGAATGTAAATGCGAATCTTCCTTGCTAGGAAATAGCGTTTGCAGATGCCTACGTGTCGTAGCAATAGGGTTCTAATACTTCTCAAAACGCGATATTGCATCTCATTTCTATGCTTCATGATGAGATATAATATTCATTGCGAAGTGTCATGTATACCTCGTATTCACACCAAACGAATGTAAATGCAACACTTCCTTCGTAGGAAATAGCTTATTCAGATTTCTACGTATCGTAGCAATAGAGTTCTAATGCTTCTCAAAACGCGATATCGCATCTCTCTTCTACGATTCGTGGTAAGTTATAATATTCATTCCGAAGTGTCATGTATACCTCGTATTCACTACAAAAGAATGTTAATGCGACACTTCCATGCTAGGAAATAGCGTCTGCGTAGGAATAGTGTTCTAATGCTTCTTAAAACGAGATGTCGCATTTCATTTCTATGTTTCGTGATAAGATATAATATTCATTGTGTAATGTTATGTATACCTCGTATTCACTTTAATGGAATGTAAGTGCGACAATTCCTTGCTAGGAAATAACATTTGCAAGTGTCTACGCATCGTAGCAATAGAGCTCTAGTGCTCCTTAAATCGCGATATCGCATCTCACTTCTATGTTTCGAGATAAGATATAATATTCATTGCGAAGTGTTATGTATACCTCGTACTCACTTCAAATTAATGTAAATGCTACACTTCCATGCTAGGAAATAGCGATTGCAGATGTCTACGTATATTAGCAAAAGAGTTCTAACGCTTCTCAAAACGCGATATCGCATCTCATTCCTATGTTTCATTATAAGATATAATACTCATTGCGAAGTGTCATGTATACCTCGTATTCAATCCAAAAGAATGTAAATGCGACACTTCCATGCTAGGGAATAGCGATTCCAGATGTCTACGTATCGTAGCAATAGAGTTCTTATGCTTCTTAAAATGCGATATCGCACATCATTCCTATGTTTCATGATAAGATATAATATTCATTGCGAAGTGTCATGTATACCTCGTAATAACTTCAAAAGAATGTAAATGCGACACTTGCATGCTAGGAAATAGCGTTTGCAGATGTCTACGTACCGTAGCAATAGAGTTTTAATGCTAATTAAAACGAGATGTCGCATTTCATTTCTATGTTTCGCGATGAGATACAATATTCATTGTGGAGTGTTATTTATACCTCGCATTCACTTCAAAAGAATGTAAATGCGACCGTTCTATGCTAGGAAATAGCCTTTGCAGATGTCTACGTATCGTAGCAATAGAGTTCTAATGCTTCTTAAAACGCGATATCGCATCTCACTTCTATGCTTCATGATAGGATATAATATTCATTGCGAAGTGTCATGTATACCTCGTATTCACTTCAACAGAATGTAAATGCGAAACTCACATGCTAGGAAATATTGTTTGCAGATGTCTACGTTTCACAGCAATAGAGTACAAATGCTTCTTAAAACGAGATGTCGTATTTCATTTCTATGTTTCATGATAAGATACAATATTCATTGTGGAGTGTTATGTATACCTCGTATTCGCTTCATAAGAATGTAAATGTGACCCTTCCATGCTAGGAAATAGCGTTTGCAGATGTCTACGTACCGTAGCAATAGAGTTTAGTGCTAATTAAAACGGGATGTCGCATTTCATTTCCATGTTTCGTGATAAGATATAATATTCATTGTGCAGTGTTATGTATACCTCGTATTCACTTGAAAAGAATGTAAATGCGAAACTCACATGCTAGGAAATATTGTTTGCAGATGTCTACGTTTCACAGCAATAGAGTACAAATGCTTCTTAAAACGAGATGTCGTACTTCATTTCTATGTTTCGTAATAAGATATAATATTCATTGTGTAGTGCTATGTATACCTCGTATTCACTTCAATGGAATGTAATTGCGACATTTCCTTGCTAGGAAATATTGTTTGCAGATGTCTACGTATCGTAGCAATACAGTTCTAATGCTTCTTAAAACGCGATATCGCATTTCACTTCTATGTTTCATGATAAGATATAATATTCATTGCGAAGTGTCATGTACATCTCGTATTCGCCCCATAAGAATGTAAATGCGACCCTTCCATGCTAGGAAATAGCGTTTGCAGATGTCTACGTATCGTAGCAATAGAGTTCTAATGCTTCTTAGAACGAGATGTCGCATTTCATTTCTATGTTTCGTGATAAGATATAATATTCATTGCGAAGTGCCATGTATACCTCGTATTCACATCAAATGAATGTAAATGCGACACTTCCATGCTAGGAAATAGAGTTTGCAGATGTCTACGTATCGTAGCAACAGATTTCTAATGCTTCTTAAAACGAGATGTCGCATTTCATTTCTATGTTTCGTGATAAGATATAATATTCATTGTGGAGTGTTATGTATACCTCGTATTCACTTGAAAAGAATGTAAATGCGACACTTCCTTGCTAGGAAATATTGTTTGCAGATGTCTACGTATCGTAGCAATACAGTTCTAATGCTTCTTAAAACGCGATATCGCATTTCACTTCTATGTTTCATGATAAGATATAATATTCATTGCGAAGTGTCATGTACATCTCGTATTCACCTCATAAGAATGTAAATGCGACCCTTCCATGCTAGGATATTGCGTTTGCAGATGTCTACGTATCGTTGCAATAGAGTTCTAATGCTACTTAAAACGAGATGTCGCATTTCATTTCTACGTTTCGTGATAAGATATAATATTCATTTTGGAGTGTTACGTATACCTCGCATTCACTTCAAAAGAATGTAAATGCGACACTTCCTTGCTAGGAAATAACATTTGCAGATGTCTACGCATCGTAGCAATAGAGTTCTAATGCTTCTTAAAACGCGATATCGCATCTCACTTCTATGTTTCATGATAAGATATAATATTCATTGCGAAGTGTCATGTACACCTCGTATTCACTTCAAAAGAATGTAAATGCGACACTTCCATGCTAGGAAATAGCGTTTGCAGATGTCTAGGTAGCGTAGGAATAGAATTCTAATGCTTCTTAAAACGCGATATCGCATCTCACTTCTATGTTTCATGATAAGATATAATATTCATTGCGAAGTGTTATGTACACCTCGTATTATCTTCAAAAGAATGTAAATGCGGCACTTCCATGCTAGGAAATAGCGTTTGCAGATGTCTACGTATCGTAGCAATAGAGTTCTGATGCTTCCTAAAACGCGATATCGCATCTCACTTCTATGTTTCATGATATGATATAATATTCATTGTGTAATGTTATGTATACCTCGTATTCACTTCAATGGAATGTAAATGCGACATTTCCTTGCTAGGAAATATTGTTTGCAGATGTCTACGTATATTAGCAATAGAGTTCTAATGCTTCTCAGAACGCGATATAGCACCTCATTCCTATGTTTCATGATAAGATATAATATTCATTGCGAAGTGTCATGTACACCTCGTATTCACTTCAAAAGAATGTAAATGCGACACTTCCATGCTAGGAAATAGCGTTTGCAGATGTCTAGGTATCGTAGGAATAGAATTCTAATGCTTCTTAAAACGCGATATCGCATCTCACTTCTATGTTTCATGATAAGGTATAATATTCATTGCGAAGTGCCATGTATACCTAGTATTCACTTCAAAAGAATGTAAATGCGACACTTACATTCTAGGAAATAGCGTTTGCAGATGTCTACGTATCGTAGGAATAGAGTACTAATGCTTCTTAAAACGAGATGTCGCATTTCATTCCTATGTTTCGTGATAAGATATAATATTCATTGTAGAGTGTTATGTATTCCTCGTATTCACTTCAAAAGAATGTAAATGCGACACTTCCTTGCTAGGAAATTTTGTTTGCAGATGACTACGTATCGTAGGAATAGGGTTCTAATGCTTCTTAAAACGCGATATCGCATCTCACTTCTATGTTTCATGATAAGATATAATATTCATTGCGAAGTGTCATGTATACCTCGTATTCACTTCAAAAGAATGTAAATGCGAAACTCACATGCTAGGAAATATTGTTTGCAGATGTCTACGTTTCACAGCAATAGAGTACAAATGCTTCTTGAAACGAGATGTCGTATTTCATTTCTATGTTTCGTAATAAGATATAATATTCATTGTGTAATGCTATGTATACCTCGTATTCACTTCAATGGAATGTAATTGCGACATTGCCTTGCTAGGAAATATTGTTTGCAGATGTCTACTTATCGTAGCAATAGAGTTCTAATGCTTCTTAAAACGCGATATCGCATCTCACTTCTATGTTTCATGATAAGATATAATATTCATTGCGAAGTGTCATGTATATCTCGTATTCACTTCATAAGAATGTAAATGCGACCCTTCCATGCTAGGAAATAGCGTTTGCAGATGTCTACGTATCGTAGCAATAGAGTCCTAATGCTTCTTAGAACGAGATGCCGCATTTCATTTCTATGTTTCGTGATAAGATATAATATTCATTGCGATGTGCCATGTATACCACGTATTCACTTCAAATGAATGTAAATGCGACACTTCCATGCTAGGAAATAGAGTTTGCAGATGTCTACGTATCGTAGCAATAGAGTTCTAATGCTTCTTAAAACGCGATATCGCATCTCACTGCTATGTATCATGATAAGATATAATATTCATTGCGAAGTGTCATGTATATCTCGTATTCACTACAAAAGAATGTAAATGCGACACTCCCATGCTAGGAAATAGCGTTTGCAGATGTCTACGTATCGTAGCAATAGGTTTCTAATGCTTCTTAAAACGCGATATCGCATCTCACTTCTATGTTTCATGATAAGATATAGTATCCAATGCGAAGTGTCATGTATATCTCGTATTCACATCAAAAGAATGTAAATGCGACACTTCCATGCTAGAAAATAGCGTTTGCAGATGTCTACGAATCGTAGCAATAGAGTTTTAATGCTACTTAAAACGAGATGTCGCATTTCATTTCTATGTTTCATGATAAGATATAGTATCCATTGCGAAGTGTCATGTATATCTCGTATTCGCTTCAAAATAATGTAAATGCGACACTTCCATGCTAGGGAATAGCGTTTCCAGATGTCTGTGTATCGTAGCAATAGAGTTGTAATGCTTCTTAAAACGCGATATCGCACCTCATTCCTATGTTTCATGATAAGATATAGTATCCATTGCGAAGTGTCATGTATACCTCGTATTCACTTCAAAAGAATGTAAATGCGACACTTACATGCTAGGAAATAGCGTTTGCAGATGTCTAAGTATCGTAGCAATAGAGTTCTGATGCTTCTTAAAACGAGATGTCGCATTTCATTCCTATGTTTCGTGATAAGGTATAATATTCATTGTAGAGTGTTATGTATACCTCGTATTCACTTCAAAAGAATGTAAATGCGAGACTTCCATGCTAGGAAATAGGGTTTGCAGATGTCTACGTATCGTAGCAATAGAGTTCTAGTGCTTCTTAAATCGCGATATCGCATCTCACATCTATGTTTCAAGATAAGATATAATATTAATTGCGAAGTGTCATGTATACCTCGTATTAACTTCAAAAGAATGTAAATGCGGCATTTCCATGCTAGGTAATAGCATTTGCAGATGTCTACGTATCGTAGCAATACAGTTCTAATGCTTCTTAAAACGCGATATCGCATCTCACTTCTATGTTTCATGATAAGATATAATATTCATTGCCAAGTGTTATGAATACCTCGTATTATCTTCAAAAGAATGTAAATGCGGCACTTCCATGCTAGGAAATAGCGTTCGCAGATGTCTACGTATCGTAGCAATATAGTTCTAATGCTTCTTAAAACACGATATCGCATCTCACTTCTGTGTTTCATGATAAGATATAATATTCATTGCGAAGTGTTATGAATACCTCGTATTATCTTCAAAAGAATGTAAATGCGAAACTTCCATGCTAGGAAATAGCGTTTGCAGATGTCTACGTATCGTAGCAATAGAGTTCTTATGCTTCTTAAAACGCGATATCGCATTTCACTTCTATGTTTCATGATAAGGTATAATATTCATTGCGAAGTGCCATGTATACCTCGTATTCACTTCAAATGAATGTAAATGCGACACTTACATGCTAGGAAATAGCGTTTGCAGATGTCTACGTATCGTAGGAATAGTGTACTAATGCATCTCAAAACGAGATGTCGCATCTCACTGCTATGTTTCATGATAAGAAATATTATTCATTATGGAGTGTTATGTATACCTCGTATTCACTTCAAAAGAATGTAAATGCGACACTTGCATGCTAGGAAATAGCATTTGCAGATGTCTACGTGTCGTAGCAATAGAGTTTTAATGCTACTAAAAACGAGATGTTGCATTTCATTTCTATGTTTCGAGATAAGATATAATATTCATTGTGGAATGTTATGTATACCTCGTATTCACTTCAAAAGAATGTAAATGCGACACTTCCTTGCTAGGAAATAACGTTTGCAGATGTCTGCGCATCGTAGCAATAGAGTTTTAATGATACTAAAAACGAGATGTCGCATTTCATTTCTATGTATCGTGATAAGATACAATATTCATTGTGGAGTGTTATGTATACCTCGTATTCACTTCAAGAGAATGTAAATGCGACACTTCCATGCTAGGAAATAGCGTTTGCATATGTCTACGTATCGTAGCAATAGAGTTCTTATGCTTCTTAAAACGCGATATCGCATTTCACTTCTAAGTTTCATGATAAGATATAATATATTCATTGCGATGTGTCATGTATACCTCGTATTATCTTGTAAAGAATGTAAATGCGGCACTTCCATGCTAGGAAATAGCGTTTGCAGATGTCTACGTATCGTAGCAATAGAGTTCCAATGCTTCTTAGAACGAGATGTCGCATCTCACTGCTATGTTTCATGATAAGAAATATTATTCATTATGGAGTGTTATGTATACCTCGTATTCACTTCAAAAGAATGTAAATGCGACACTTGCATGCTAGGAAATAGCATTTGCAGATGTCTACGTATCGTAGCAATAGAGTTTTAATGCTACTAAAAACGAGATGTTGCATTTCATTTCTATGTTTCGAGATAAGATATAATATTCATTGTGGAATGTTATGTATACCTCGTATTCACTTCAAAAGAATGTAAATGCGACACTTCCTTGCTAGGAAATAACGTTTGCAGATGTCTGCGCATCGTAGCAATAGAGTTTTAATGCTACTAAAAACGAGATGTCGCATTTCATTTCTATGTATCGTGATAAGATACAATATTCATTGTGGAGTGTTATGTATACCTCGCATTCACTTCAAAAGAATGTAAATGCGACACTTCCTTGCTAGGAAATATTGTTTGCAGATGTCTACGTATCGTAGCAATAGAGTTCTAATCCTTCTTAAAACGCGATATCGCATCTCACTTCTATGTTTCATGATAAGATATAATATTCATTGCGAAGTGTCATGTATATCTCGTATTCACATCAAAAGAATGTAAATGCGACACTTCCATGCTAGGAAATAACAACTGCAGACGTATACGCATCGTAGCAATAGAGTTCTAATGCTTCCTAAAACGCGATATCGCATCTCACTTCTATGTTTCATGATAAGATATAGTATCCAATGCGAAGTGTCATGTATATCTCGTATTCACATCAAAAGAATGTAAATGCGACACTTCCATGCTAGAAAATAGCGTTTGCAGATGTCTACGAATCGTAGCAATAGAGTTTTAATGCTACTTAAAACGAGATGTCGCATTTCATTTCTATGTTTCATGATAAGATATAGTATCCATTGCGAAGTGTCATGTATATCTCGTATTCGCTTCAAAATAATGTAAATGCGACACTTCCATGCTAGGGAATAGCGTTTCCAGATGTCTGTGTATCGTAGCAATAGAGTTGTAATGCTTCTTAAAACGCGATATCGCACCTCATTCCTATGTTTCATGATAAGATATAGTATCCATTGCGAAGTGTCATGTATACCTCGTATTCACTTCAAAAGAATGTAAATGCGACACTTACATGCTAGGCAATAGCGTTTGCAGATGTCTAAGTATCGTAGCAATAGAGTTCTGATGCTTCTTAAAACGAGATGTCGCATTTCATTCCTATGTTTCGTGATAAGGTATAATATTCATTGTAGAGTGTTATGTATACCTCGTATTCACTTCAAAAGAATGTAAATGCGACACTTCCATGCTAGGAAATAGGGTTTGCAGATGTCTACGTATCGTAGCAATAGAGTTCTAGTGCTTCTTAAATCGCGATATCGCATCTCACATCTATGTTTCAAGATAAGATATAATATTAATTGCGAAGTGTCATGTATACCTCGTATTAACTTCAAAAGAATGTAAATGCGGCATTTCCATGCTAGGTAATAGCATTTGCAGATGTCTACGTATCGTAGCAATATAGTTCTAATGCTTCTTAAAACGCGATATCGCATCTCACTTCTATGTTTCATGATAAGATATAATATTCATTGCCAAGTGTTATGAATACCTCGTATTATCTTCAAAAGAATGTAAATGCGGCACTTCCATGCTAGGAAATAGCGTTCGCAGATGTCTACGTATCGTAGCAATATAGTTCTAATGCTTCTTAAAACGCGATATCGCATCTCACTTCTATGTTTCATGATAAGATATAATATTCATTGCGAAGTGTTATGAATACCTCGTATTATCTTCAAAAGAATGTAAATGCGAAACTTCCATGCTAGGAAATAGCGTTTGCAGATGTCTACGTATCGTAGCAATAGAGTTCTTATGCTTCTTAAAACGCGATATCGCATTTCACTTCTAAGTTTCATGATAAGATATAATATATTCATTGCGATGTGTCATGTATACCTCGTATTATCTTGTAAAGAATGTAAATGCGGCACTTCCATGCTAGGAAATAGCGTTTGCAGATGTCTACGTATCGTAGCAATAGAGTTCCAATGCTTCTTAGAACGAGATGTCGCATCTCACTGCTATGTTTCATGATAAGAAATATTATTCATTATGGAGTGTTATGTATACCTCGTATTCACTTCAAAAGAATGTAAATGCGACACTTGCATGCTAGGAAATAGCATTTGCAGATGTCTACGTATCGTAGCAATAGAGTTTTAATGCTACTAAAAACGAGATGTTGCATTTCATATCTATGTTTCGAGATAAGATATAATATTCATTGTGGAATGTTATGTATACCTCGTATTCACTTCAAAAGAATGTAAATGCGACACTTCCTTGCTAGGAAATAACGTTTGCAGATGTCTGCGCATCGTAGCAATATAGTTTTAATGCTACTAAAAACGAGATGTCGCATTTCATTTCTATGTATCGTGATAACATACAATATTCATTGTGGAGTGTTATGTATACCTCGTATTCACTTCAAGAGAATGTAAATGCGACACTTCCATGCTAGGAAATAGCGTTTGCAGATGTCTACGTATCGTAGCAATAGAGTTCTTATGCTTCTTAAAACGCGATATCGCATTTCACTTCTAAGTTTTATGATAAGATATAATATATTCATTGCGATGTGTCATGTATACCTCGTATTATCTTCAAAAGAATGTAAATGCGGCACTTCCATGCTAGGAAATAGCGTTTGCAGATGTCTACGTATCGTAGCAATAGAGTTGTAATGCTTCTTAAAACGCGATATCGCACCTCATTCCTATGTTTCATGATAAGATATAGTATCCATTGCGAAGTGTCATGTATACCTCGTATTCACTTCAAAAGAATGTAAATGCGACACTTACATGCTAGGAAATAGCGTTTGCAGATGTCTAAGTATCGTAGCAATAGAGTTCTGATGCTTCTTAAAACGAGATGTCGCATTTCATTCCTATGTTTCGTGATAAGGTATAATATTCATTGTAGAGTGTTATGTATACCTCGTATTCACTTCAAAAGAATGTAAATGCGACACTTCCATGCTAGGAAATAGGGTTTGCAGATGTCTACGTATCGTAGCAATAGAGTTCTAGTGCTTCTTAAATCGCGATATCGCATCTCACGTCTATGTTTCAAGATAAGATATAATATTAATTGCGAAGTGTCATGTATACCTCGTACTAACTTCAAAAGAATGTAAATGCGGCATTTCCATGCTAGGTAATAGCATTTGCAGATGTCTACGTATCGTAGCAATATAGTTCTAATGCTTCTTAAAACGCGATATCGCATCTCACTTCTATGTTTCATGATAAGATATAATATTCATTGCCAAGTGTTATGAATACCTCGTATTATCTTCAAAAGAATGTAAATGCGGCACTTCCATGCTAGGAAATAGCGTTCGCAGATGTCTACGTATCGTAGCAATATAGTTCTAATGCTTCTTAAAACGCGATATCGCATCTCACTTCTATGTTTCATGATAAGATATAATATTCATTGCGAAGTGTTATGAATACCTCGTATTATCTTCAAAAGAATGTAAATGCGAAACTTCCATGCTAGGAAATAGCGTTTGCAGATGTCTACGTATCGTAGCAATAGAGTTCTTATGCTTCTTAAAACGCGATATCGCATTTCACTTCTAAGTTTCATGATAAGATATAATATATTCATTGCGATGTGTCATGTATACCTCGTATTATCTTGTAAAGAATGTAAATGCGGCACTTCCATGCTAGGAAATAGCGTTTGCAGATGTCTACGTATCGTAGCAATAGAGTTCCAATGCTTCTTAGAACGAGATGTCGCATCTCACTGCTATGTTTCATGATAAGAAATATTATTCATTATGGAGTGTTATGTAAACCTCGTATTCACTTCAAAAGAATGTAAATGCGACACTTGCATGCTAGGAAATAGCATTTGCAGATGTCTACGTATCGTAGCAATAGAGTTTTAATGCTACTAAAAACGAGATGTTGCATTTCATTTCTATGTTTCGAGATAAGATATAATATTCATTGTGGAATGTTATGTATACCTCGTATTCACTTCAAAAGAATGTAAATGCGACACTTCCTTGCTAGGAAATAACGTTTGCAGATGTCTGCGCATCGTAGCAATATAGTTTTAATGCTACTAAAAACGAGATGTCGCATTTCATTTCTATGTATCGTGATAACATACAATATTCATTGTGGAGTGTTATGTATACCTCGTATTCACTTCAAGAGAATGTAAATGCGACACTTCCATGCTAGGAAATAGCGTTTGCAGATGTCTACGTATCGTAGCAATAGAGTTCTTATGCTTCTTAAAACGCGATATCGCATTTCACTTCTAAGTTTTATGATAAGATATAATATATTCATTGCGATGTGTCATGTATACCTCGTATTATCTTCAAAAGAATGTAAATGCGGCACTTCCATGCTAGGAAATAGCGTTTGCAGATGTCTACGTATCGTAGCAATAGAGTTCTAATGCTTCTTAGAACGAGATGTCGCATCTCACTGCTATGTTTCATGATAAGAAATATTATTCATTATGGAGTGTTATGTATACCTCGTATTCACTTCAAAAGTATGTAAATGCGACACTTCCATGCTAGGAAATAGCATTTGCAGATGTCTACGTATCGTAGCAATAGAGTTTTAATGCTACTAAAAACGAGATGTTGCATTTCATTTCTATGTTTCGAGATAAGATATAATATTCATTGTGGAATGTTATGTATACCTCGTATTCACTTCAAAAGAATGTAAATGCGACACTTCCTTGCTAGGAAATAACGTTTGCAGATGTCTGCGCATCGTAGCAATAGAGTTTTAATGCTACTAAAAACGAGATGTCGCATTTCATTTCTATGTATCGTGATAAGATACAATATTCATTGTGGAGTGTTATGTATACCTCGCATTCACTTCAAGAGAATGTAAATGCGACACTTCCTTGCTAGGAAATATTGTTTGCAGATGTCTACGTATCGTAGCAATAGAGTTCTAATCCTTCTTAAAACGCGATATCGCATCTCACTTCTATGTTTCATGATAAGATATAATATTCATTGCGAAGTGTCATGTATATCTCGTATTCACATCAAAAGAATGTAAATGCGACACTTCCATGCTAGGAAATAACAACTGCAGACGTATACGCATCGTAGCAATAGAGTTCTAATGCTTCCTAAAACGCGATATCGCATCTCACTTCTATGTTTCATGATAAGATATAGTATCCAATGCGAAGTGTCATGTATATCTCGTATTCACATCAAAAGAATGTAAATGCGACACTTCCATGCTAGAAAATAGCGTTTGCAGATGTCTACGAATCGTAGCAATCGAGTTTTAATGCTACTTAAAACGAGATGTCGCATTTCATTTCTATGTTTCATGATAAGATATAGTATCCATTGCGAAGTGTCATGTATATCTCGTATTCGCTTCAAAATAATGTAAACGCGACACTTCCATGCTAGGGAATAGCGTTTCCAGATGTCTGCGTATCGTAGCAATAGAGTTGTAATGCTTCTTAAAACGCGATATCGCACCTCATTCCTATGTTTCATGATAAGATATAGTATCCATTGCGAAGTGTCATGTATACCTCGTATTCACTTCAAAAGAATGTAAATGCGACACTTCCTTGCTAGGAAATAACGTTTGCAGATGTCTGCGCATCGTAGCAATAGAGTTTTAATGCTACTAAAAACGAGATGTCGCATTTCATTTCTATGTATCGTGATAAGATACAATATTCATTGTAGAGTGTTATGTATACCTCGTATTCACTTCAAAAGAATGTAAATGCGACACTTCCTTGCTAGGAAATATTGTTTGCAGATGACTACGTATCGTAGGAATAGGGTTCTAATGCTTCTTAAAACGCGATATCGCATCTCACTTCTATGTTTCATGATAAGATATAATATTCATTGCGAAGTGTCATGTATACCTCGTATTCACTTCAAAAGAATGTAAATGCGAAACTCACATGCTAGGAAATATTGTTTGCAGATGTCTACGTTTCACAGCAATAGAGTACAAATGCTTCTTGAAACGAGATGTCGTATTTCATTTATATGTTTCGTAATAAGATATAATATTCATTGTGTAATGCTATGTATACCTCGTATTCACTTCAATGGAATGCAATTGCGACATTGCCTTGCTAGGAAATATTGTTTGCAGATGTCTACTTATCGTAGCAATAGAGCCCTAATGCTTCTTAGAACGAGATGCCGCATTTCATTTCTATGTTTCGTGATAAGATATAATATTCATTGTGGAGTGTCATGTATACCTCGTATTCACTTCAAAAGAATGTAAATGCGACACTTACATGCTAGGAAATAGGGTTTGCAGATGTCTACGTATCGTAGCAATAGAGTTCTAGTGCTTCTTAAATCGCGATATCGCATCTCACGTCTATGTTTCAAGATAAGATATAATATTAATTGCGAAGTGTCATGTATACCTCGTACTAACTTCAAAAGAATGTAAATGCGGCATTTCCATGCTAGGTAATAGCATTTGCAGATGTCTACGTATCGTAGCAATATAGTTCTAATGCTTCTTAAAACGCGATATCGCATCTCACTTCTATGTTTCATGATAAGATATAATATTCATTGCCAAGTGTTATGAATACCTCGTATTATCTTCAAAAGAATGTAAATGCGGCACTTCCATGCTAGGAAATAGCGTTCGCAGATGTCTACGTATCGTAGCAATATAGTTCTAATGCTTCTTAAAACGCGATATCGCATCTCACTTCTATGTTTCATGATAAGATATAATATTCATTGCGAAGTGTTATGAATACTTCGTATTATCTTCAAAAGAATGTAAATGCGAAACTTCCATGCTAGGAAATAGCGTTTGCAGATGTCTACGTATCGTAGCAATAGAGTTCTTATGCTTCTTAAAACGCGATATCGCATCTCACTGCTATGTTTCATGAGAAGATATAATATTCATTATGGAGTGTTATGTATACCTCGTATTCACTTCAGTGGAATGTAAGTGCGACATGTCCATGCTAGGAAATAGAGTTTGCAGATGTCTACGTATCGTAGCAATAGAGTTCTAATGCTTCTCAAAACTCGATACAGCACCTCATTCCTATGTTTCATGATACGATGTAATTTTCATTGCGAAGTGTCATGTATATCTCGTATTCACTTCAAAAGAATGTAAATGCGACACTTCCATGCTAGGAAATAGCGTTTGCAGATGTCTACGTATCGTAGCAATAGAGTTCTAATGCTGCTTAGAACGCGATATCGCATCTCACTTCTATGTTTCATGATAAGATATAATATTCATTGCGATGTGTCATGTATACGTCGTACTCACTTCAAAAGAATGTAAATGCGACACTTCCATGCTAGGATATAGCGTTTGCAGATGTCCAGGTATCGTAGCAATAGAGTTCTAATGCTTCTTAAAACGAGATGTCGCATTTCATTTCTATGTTTCGAGATAAGATATAATATTCATTGTGGAATGTTATGTATACCTCGTATTCACTTCAAAAGAATGTAAATGCGACACTTCCTTGCTAGGAAATAACGTTTGCAGATGTCTGCGCATCGTAGCAATAGAGTTTTAATGCTACTAAAAACGAGATGTCGCATTTCATTTCTATGTATCGTGATAAGATACAATATTCATTGTGGAGTGTTATGTATACCTCGTATTCACTTCAAGAGAATGTAAATGCGACACTTCCATGCTAGGAAATACCGTTTGCAGATGTCTACGTATCGTAGCAATAGAGTTCTTATGCTTCTTAAAACGCGATATCGCATTTCACTTCTAAGTTTTATGATAAGATATAATATATTCATTGCGATGTGTCATGTATACCTCGTATTATCTTCAAAAGAATGTAAATGCGGCACTTCCATGCTAGGAAATAGCGTTTGCAGATGTCTACGTATCGTAGCAATAGAGTTCTAATGCTTCTTAGAACGAGATGTCGCATCTCACTGCTATGTTTCATGATAAGATATAATATTCATTGGGAAGTGTCATGTATATCTCGTATTCACATCAAAAGAATGTAAATGCGACACTTCCATGCTAGGAAATAACAACTGCAGACGTATACGCATCGTAGCAATAGAGTTCTAATGCTTCCTAAAACGCGATATCGCATCTCACTTCTATGTTTCATGATAAGATATAGTATCCAATGCGAAGTGTCATGTATATCTCGTATTCACATCAAAAGAATGTAAATGCGACACTTCCATGCTAGAAAATAGCGTTTGCAGATGTCTACGAATCGTAGCAATAGAGTTTTAATGCTACTTAAAACGAGATGTCGCATTTCATTTCTATGTTTCATGATAAGATATAGTATCCATTGCGAAGTGTCATGTATATCTCGTATTCGCTTCAAAATAATGTAAACGCGACACTTCCATGCTAGGGAATAGCGTTTCCAGATGTCTGCGTATCGTAGCAATCGATTTGTAATGCTTCTTAAAACGCGATATCGCACCTCATTCCTATGTTTCATGATAAGATATAGTATCCATTGCGAAGTGTCATGTATACCTCGTATTCACTTCAAAAGAATGTAAATGCGACACTTCCTTGCTAGGAAATAACGTTTGCAGATGTCTGCGCATCGTAGCAATAGAGTTTTAATGCTACTAAAAACGAGATGTCGCATTTCATTTCTATGTATCGTGATAAGATACAATATTCATTGTGGAGTGTTATGTATACCTCGTATTCACTTCAAGAGAATGTAAATGCGACACTTCCATGCTAGGAAATAGCGTTTGCAGATGTCTACGTATCGTAGCAATAGAGTTCTTATGCTTCTTAAAACGCGATATCGCATTTCACTTCTAAGTTTTATGATAAGATATAATATATTCATTGCGATGTGTCATGTATACCTCGTATTATCTTCAAAAGAATGTAAATGCGGCACTTCCATGCTAGGAAATAGCGTTTGCAGATGTCTACGTATCGTAGCAATAGAGTTCTAATGCTTCTTAGAACGTGATGTCGCATCTCACTGCTATGTTTCATGATAAGAAATATTATTCATTATGGAGTGTTATGTATACCTCGTATTCACTTCAAAAGAATGTAAATGCGACACTTCCATGCTAGGAAATAGCATTTGCAGATGTCTACGTATCGTAGCAATAGAGTTTTAATGCTACTAAAAACGAGATGTTGCATTTCATTTCTATGTTTCGAGATAAGATATAATATTCATTGTGGAATGTTATGTATACCTCGTATTCACTTCAAAAGAATGTAAATGCGACACTTCCTTGCTAGGAAATATTGTTTGCAGATGTCTACGTATCGTAGCAATAGAGTTCTAATGCTTCTTAAAACGCGATATCGCATCTCACTTCTATGTTTCATGATAAGATATAATATTCATTGCAAAGTGTCATGTATATCTCGTATTCACATCAAAAGAATGTAAATGCGACACTTCCATGCTAGGAAATAGCATTTGCAGATGTCTACGTATCGAAGCAATAGAGTTTTAATGCTACTAAAAACGAGACGTTGCATTTCATTTCTATGTTTCGAGATAAGATATAATATTCATTGTGGAATGTTATGTATACCTCGTATTCACTTCAAAAGAATGTAAATGCGACACTTCCTTGCTAGGAAATAACGTTTGCAGATGTCTGCGCATCGTAGCAGTAGAGTCTTAATGCTACTAAAAACGAGATGTCGCATTTCATTTCTATGTATCGTGATAAGATACAATATTCATTGTGGAGTGTTATGTATACCTCGCATTCACTTCAAAAGAATGTAAATGCGACACTTCCTTGCTAGGAAATATTGTTTGCAGATGTCTACGTATCGTAGCAATAGAGTTCTAATGCTTCTTAAAACGCGATATCGCATCTCACTTCTATGTTTCATGATAAGATATAATATTCATTGCGAAGTGTCATGTATATCTCGTATTCACATCAAAAGAATGTAAATGCGACACTTCCATGCTAGGAAATAACAACTGCAGACGTATACGCATCGTAGCAATAGAGTTCTAATGCTTCCTAAAACGCGATATCGCATCTCACTTCTATGTTTCATGATAAGATATAGTATCCAATGCGAAGTGTCATGTATATCTCGTATTCACATCAAAAGAATGTAAATGCGACACTTCCATGCTAGAAAATAGCGTTTGCAGATGTCTACGAATCGTAGCAATAGAGTTTTAATGCTACTTAAAACGAGATGTCGCATTTCATTTCTATGTTTCATGATAAGATATAGTATCCATTGCGAAGTGTCATGTATATCTCGTATTCGCTTCAAAATAATGTAAATGCGACACTTCCATGCTAGGGAATAGCGTTTCCAGATGTCTGCGTATCGTAGCAATAGAGTTGTAATGCTTCTTAAAACGCGATATCGCACCTGATTCCTATGTTTCATGATAAGATATAGTATCCATTGCGAAGTGTCATGTATACCTCGTATTCACTTCAAAAGAATGTAAATGCGACACTTACATGCTAGGAAATAGCGTTTGCAGATGTCTAAGTATCGTAGCAATAAAGCTCTGATGCTTCTTAAAACGAGATGTCGCATTTCATTCCTATGTTTCGTGATAAGGTATAATATTCATTGTAGAGTGTTATGTATACCTCGTATTCACTTCAAAAGAATGTAAATGCGACACTTCCATGCTAGGAAATAGGGTTTGCAGATGTCTACGTATCGTAGCAATAGAGTTCTAGTTCTTCTTAAATCGCGATATCGCATCTCACATCTATGTTTCATGATAAGGTATAATATTCATTGCGAAGTGCCATGTATACCTCGTATTCACTTCAAATGAATGTAAATGCGACACTTACATGCTAGGAAATAGCGTTTGCAGATGTCTACGTATCCTAGGAATAGTGTACTAATGCTTCTCAAAACGAGATGTCGCATCTCACTGCTATGTTTCATGATAAGAAATATTATTCATTATGGAGTGTTATGTATACCTCGTATTCACTTCAAAAGAATGTAAATGCGACACTTGCATGCTAGGAAATAGCATTTGCAGATGTCTACGTGTCGTAGCAATAGAGTTTTAATGCTACTAAAAACGAGATGTTGCATTTCATTTCTATGTTTCGAGATAAGATATAATATTCATTGTGGAATGTTATGTATACCTCGTATTCACTTCAAAAGAATGTAAATGCGACACTTCCTTGCTAGGAAATAACGTTTGCAGATGTCTGCGCATCGTAGCAATAGAGTTTTAATGCTACTAAAAACGAGATGTCGCATTTCATTTCTATGTATCGTGATAAGATACAATATTCATTGTGGAGTGTTATGTATACCTCGCATTCACTTCAAAAGAATGTAAATGCGACACTTCTTTGCTAGGAAATATTGTTTGCAGATGTCAACGTATCGTAGCAATAGAGTTCTAATGCTTCTTAAAACGCGATATCGCATCTCACTTCTATGTTTCATGATAAGATATAGTATCCAATGCGAAGTGTCATGTATATCTCGTATTCACATCAAAAGAATGTAAATGCGACACTTCCATGCTAGAAAATAGCGTTTGCAGATGTCTACGAATCGTAGCAATAGAGTTTTAATGCTACTTAAAACGAGATGTCGCATTTCATTTCTATGTTTCCGATAAGATATAGTATCCATTGCGAAGTGTCATGTATATCTCGTATTCGCTTCAAAATAATGTAAATGCGACACTTCCATGCTAGGGAATAGCGTTTCCAGATGTCTGCGTATCGTAGCAATAGAGTTGTAATGCTTCTTAAAACGCGATATCGCACCTCATTCCTATGTTTCATGATAAGATATAGTATCCATTGCGAAGTGTCATGTATACCTCGTATTCACTTCAAAAGAATGTAAATGCGACACTTACATGCTAGGAAATAGCGTTTGCAGATGTCTAAGTATCGTAGCAATAGAGTTCTGATGCTTCTTAAAACGAGATGTCGCATTTCATTCCTATGTTTCATGATAAGATATAATATTCATTGCCAAGTGTTGTGAATACCTCGTATTATCTTCAAAAGAATGTAAGTGCGGCACTTCCATGCTAGGAAATAGCGTTCGCAGATGTCTACGTATCGTAGCAATATAGTTCTAATGCTTCTTAAAACGCGATATCGCATCTCACTTCTATGTTTCATGATAAGATATAATATTCATTGCGAAGTGTTATGAATACCTCGTATTATCTTCAAAAGAATGTAAATGCGAAACTTCCATGCTAGGAAATAGCGTTTGCAGATGTCTACGTATCGTAGCAATAGAGCTCTAATGCTTCCTAAAATAAGAAGTCGTATTTCATTTCTATGTTTCGTAGTAAGATATAATATTCATTGTGGAATGTTATGTATACCTCGTATTCACTTCAAAAGAATGTAAATGCGACACTTCCTTGCTAGGAAATAACATTTGCAGATGTCTACGTATCGTAGCAATAGAGTTTTAATGCTACTAAAAACGAGACGTTGCATTTCATTTCTATGTTTCGAGATAAGATATAATATTCATTGTGGAATGTTATGTATACCTCGTATTCACTTCAAAAGAATGTAAATGCGACACTTCCTTGCTAGGAAATAACGTTTGCAGATGTCTGCGCATCGTAGCAGTAGAGTCTTAATGCTACTAAAAACGAGATGTCGCATTTCATTTCTATGTATCGTGATAAGATACAATATTCATTGTGGAGTGTTATGTATACCTCGCATTCACTTCAAAAGAATGTAAATGCGACACTTCCTTGCTAGGAAATATTGTTTGCAGATGTCTACGTATCGTAGCAATAGAGTTCTAATGCTTCTTAAAACGCGATATCGCATCTCACTTCTATGTTTCATGATAAGATATAATATTCATTGCGAAGTGTCATGTATATCTCGTATTCACATCAAAAGAATGTAAATGCGACACTTCCATGCTAGGAAATAACAACTGCAGACGTATACGCATCGTAGCAATAGAGTTCTAATGCTTCCTAAAACGCGATATCGCATCTCACTTCTATGTTTCATGATAAGATATAGTATCCAATGCGAAGTGTCATGTATATCTCGTATTCACATCAAAAGAATGTAAATGCGACACTTCCATGCTAGAAAATAGCGTTTGCAGATGTCTACGAATCGTAGCAATAGAGTTTTAATGCTACTTAAAACGAGATGTCGCATTTCATTTCTATGTTTCATGATAAGATATAGTATCCATTGCGAAGTGTCATGTATATCTCGTATTCGCTTCAAAATAATGTAAATGCGACACTTCCATGCTAGGGAATAGCGTTTCCAGATGTCTGCGTATCGTAGCAATAGAGTTGTAATGCTTCTTAAAACGCGATATCGCACCTGATTCCTATGTTTCATGATAAGATATAGTATCCATTGCGAAGTGTCATGTATACCTCGTATTCACTTCAAAAGAATGTAAATGCGACACTTACATGCTAGGAAATAGCGTTTGCAGATGTCTAAGTATCGTAGCAATAAAGCTCTGATGCTTCTTAAAACGAGATGTCGCATTTCATTCCTATGTTTCGTGATAAGGTATAATATTCATTGTAGAGTGTTATGTATACCTCGTATTCACTTCAAAAGAATGTAAATGCGACACTTCCATGCTAGGAAATAGGGTTTGCAGATGTCTACGTATCGTAGCAATAGAGTTCTAGTTCTTCTTAAATCGCGATATCGCATCTCACATCTATGTTTCATGATAAGGTATAATATTCATTGCGAAGTGCCATGTATACCTCGTATTCACTTCAAATGAATGTAAATGCGACACTTACATGCTAGGAAATAGCGTTTGCAGATGTCTACGTATCCTAGGAATAGTGTACTAATGCTTCTCAAAACGAGATGTCGCATCTCACTGCTATGTTTCATGATAAGAAATATTATTCATTATGGAGTGTTATGTATACCTCGTATTCACTTCAAAAGAATGTAAATGCGACACTTGCATGCTAGGAAATAGCATTTGCAGATGTCTACGTGTCGTAGCAATAGAGTTTTAATGCTACTAAAAACGAGATGTTGCATTTCATTTCTATGTTTCGAGATAAGATATAATATTCATTGTGGAATGTTATGTATACCTCGTATTCACTTCAAAAGAATGTAAATGCGACACTTCCTTGCTAGGAAATAACGTTTGCAGATGTCTGCGCATCGTAGCAATAGAGTTTTAATGCTACTAAAAACGAGATGTCGCATTTCATTTCTATGTATCGTGATAAGATACAATATTCATTGTGGAGTGTTATGTATACCTCGCATTCACTTCAAAAGAATGTAAATGCGACACTTCTTTGCTAGGAAATATTGTTTGCAGATGTCAACGTATCGTAGCAATAGAGTTCTAATGCTTCTTAAAACGCGATATCGCATCTCACTTCTATGTTTCATGATAAGATATAGTATCCAATGCGAAGTGTCATGTATATCTCGTATTCACATCAAAAGAATGTAAATGCGACACTTCCATGCTAGAAAATAGCGTTTGCAGATGTCTACGAATCGTAGCAATAGAGTTTTAATGCTACTTAAAACGAGATGTCGCATTTCATTTCTATGTTTCCGATAAGATATAGTATCCATTGCGAAGTGTCATGTATATCTCGTATTCGCTTCAAAATAATGTAAATGCGACACTTCCATGCTAGGGAATAGCGTTTCCAGATGTCTGCGTATCGTAGCAATAGAGTTGTAATGCTTCTTAAAACGCGATATCGCACCTCATTCCTATGTTTCATGATAAGATATAGTATCCATTGCGAAGTGTCATGTATACCTCGTATTCACTTCAAAAGAATGTAAATGCGACACTTACATGCTAGGAAATAGCGTTTGCAGATGTCTAAGTATCGTAGCAATAGAGTTCTGATGCTTCTTAAAACGAGATGTCGCATTTCATTCCTATGTTTCATGATAAGATATAATATTCATTGCCAAGTGTTGTGAATACCTCGTATTATCTTCAAAAGAATGTAAGTGCGGCACTTCCATGCTAGGAAATAGCGTTCGCAGATGTCTACGTATCGTAGCAATATAGTTCTAATGCTTCTTAAAACGCGATATCGCATCTCACTTCTATGTTTCATGATAAGATATAATATTCATTGCGAAGTGTTATGAATACCTCGTATTATCTTCAAAAGAATGTAAATGCGAAACTTCCATGCTAGGAAATAGCGTTTGCAGATGTCTACGTATCGTAGCAATAGAGCTCTAATGCTTCCTAAAATAAGAAGTCGTATTTCATTTCTATGTTTCGTAGTAAGATATAATATTCATTGTGGAATGTTATGTATACCTCGTATTCACTTCAAAAGAATGTAAATGCGACACTTCCTTGCTAGGAAATAACATTTGCAGATGTCTACGTATCGTAGCAATAGAGTTCTTATGCTTCTTAAAACGCGATATCGCATTTCACTTCTATGTTTCATGATAAGGTATAATATTCATTGCGAAGTGCCATGTATACCTCGTATTCACTTCAAATGAATGTAAATGCGACACTTACATGCTAGGAAATAGCGTTTGCAGATGTCTACGTATCGTAGGAATAGTGTACTAATGCTTCTCAAAACGAGATGTCGCATCTCACTGCTATGTTTCATGATAAGAAATATTATTCATTATGGAGTGTTATGTATACCTCGTATTCACTTCAAAAGAATGTAAATGCGACACTTGCATGCTAGGAAATAGCATTTGCAGATGTCTACGTGTCGTAGCAATAGAGTTTTAATGCTACTAAAAACGAGATGTTGCATTTCATTTCTATGTTTCGAGATAAGATATAATATTCATTGTGGAATGTTATGTATACCTCGTACTCACTTCAAAAGAATGCAAATGCGACACTTCCTTGCTAGGAAATAACGTTTGCAGATGTCTGCGCATCGTAGCAATAGAGTTTTAATGCTACTAAAAACGAGATGTCGCATTTCATTTCTATGTATCGTGATAAGATACAATATTCATTGTGGAGTGTTATGTATACCTCGTATTCACTTCAAGAGAATGTAAATGCGACAATTCCATGCTAGGAAATAGCGTTTGCAGATGTCTACGTGTCGTAGCAATAGAGTTTTAATGCTACTAAAAACGAGATGTTGCATTTCATTTCTATGTTTCGAGATAAGATATAATATTCATTGTGGAATGTTATGTATACCTCGTATTCACTTCAAAAGAATGTAAATGCGAAACTTCCTTGCTAGGAAATAACGTTTGCAGATGTCTGCGCATCGTAGCAATAGAGTTTTAATGCTACTAAAAACGAGATGTCGCATTTCATTTCTATGTATCGTGATAAGATACAATATTCATTGTGGAGTGTTATGTATACCTCGCATTCACTTCAAAAGAATGTAAATGCGACACTTCCTTGCTAGGAAATATTGTTTGCAGATGTCTACGTATCGTAGCAATAGAGTTCTAATGCTTCTTAAAACGCGATATCGCATCTCACTTCTATGTTTCATGATAAGATATAATAATCATTGCGAAGTGTTATGAATTCCTCGTATTAACTTCAAAAGCATGTAAATGCGGCATTTCCATGCTAGGTAATAGCGTTTGCAAATGTTTACGTATCGTAGCAGTAGAGTTCTAATGCTTCTTAAAACGCGATATCGCATCTCACTGCTATGTTTCATGATAAGATATAATATTCATTGCGAAGTGTCATGTATACCTCGTATTAACTTCAAAAGCATGTAAATGCGGCATTTCCATGCTAGGTAATGGCGTTTGCAAATGTTTACGTATCGTAGCAGTAGAGTTCTAATGCTTCTTGAAACGCGATATCGCATCTCACTGCTATGTTTCATGATAAGATATAATATTCATTGCGAAGTGTCATGTATACCTCGTATTAACTTCAAAAGCATGTAAATGCGGCATTTCCATGCTAGGTAATAGCGTTTGCAAATGTTTACGTATCGTAGCAGTAGAGTTCTAATGCTTCTTAAAACGCGATATCGCATCCCACTGCTATGTTTCATGAGAAGATATAATATCCATTGCGAAGTGTCATGCATACCTCGTATTCAATTCAATGGAATGTAAATGCGACACTACCATGCTAGGAAATAGCGTTTGCAGATGTCTACGTATCGTAGCAATAGAGTTCTAATGCATCTTAAAACGAAATGTCGCATTTTATTTCTATGTTTCGTGATAATATTCATTGTTGAGTGTTATGTATACCTCGTATTCACTTCAAAAGAATGTAAATGCGACACTTCCGTGCTAGGAAATAGCGTTTGCAGATGTCTACATATCGTAGCAAGAGAGATCTAATGCTTCTTAAAACGCGATATCGCATCTCACACCTATGTTTCATGATAAGATATAATAATCATTGCGATGTGTTATGTATACCTCGTAATCACTTCAAAAGAATGTAAATGCGACACTTCCATGCTAGGAAATAGCGTTTGCAGATGTCTACGTATCGTAGCAAGAGAGATCTAATGCTTCTTAAAACGCGATATCGCATCTCATGTCTATGATTCATGATAAGATGTAATACTCATTGCTAAGCGTCATGTATACCTCGCATACACTTCAAATGAATGTCAAGGCGACATTTCCTTGCTAGGAAGTCGCGTTTGCAGATGTCTACGTATCGTAGCAGTAGAGTTCTAATGCTTCTTAAAACGCGATATCGCATCTCATTCCAATTTTAAAGATAAAATATAATATTCATTGTGCAGTGTTATGTATATCTCGTATTCACATCAAAGGAATATTAATGCGACGCTTCCTTGCTAGGAAATGGCGTTTGCAGATGTCTAGGTGTTGATACAATAGAGTTCTAACGCTTCTTAAAACGCGATATCGCATCTCATTCCTATGTTACATGATAAGACATAATATTCATTGCGAAGTGTCACTTGTACCTCGCATACACTTCAAGTGAATGTAAATGCGACACTTTCTTGCTAGGAATTAGCGTTTGCAGATGTCTACGTATCGAAGCAGTAGAGTTCTAATGCCTCTTAAAACGGGATATCGCATCTCATTGCTATGTTTCATGATAAGATATAATATTCATTGCGAAGTATTATGTATACCTCGTCTATACTCCGAATGAAAGTAAATGCCACACTTCCTTGCTGGGAAATAGCGTTTCGAGATGTCTACGTATCGAAGAAAGAGAGTTCTATTTCTTCTTAAAACGCGACATGGCATCCTATTTCCATGTTTCATGATAGTTTGTAATATTCATTGCGAAGTGTTATGTGTACCTCGCCTACACTTCAAAAGAATGTAAATGTCACACATCCTTGCTAGGAAATGCGCTTCCAGGTGTCTAGGTATCGAAGCAGTGGAGTTCTAATGCTTCTTAATACGCGATATCGCATCTCATTTCTATGTTTCATGATAAGATATAATATTCATTGCGAATTGTTATGTATACCTCGTCTACACTCCAAAAGGATGTAAATGCCACACTTCCTTGCTCGGAAATAGCGTTTCCAGTTGTTTACTTATCGGAGCAATAGAGTTCTATTGCTTCATTCAACACGATGTCGCAAGTCATTTCAATGATTCATGGTAAATTGCAATGTTCTTTGCAATATGTTACATTTGTCTGCATCTAGACCTTAGAAGTATGTGAATCCTATACTTACTTGCAACAGAATATCGTTTCCAGATCTCTACGTGTCCAAGCAAGACATTTCTAATACTTCATGCAGCGCGATGGCGCATCTCATTTCAACGTTTCAATGCAAAGAATCTGTAATCATATGTCCATAACATTGTGCTTAACTGTTAGAGGTCTTCAATAGAATGTGAACTATATAATTCCATGCAACGGCATGGCGCTCCGTAGTGTCTGTCTGTTAAAGCAATCGAGCTAAAATTCTCCATGCAATGCGCTGGCGCATCCCATTTCATCGTTTTAAAGTAAGAATGCTGTAATCTCTTATGCATAGCTCTATGCTTATCTGCTTTAAAACTTCATAAGAATGTAAATTCTACAGCTCCATGCAACAGGATTGCCCTTCGTAGTGTCTACATGTCGAGACAATAGAGTACTAATGCATTATACAATGCCATGACTCATCTCATTTCAACGTTTCGAATTAAGTAAGCTGTAATCTTCTATGAAAAGCATTATAATTATCTGCTTCTATTCTACAATAGAATGTGAATTCTATAGATCCAAGCAACAGGAGGGCAGGCCCTCCACCATCCTACTGCCTGCCCTGATGCGAGCAAAGGATTCCCAGGGCCACTCAAACCGCGACCAACGTCTATCTTATACTCTAACCGATTCATCGTTATGCGTTTTCCATTAAGCTTGCCGGGATCAGTGATATTGATTCGCTCAATCTAAATTATTATTTTCTTTTTAAGTTTCTCGATTTTTTTAGTTTCTCTCACGATATCGTCTATTTCGTTATACCTTACCCTTACAGTATGGTATATAATCTGTTGTTTGATATTTCTAGGATTTCCTCTTAATAAATGCAATGCTTCCACATATTTTCTTTCTCTTTCTCTTTAGTTACATTGTTGTTATTTTATGCTTTTCACCCTCCACATTCCCTCTCTACACCATCTCGGAACAGGCTTTATACGATTACTGCAGGATGACGCCCCGGTCTCGTTACACCGAGATCGAGTGTTCTCTCTTGCATCCGTTGATATATATATGTTATATATTGGAGAATATTTCCTTTTATCCTTTGTATTCTTCCAATGAAATTACATAGACAGAGGTACGAGCTAGTTCTGCACGTCTATTTGAAACAACATTAAATCACCTTGTTAAACAATAATATATTAAATGTGACTTGGACTTTTAAATTTGAATTTATAAACATCTAACAGGTAAATATGTTTTTCTTACTATTCATATCATTATACATTCAGTGATTTATTGTGTGCTGTGATTTGATATATTAACTGCTTGATTATATTTTGCAATGAACTTTGCGTACCAAACATTGTTTTTACTCCTGATGGGAGTGGATAGTTCTTCGTTTTATATTCTTATATCGCATTCATTATAAAAGTATATGATATCCTTCTTATGCAGTCATGTATAATTATGTACTGTGACGGTTTTTCCTGTTTCAATCCTCAAGAAAAGGGTATATAGAACCAATAATAACGGGGTATCCAGAAGTTTAATCCGGGGTTATATCGGGGTACAGAATATCCGCGTGATTCGGCAACGCGAAGTACAGAACAATAAATTTCCTATCCAGCGAGTATTTCGAAGCTGCGAGGCTGGGACTTTTTGGGTGCCAGCTACTCAAAAAGTAGCAAAAACTAGTAAACCACGCAACCCGGGGAAACCCGGTTCAAGATAACCCTCGAAATTTCGAAATACTCTTTCGCTCGACTGCTTCTAGCCGAGTGCGCAAATTAGGGTCGCGGGATACTGAACTCACGGCTTCTTCCTAGACTGCCTCGACGCGGTATTACAAAAGGGTATACGACACGCCGCGAATGACCGTGGATCACCACCCGTTATACAATACAAATTACAATACGCGATATCACAATTGCGGCAGGGAACAAATGGGACGCTTTAGCGTATAAGGACTCACGTTCTCGTTTCCAACAAGTATGGATCTCGTTCAGTCCGTCTACCTCTCTCTCCCTCTCTCTCTCTCTCTCTCTCTCTCTCTCTCCTCCGAATCGCTCCGTATAATCGCTTGCTCGGTTGCTCGCTAAGTAGTCGCTATGTCGTTCAGAAGAATAAGAGGCTGTCTTCGTGCTGGCTAGCTCATTATATAGGTTTGCTGGGGGTCTTCGGATCCCCTTAGATCCTCCTTAGGGCTCCTTGATGGGGTAGGGCCATACGCTTCGGTATTGTTCGGGGCATCGATCGGTGGATTTCGGCGATCTTCCCTGATCGCCCCCTCTGGTGTGTCTAGAGGGGGTCCTCTGGATTATTTGAACTGGGGCGCCTGTCGCGCGCCGCGCTTTCCACGGCTCACCTGCAATTCCGCTGTGCATCTTGAGTTTTCCTCTCCATGGGCTCAAGGGAGTGGTAGAGGTCCTTCTCACACCCGAGAACCATCCTGTTTGTCTCCATGGACTATGGCAGCGGTCTTATCGTTGCAGAGCTCTGGATCGTATCCTTCGGGCTTCAGGGCTTCTATCATCGTGTATTTCACGCTCCTCGCAAATACAGCTATCGCAATGGTCCGTGTCGCGCTTCTCGCATGGGTGGTGATCTGCGAGCTAGTCTAACCGAAGCAGGGGGGGGTGAGCGAGCCTTGTGACGTCACCACGTCACAGTACATACAAATTTGCGATTAAGTAGCTATGTGTTCAAATTCAATTCGGAATAATGCACTAAAAAGCATCCCAGATAACAAACGGCAAGATGGTAGCGACACTACGCCGGCACTATATTGCCACTTCCGAGGAGTGTCAACTGATTCGTAGTCATCTGTGACCGGATTCGTTAACTAAAATGCCAGAACGTGTTACCAGCACATTCTAGACAAGCGAATCGCACAGCACCAGCACTATGGTGACACGCGTATCATCGCTCCATTCATGAATCTCCTCAGCAATGACGCAGGATCACATTTGGCAATGGGGAACCTGTGCTTTCATACAAATTAGAACCGTTAGATGTCAGTAGATGTTCAGCATATGCGTATTGATAGACATTTTGATGGTCGTTTTCCTATATTTATAGTTATTGAGCGAGTCGTATATATTTCTTTCAATCCATCATAGACTAAAAATATTATTTATCAAAAAAATATTACTTATAAAATAAAAATTCATGCTGTTGCGTCCCTAACTTCGCCTTGTGTAATTTTTGAAATAACATGCTGTCATCGTATTTAATGTAACCCTCAATTGCATGAATTTGCAACAATAAATTGAAGAAAATATATATAAAATAAGTGTGTATATTTTTATGACAAAGTAATTATCGACTTTATGGAAAAAATCGTCCTATCGAGCTAGTTTATAGAAAATAATAAAATCGAGTTCTTATATCTTTGTTTTGTGCCGGTGTATCTATTTTGGAATCAAAATAAATAAATTGCGCAGTTTAGTCATTTTTCATATTTGCTTATAATTTTTATGGAAACAGCTTCCCCATTAGTAAATGTCAGCCTACGCCACAACCACGCGTGTAGCTATGGTGAGCTGATAGTGTCATTGTCACGGCCGTGTAGCCCGTGTGCTATATCTCGGTGCTTTAATAGTGCCGTGATACGAATGCCGCCCCAGTACTAACAGTATGCTATTTCGAAAGCTGAGTAGGAGCACTTTGTTAGCACAGTTCTGCCACGGAATTCGTTCCATCCGTTGTCATTGGCGTGCCAATCACTGGCTGTTTGGGATATTGTAGTGCATGAGGCAGACTTGTTCCTTATCATCGTCAAGGAGATGGATTTTCACTCCCCCCTTTTTGAATTTTTTAAATTATTGTTTGGAATTTTTGCCGCTTCTGTATCTCTATGACCGCATTGTGGATTCAACTTATGTACGATCTTTTTGGTCTTCATCTTTTGTTACATGTAATATTATATATGTGATGCACGTTTGTTATGTAATGCTTCGATTTGTAAGCCTCAGATACTTTTATTCTTAGGTAAAGCAACTTATTCGATTAATATATATTTATTAGACATAGATATAAACAATTAGAAAAATGTTATTAAAACGCTATTAAATATGTTGTTGCAATTATATATTTAAGGTCTGAAGATGTAGATGCAATTAATGTCCGATATTTTACGTGATCCAATCGACGTATCAAGTGAGGCTATGAAATATAAAAATCTTTTACTATTCTTCGACCCCTTTACATGTTACATGAATGATAAGTTCTGCAAGACAAGAAGCCTGAATTAGTGAGATATCTAGGAGCATAAGTAATTTGTAAGTAACACATCTTTTCTCTTTGAAATATTTGCCTTTGCATAGAATAGAACCTATAGATATAATTGCCTGTTTTGTACCCATTTCGGTCCAATTCTATTATAGCCTTTGAGCAGAAGTAATATTGATTATACTTGATTTTTGCAATAGTTCTTTAATTAACAGATTTTATTAACCTAGAATCATCATTTGACGGATGTATCAATCTACTTTGTAGCTCCATCTGTTTCTTTTTCTGCTCGCTACTTTCCATTTTCAGTTCCGTATACTTATCCTTTATCACCATCATATATGTTGCGTAAAATTACAATAACTTTTTGTCCTCAAATTTTGCGGATATTTCAATTAAATTTCCTTTGATTAAATAAACGGAAATTAAAAAACAGTGGCACGTACCATTTCTTGGAAACGTTGTATCGTAATTTGCATCTGACTGTTTTGAAAGGCACGCACTTTACTTAACGTTTGAAATGATTCGGTTAGCGAAGTAAAGTAATATTCTACTTTCGAAATTGTTGGCTCTTGTAATTCTGAGGCAAATATATTCATCTGTCGACAGCGTGAACATTGTTTTTTGGCAAAATTCCAGAAAAACAAATATACTATAAGTAAAATAATAAACATCATAATGTTAAATTTAACTCTGTCCATCGTTGCCTTGTTGGACACATCCATAACAATATACAGGGTGGGGCAGTAATAATTAGCACCTCAGATATCCACGAAACTATAAGTTTCATAGAAGTTTTTGCTAATATAAAATTGCACAGTACAAAGGGGCCATCCGTTGATGAAAATAGTTTTTTTGTAAGTGGAGTTATGTTGGACATATGAAGGTTACCTTCATTTTTTAAAATGAATTGGTATGTCCATTCTTCCGTAATACGATAGAGCATTTTAATGCAAGTTTAACGATCTGTAACACGAAGGCATTGAAGGTTACAAAAAGTAAAGAAAGGCGATAATACTCACGGTTTTGATAGTAAATGAAACATACGTATTGTAAACAGTGGTGGAAGGCATAATACTTACCGTTTACTTCACTGTGAATAAACACTTTTCGAAGGGCATTTCAATAGTTTGCAGCATAAGTTAAACATGATAAGATTAGTATTGAAAAATCGGTTCGAATACGTTTGGTTAGGCTGTTCTTTGTGTCGTTCATTTTATAAGTACAGAGCTGCGGATTCCTGAGGACAGCTCACAAAATTGTTGAACTATGGAAGATTATCATTGTGAATTTGAATCAAAAGGTAATTAAATTCCATTAGATTGTAAACAGATCTCAATGTTTCATTTTAGATAGTAAGATTAAATACTCTTTACAAAACTACAAGAATGGATACATACCTTTCTGTTATTATTACTTCATAAAGAATTATAATTGCAATTATATAATTCATTACGATAAAGAATATTTCTCAGAAAATTCTAAATATTAAATAAAAGAATCAAGTAAAACATTTTTAATAATTATGAATATGAAAAATACTTGAACATTCCAATAGAAAGATGTCTAAACAGGAGCTAGAAAAGTCAAACATTCAATTTCAATTCCAGAATTCATCTATAAGAAGTAAAATGTTTCGAAAGCTTTAATTACAGTCTTTAATGCAAACAGTTGGGCAGTATTTCAATTTTTAAGAAAATTGATGAAAGTCAACCATTTTGAAGTGGTCAGAATCTTTGTCGTTTGAGCAATAAGTGAATAACAAATAACTGCATAAATTCCAGGCTTAAAAACTTATGGATTAAATCCTATGCAGACTCGTTTATGAGCGAGATACTAAATAATAATTCACACCAAGTAATCATTTTAAAACTTAAACGATTACATCTCGCGAACTATCAAAGATATCAGAAGCGTGAAAAGTATGTGGTTTATCAAAAACTCTTCTAAAAGAACGGACGAAGCCAATAGAAATCTTTGTTGAAGTAAGCAAGTTCTAAAGTTCTAAGCAACGCGATGGCCCTTATCTGCCTATGTTTCATAGCAAGTAAGTTCTGAATTTCTATGAAATCCGATGGAATTTATCACTACTAACGTTTCAAAGTAAGTTCTCAAAATTCTCAGTTCTACGTTTAAAACTATGTGTGTTCCATATATCTATGTAAAGTGATGGTTCCTATTAGTTGTGACGGAAACCTATATATAGTAAGTCAGGGAAGCTCGAAGGGGTTAATTATCTAAATGCTTTAAGGTGTAAAACGTATTTTAATCTAAAGCGATCTATCGTTCCAAGGTATCCGCTCACGTACAACTTTTCTTGGGCGCCAGCTGCTCAGAAAGCAGCAAAGGGATAGACTACACGACCCCGGGAACCCTGGGGCGGAACAACCCATGAAACATCGAAATGCTCCTCCTCTCGACTACGCCTAGCCAAGTACACACACTCAGGTCGCGAGATACTGAAGTCACGGCATGTTTATTTATGATCTCGACGTGGATTTAACTATCAAGGGCTACGGGAAACTACGCAACACGCCGCAAATTACCGGGTAGTATCTTTGGAAGTGTAGTCGAGGTATACATAATACTTCGCAATGAATATTATAACTTATCTTGAAACCCAGAAATGAGATGCGATATTGCGTTTTAGTAGCACTAGATCTCTAATGCTTCGATACGTGGACATCTGGAAACGTTATTTCCAAAGAAGGAAGTGTCGCATTTACATTCATTGGTATTGTAGACGAGGTATACATAACACTTCCCAATGAATATTATATCTTATCATGAAACAGAGAAATGAGATGCGATATCGCGTTTTAAGAAGCATTGGAACTCTAATACTTCGATACGTAGATAACTGGAAACGCATTTTCCTAGCAAGGAAGTGTGGCGTTTTCATTCTTTTGTAGTGTAGACGAGGTATACACATCAATTGTCACCGAATATTATATCATAGCATGAAACATAGAAATGAGATGCGATATCGCGTCTAAGAAGCATTAGAACTCTAATGCTTCTTTACGTGGGCATCTGGAAACGCTAATTCCTAAGAAGCAAGTGTCGCATTTACATTCATTGGTATTGTAGACGAGGTACACATAACACTTCGCAATGAATATAACATATTATCATGAAACATAGAAATGGGAAGCGATAGCGCGTTTTGAAACGCATTAGAGCTCTATTGCCTCGATACGTAGACATCTGGAAAACTTATTCCTAAGAAGGAAGTGTGGCATTTACATTCTTTTGAAGTGTAGGCGAGGTATACATAACACTTCGCAATGTATATTATATCTCATCATGAAACATAGAAATGAGATGCGATATCGCATTCTAAGAAGCATTAGTACTCTTAGCTTCGATACGTAGACATCTGGAAACGCAATTCCTAGCAAGGAAGTGTGGCATTTACATTCATTTGAAGTGCAACGAGGTATAGATAGCACTTCGCAATTAATATTATATCTTATCATGAAACATAGAACTGCGATGCGATATCGCGTTTTAAGGAGCATTACAACTCTATTGCTTCGATACGTAGACATGCGGAAACGCTATTTCCTAGCAAGGAAGTGTGGCATTTACATTCCTTTGAAGTGTAGGCGAGGCATACATAGCACATCGCAAAGAATATTATATTGTATCATGAAACATAGAAATGAGATGAGTTATCGCGTTTTAAGAAGCATTAGAGCTCTATTGCTACGATACTTAGACATCTGCAAACGCTATTTCCTAGCATGGAAGTGTAGCATTTACATTCTTTTGAAGTGAATACGAGGTATGCATGACGCTTCGCAATGAATATTATATCTTATCATGAAACATAGAAGTGAGATGCGATATCTCGTTTTAATAAGCATTAGAACTCTATTGCTACGATACGTAGACATCTGGAAACGCTACTTCCTAGCATGGAAGTGCCGCATTTACATTCTGTTGAAGTGAATACGAGGTATACATGACACTTCGCAATGAATAATATATCTGATCATGAAACATAGAAATGAGATGCGATATCTCGTTTTAAGAAGCATTAGAACTCTATTGCTGCGATGCGTAGACATCTGGAAATGTTATTTCCTAGCAAGGAAGTGTCGCATCTACATTCTTTTGAAGTGAATACGAGGTATACATAACAGTCCACAATGAATATTATATCTTATCACGAAACATAGGAATGAGGTGCTATATCCAGTTTTGAGAAGCATTAGAACTCTATTGCTAATATACGTAGAGATGTGCAAACTCTATTTACTAGCAAGGACATGTCGCACTTACATTCCACTGAAGTGAATACGAGGTGTACATAACATTACACAATGAATATTATATCTTATTACGAAACATAGAAATGAAATACGACATCTCGTTTTAAGAAGCATTAGAACTCTATTGCTGTGATACGTAGACATCTGCAAACAATATTTCCTAGAAATGAAGTGTCGCATTTACATTCTTGTGAAGTGAAATCGAGGTAAACATGACACTTCGCAATGAATATTATATCTTATCATGAAACATAGAAGTGAGATGCGATATCGCGTCTTAAGAAGCATTAGAACCCTATTGCTACGATGCGTAGACATCTGCAAACGCCACTTCCTAGCATGGAAGTGTCGCATTTACATTCTTTTGAAGTGAATACGAGGTATACATGACACTTCGCAATGAATATTATATCTTATCATGAAACATGGAAGTGAGATGCGATATCGCGTTTTAAGAAGCATTAGAACCCTACTGCTACGATACGTAGACATCTGCAAACGCTACTTCCTAGCATGGAAGTGCCGCAATTATATTCTGTTGAAGTGAATACGAGGTATACATGACACTTCGCAATGAATAATATATCTGATCATGAAACATAGAAATGAGATGCGATATCTCGTTTTAAGAAGCATTAGAACTCTATTGCTGCGATGCGTAGATCTCTGGAAATGTTATTTCCTAGCAAGGAAGTGTCGCATCTACATTCTTTTGAAGTGAATGCGAGGTATACATAACACTCCACAATGAATATTATATCTTATCATGAAACATAGGAATGAGGTGCTATATCGCGTTTTGAGAAGCATTAGAACTCTATTGCTAATATACGTAGACATCTGCAAACTCTATTTCCTAGCAAGGACATGTCGCACTTACATTCCACTGAAGTGAATACGAGGTATACATAACATTACACAATGAATATTATATCTTATTACGAAACATAGAAATGAAATACGACATCTCGTTTTAAGAAGCATTAGAACTCTATTGCTACGATACGTAGACATCTGCAAGCGCTATTTCCTAGCATTGACGTGTCGCATTTACAATCATTTGAAGTGAATACGAGGTATACATGACACTTCGCAATGAATATTATATCATATCATGAAACATAGAAGTGAGATGCGATATCGCGTTCTAAGAAGCATTAGAACTCTATTGCTACGATACGCAGACAACTGCAAACGCTATTTCCTAGCATAGAAATGACGCATTTACATTCTTTTGAAGTGAATACGAGGTATACATGACACTTCGCAATGAATAATATATCTGATCATGAAACATAGAAATGAGATGCGATATCTCGTTTTAAGAAGCATTAGAACTCTATTGCTGCGATGCGTAGATCTCTGGAAATGTTATTTCCTAGCAAGGAAGTGTCGCATCTACATTCTTTTGAAGTGAATACGAGGTATACATAACAGTCCACAATGAATATTATATCTTATCATGAAACATAGGAATGAGGTGCTATATCGAGTTTTGAGAAGCATTAGAACTCTATTGCTAATATACGTAGAGATCTGCAAACTCTATTTACTAGCAAGGACATGTCGCACTTACATTCCACTGAAGTGAATACGAGGTGTACATAACATTACACAATGAATATTATATCTTATTACGAAACATAGAAATGAAATACGACATCTCGTTTTAAGAAGCATTAGTACTCTATTGCTGTGATACGTAGACATCTGCAAACAATATTTCCTAGAAATGAAGTGTCGCATTTACATTCTTGTGAAGTGAAATCGAGGTAAACATGACACTTCGCAATGAATATTATATCTTATCATGAAACATAGAAGTGAGATGCGATATCGCGTTTTAAGAAGCATTAGAACCCTATTGCTACGATACGTAGACATCTGCAAACGCCACTTCCAAGCATGGAAGTGTCGCATTTACATTCTTTTGAAGTGAATACGAGGTATACATGACACTTCGCAATGAATATTATATCTTATCATGAAACATAGAAGTGAGATGCGATATCGCGTTTTAAGAAGCATTAGAACCCTATTGCTACGATACGTAGACATCTGCAAACGCCACTTCCAAGCATGGAAGTGTCGCATTTACATTCTTTTGAAGTGAATACGAGGTATACATGACACTTCGCAATGAATATTATATCTTATCATGAAACATGGAAGTGAGATGCGATATCGCGTTTTAGGAAGCACTAGAACCCTCCTGCTACGATACGTAGACATCTGCAAACGCTACTTCCTAGCATGGAAGTGCCGCAATTACATTCCACTGAAGTGAATACGAGGTATACATAACATTACACAATGAATATTATATCTTATTACGAAACATAGAAATGAAATACGACATCTCGTTTTAAGAAGCATTAGAACTCTATTGCTACGATACGTAGACATCTGCAAGCGCTATTTCCTAGCATTGACGTGTCGCATTTACAATCATTTGAAGTGAATACGAGGTATACATGACACTTCGCAATGAATATTATATCATATCATGAAACATAGAAGTGAGATGCGATATCGCGTTCTAAGAAGCATTAGAACCCTATTGCTACGATACGTAGACATCTGCAAACAATATTTCCTAGCAAGGAAGTGTCGCATTTACATTCTTTTGAAGTGAATACGAGGTATACATAACATTACACAATGAATATTATATCTTATTACGAAACATAGAAATGAAATACGACATCTCGTTCTAAGAAGCATTAGAACTCTATTGCTACGATACGTAGACATCTGAAAACAATATTTCCTAGCGAGGAAGTGTCGCCTTTACATTCTTTTGATGTGAAATCGAGGTATACATGACACTTCGCAATGAATATCATATCTTATCATGAAACATAGAAGTGAGATGCGATATCGCGTTTTAAGAAGCATTAGTACCCTATTGCTACAATACGTAGACATCTGCAAACGCTACTTCCTAGCATGGAAGTGTCGCATTTACATTCTTTTGAAGTGAATACGAGGTATACATGACACTTCGCAATGAATATTATATCTTATCACGATACATATAAATGAAATGCGATATCGCGATTTAAGTAGCATTAGAACTCTATTGCTACGATACGTAGACATCTGCAAACGCTATTTCCTAGCATGGAAATGACGCATTTGCATTCTTTTGAAGTGAGTACGAGGTATACATATCACTCCATAGTGAATATTATATCTTATCATGAATCATAGAAGTGAGATGCGATATCGCGTTTTAAGAAGCATTAGAACCCTATTGCTACGATACGTAGACATCTGCAAACGCCACTTCCTAGCATGGAAGTGTCGCATTTACATTCTTTTGAAGTGAATACGAGGTATACATGACACTTCGCAATGAATATTATATCTTATCACGAAACATAGAAATGAAATGCGACATCTCGTTTGAAGAAGCATTAGAACTCTATTGCTACGATACGTAGACATCTGCAAACGCTATTTCCTAGCAAGCAATAGTCGCATTCTCATTCTTTTGAAGTGAATACGAGGTATACATGACACTTCTCAATGAATATTATATCTTATCATGAAACATAGAAGAGAGATGCGATATCGCGTTGTAAGAAGCTTTAGAACCCTATTGCTACGATACGTAGACATCTGCAAACAATATTTCCTAGCAAGGAAGTGTCGCATTTACATTCGTTTGGAGTGAATACGAGGTATACATGACACTTCGCAATGAATATTATATCTTATCACGAAACATATAAATGAGATGCGATATCGCGATCTAAGAAGCATTAGAACACTATTGCTACGATACGTAGACATCTGCAAACGCTATTTCCTAGCAAGCAATAGTCGCATTTACATTCTGTTGAAGTGAATTCGTGGTTTACATGACACTTCGGGATGAATATTATAACTTATCACGAAACATAGAAATGAGATGCGATAACGCGATCTAAGAAGCATTAGAACTCTATTGCTACGATACGTAGGCATCTGAATACGCTATTTCCTAGCAAGGAAGTGTCGCATTTACATTCGTTTGGAGTGAATACGAGGTTTACATGGCACTTCGCAATGAAAATTATATCTTATCACGAAACATGGAAGTGAGATGCGATATCGCGTTTTAAGAAGCATTAGAACTCTATTGCTACGATACGTAGACATCTGAATTCGCTATTTCCTAGCAAGCAATTGTCGCATTAACATTCTTTTGAAGTGAATACGAGATATACATGAAACTTCGCAATGAATATTATATCTTATCACGAAATATAGAAATGAGATGCGATATCGCGATTTAAGTAGCATTAGAACTCTATTGCTACGATACGTAGACATCTGAATACGCTATTTCCTAGCAAGGAAGTGTCGCATTTACATTCGCTTGAAGCGAATACGAGGTATACACAACACTTCGCAATGAATATTGTATCTTATCACGAATTATAGAAATGAGATGCGATATCGCGATTTAAGTAGCATTAGAACTCTATTGCTACGATATGTAGACATCTGCAAACGCTATTTCCTAGCAAGCAATAGTCGCATTTACATTCTTTTGAAGTGAATACGAGGTATACATGACACATCGTAATGAATATTATATCTTATCACGAATTATAGAAATGAGATGCGATATCGCGATTTAAGTAGCATTAGAACTCTATTGCTACGATACGTAGACATTTGAATACGCTATTTCCTAGCAAGGAAGTGTCGCATTTACATTCGTTTGGAGTGAATACGAGGTTTACATGACACTTCGCAATGAAAATTATATCTTATCACGAAACATGGAAGTGAGATGCGATATCGCGTTTTAAGAAGCATTAGAACTCTATTGTTACGATACGTAGACATCTGAATTCGCTATTTCCTAGCAAGCAATTGTCGCATTAACATTCTTTTGAAGTGAATACGAGGTATACATGAAACTTCGCAATGAATATTATATCTTATCACGAATTATAGAAATGAGATGCGATATCGCGATTTAAGTAGCATTAGAACTCTATTGCTACGATACGTAGACATCTGAATACGCTATTTCCTTGCAAGGAAGTGTCGCATTTACATTCGCTTGGAGTGAATACGAGGTATACATGACATTTCGCAATAAATATTATATCTTATCACGAAACATGGAAATGAAATACGACATCTCGTTTTAAGAAGCATTAGGACCCTATTGCTACGATAAGGAGACATCTGCAAACACTATTTCCTTGCATGGAATTGTCGCATTTACATTCTTTTGAAGTGAATTCGCGGTATACATGACACTTCGGAATGAATATTGCAACTTATCACGAACCATAGAAACGAGATTTGACATCTTGCTTTAAGGAGCATTACGACTCTTTTGCTACGATACGTGGACATCTGAAAACGCTATTTCCTAGGATGGAAACGTTGCATTTACATTCTTTTGAAGTGAATACGAGGTACACATGACACTTCGCAATGAATATTATATCTCATCACGAAACATATAAATGAGATGCGATATCGCGATTTAAGTAGCATTAGAACTCTATTGCTACGATACGTGGGCACCTACAATCGCTATTTCCTACCAAGGAATAGTCGCATTTGCATTCTTTTGAAGTGAATACGAGGTATACGTGACACTTCGCAATTAACATTATATCTTATCACGAAACATAGAAATGAGATGCGATATCGCGATTTAAATAGCATTAGAACTCTATTGCTACGATACGTAGAAATCTGAATTCGTTATTTCCTAGCAAGCAATAGTCGCATTAACATTCTTTTGAAGTGAATACGAGGTATACATGAAACTTCGCAATGAATATTATATCTTATCACGAAATATAGAAATGAGATGCGATATCGCGATTTAAGTAGCATTAGAACTCTATTGCTACGATACGTAGACATCTGCAAACGCTATTTCCTAGCATGGAAATGACGCATTTGCATTCTTTTGAAGTGAGTACGAGGTATACATATCACTCCATAGTGAATATTATATCTTATCATGAATCATAGAAGTGGGATGCGATATCGCGTTTTAAGAAGCATTAGAACCCTATTGCTACGATACGTAGACATCTGCAAACGCCACTTCCTAGCATGGAAGTGTCGCATTTACATTCTTTTGAAGTGAATACGAGGTATACATGACACTTCGCAATGAATATTATATCTTATCACGAAACATAGAAATGAAATGCGACATCTCGTTTGAAGAAGCATTAGAACTCTATTGCTACGATACGTAGACATCTGCAAACGCTATTTCCTAGCAAGCAATAGTCGCATTCTCATTCTTTTGAAGTGAATACGAGGTATACATGACACTTCTCAATGAATATTATATCTTATCATGAAACATAGAAGAGAGATGCGATATCGCGTTGTAAGAAGCTTTAGAACCCTATTGCTACGATACGTAGACATCTGCAAACAATATTTCCTAGCAAGGAAGTGTCGCATTTACATTCGTTTGGAGTGAATACGAGGTATACATGACACTTCGCAATGAATATTATATCTTATCACGAAACATATAAATGAGATGCGATATCGCGATCTAAGAAGCATTAGAACACTATTGCTACGATACGTAGACATCTGCAAACGCTATTTCCTAGCAAGCAATAGTCGCATTTACATTCTGTTGAAGTGAATTCGTGGTTTACATGACACTTCGGGATGAATATTATAACTTATCACGAAACATAGAAATGAGATGCGATAACGCGATCTAAGAAGCATTAGAACTCTATTGCTACGATACGTAGGCATCTGAATACGCTATTTCCTAGCAAGGAAGTGTCGCATTTACATTCGTTTGGAGTGAATACGAGGTTTACATGGCACTTCGCAATGAAAATTATATCTTATCACGAAACATGGAAGTGAGATGCGATATCGCGTTTTAAGAAGCATTAGAACTCTATTGCTACGATACGTAGACATCTGAATTCGCTATTTCCTAGCAAGCAATTGTCGCATTAACATTCTTTTGAAGTGAATACGAGATATACATGAAACTTCGCAATGAATATTATATCTTATCACGAAATATAGAAATGAGATGCGATATCGCGATTTAAGTAGCATTAGAACTCTATTGCTACGATACGTAGACATCTGAATACGCTATTTCCTAGCAAGGAAGTGTCGCATTTACATTCGCTTGAAGCGAATACGAGGTATACACAACACTTCGCAATGAATATTGTATCTTATCACGAATTATAGAAATGAGATGCGATATCGCGATTTAAGTAGCATTAGAACTCTATTGCTACGATATGTAGACATCTGCAAACGCTATTTCCTAGCAAGCAATAGTCGCATTTACATTCTTTTGAAGTGAATACGAGGTATACATGACACATCGTAATGAATATTATATCTTATCACGAATTATAGAAATGAGATGCGATATCGCGATTTAAGTAGCATTAGAACTCTATTGCTACGATACGTAGACATCTGAATACGCTATTTCCTAGCAAGGAAGTGTCGCATTTACATTCGTTTGGAGTGAATACGAGGTTTACATGACACTTCGCAATGAAAATTATATCTTATCACGAAACATGGAAGTGAGATGCGATATCGCGTTTTAAGAAGCATTAGAACTCTATTGTTACGATACGTAGACATCTGAATTCGCTATTTCCTAGCAAGCAATTGTCGCATTAACATTCTTTTGAAGTGAATACGAGGTATACATGAAACTTCGCAATGAATATTATATCTTATCACGAATTATAGAAATGAGATGCGATATCGCGATTTAAGTAGCATTAGAACTCTATTGCTACGATACGTAGACATCTGAATACGCTATTTCCTTGCAAGGAAGTGTCGCATTTACATTCGCTTGGAGTGAATACGAGGTATACATGACATTTCGCAATAAATATTATATCTTATCACGAAACATGGAAATGAAATACGACATCTCGTTTTAAGAAGCATTAGGACCCTATTGCTACGATAAGGAGACATCTGCAAACACTATTTCCTTGCATGGAATTGTCGCATTTACATTCTTTTGAAGTGAATTCGCGGTATACATGACACTTCGGAATGAATATTGCAACTTATCACGAACCATAGAAACGAGATTTGACATCTTGCTTTAAGGAGCATTACGACTCTTTTGCTACGATACGTGGACATCTGAAAACGCTATTTCCTAGGATGGAAACGTTGCATTTACATTCTTTTGAAGTGAATACGAGGTACACATGACACTTCGCAATGAATATTATATCTCATCACGAAACATATAAATGAGATGCGATATCGCGATTTAAGTAGCATTAGAACTCTATTGCTACGATACGTGGGCACCTACAATCGCTATTTCCTACCAAGGAATAGTCGCATTTGCATTCTTTTGAAGTGAATACGAGGTATACGTGACACTTCGCAATTAACATTATATCTTATCACGAAACATAGAAATGAGATGCGATATCGCGATTTAAATAGCATTAGAACTCTATTGCTACGATACGTAGAAATCTGAATTCGTTATTTCCTAGCAAGCAATAGTCGCATTAACATTCTTTTGAAGTGAATACGAGGTATACATGAAACTTCGCAATGAATATTATATCTTATCACGAAATATAGAAATGAGATGCGATATCGCGATTTAAGTAGCATTAGAACTCTATTGCTACGATACGTAGACATTTGAATACGCTATTTCCTAGCAAGGAAGAGTCGCATTTACATTCGCTTGAAGCGAATACGAGGTATACACAACACTTCGCAATGAATATTGTATCTTATCACGAATTATAGAAATGAGATGCGATATCGCGATTTAAGTAGCATTAGAACTCTATTGCTACGGTACGCAGACATCTGCAAACGCTATTTCCTAGCAAGCGATAGTCGCATTTACATTCATTTGAAGTGAATACGAGGTATACATGACACTTCGCAATGAATATTATATCTTATCATGAAGCATAGAAATGAGATGCGATATCGCGTTTTGAGAAGCATTAGAACTCTATTGCTACGATACGTAGACATCTGCAAAGGCTATTTCCTCGCAAGCAATAGTCGCATTTACATTCTTTTGATGCGAATTCGAGGTGTACATGACACTTCGCAATGAATTCTATATCTCATCACGAAACATAGAAATGAGATGCGATATCACGTTTTAAGAAGCATTGGAACTCTATGGCTTCGATGCGGAGACATCTGCAAACGCTATTTCCTAGCATGGAAGTGTCGCACTTACATTCTTTTGAAGTGAATACGAGGTGTACATGACACTTCGCAATGAATATTATATCTCATCACGAAACATAGAAATGAGATGCGATATCGCGATGTAAGAAGCATTAGAACTCTCTTGCTACGATACGTAGGCATCTGCAAACGCTATGCCCTAGCAAGGAATAGTCGCATTTACATTCTTTTGGAGTGAATACGAGGTATACATGGACACTTTGCAATGAATATTATATCTTATCATGAAACATAGAAGAGAGATGCGATATCGCGTTTTTAGAAGCATTAGAACTCTATTGCTACGATACGAGGGCACCTGCAAACGCTATTTCCTAGCAAGGAATAGTCGCAGTTACATTCTTTTGAAGTGAATACGAGGTATACATGACACTTCGCAATGAATATTATATCTTATCATGAAGCATAGAAATGAGATGCGATATCGCGTTTTGAGAAGCGTAGAACTCTATTGCCTCGACGCGGAGACATCTGCAAACGCTATTTCCTAGCATCGAAGTTTCGCACTTACATTCATTTGAAGTGAATACGAGGTGTACATGACACTTCGCAATGAATATTATATCTTATCACGAAACATATAAATGAGATGCGATATCGCGTTGTAAGAAGCATTAGAACTCTATGGCCTCGATGCGGAGACATCTGCAAACTCTATTTCCTAGCAAGGAAGTGTCGCATTTACATTCCTTTGAAGTGAATACAAGGAAAACATGACACTTCGCAATTAATATAATATCTTATCACGAAACATATAAATGGGAAGCGATATCGCGATTTAAGCAGCATAAGAACGCTATTGCTACGATACGTAGACATCTGCAAACGCTATTTCATAGCAAGGAATAGTCGCATTTACATTCTTGTGAAGTGAATACGAGGTATACATGACACTTCGCAATGAATATTATACCTTATCATGAAACAGGGAAATGAGGTGCAACATCACGTTTTAAGAAGCATTGGAACTCTATTGTTCCGATACTTAGACATCTGGAAACGCTATTTCCTAGCAAGTAAGTGTCGTATTTACATTCTTTTGAAGCGAATACGAGGTATACATCACATTTCGCAATGGATATTATGTTTTATCACGAAACATAGAAATGAAATGCGATATCGCGTTTTAAGAAGCATTAGAACTCTATTGCTACGATACGTAGACATCTGCAAACGCTATTTCCTAGCATGGAAGTGTCCAATTTACATTCTTTTGAAGTGAATACGAGTAAAACATCACACTTCGCAATGAATATTATATCTAGTCATGAAGCATAGAAATGAGATGCGATATCCCGTTTTAAGAAGCATAAGAAATCTACTGCTACGGTACGTAGATATCTGGAAACGCTATTTCCTAGCAAGGAAGTGTCGCATTTTCATTCTTGTGAAATGAATAAGAGACAAACATGACACTTCGCAATGAATATTATACCTTATCACGAAACAAAGGAATGAGATGCGATATCGCGATTTAAGAAGTATTAGAACTCTGTTGCTTCGATACGGAGACATCAGCAGTCGCTATTTCCTAGAAAGGAAGTGTCGCATTTACATTCGTTTGGAGTGAATACGAGGTTTACATGACACTTCGCAATGAAAATTATATCTTATCACGAAACATGGAAGTGAGATGCGATATCGCGTTTTAAGAAGCATTAGAACTCTATTGTTACGATACGTAGACATCTGAATTCGCTATTTCCTAGCAAGCAATTGTCGCATTAACATTCTTTTGAAGTGAATACGAGGTATACATGAAACTTCGCAATGAATATTATATCTTATCACGAATTATAGAAATGAGATGCGATATCGCGATTTAAGTAGCATTAGAACTCTATTGCTACGATACGTAGACATCTGAATACGCTATTTCCTTGCAAGGATGTGTCGCATTTACATTCGTTTGGAGTGAATACGAGGTATACATGACATTTCGCAATAAATATTATATCTTATCACGAAACATGGAAATGAAATGCGACATCTCGTTTTAAGAAGCATTAGGACCCTATTGCTACGATAAGGAGACATCTGCAAACACTATTTCCTTGCATGGAATTGTCGCATTTACATTCTTTTGAAGTGAATTCGCGGTATACATGACACTTCGGAATGAATATTGCAACTTATCACGAACCATAGAAACGAGATTTGACATCTTGCTTTAAGGAGCATTACGACTCCTTTGCTACGATACGTGGACATCTGCAAACGCTATTTCCTAGGATGGAAACGTTGCATTTACATTCTTTTGAAGTGAATACGAGGTACACATGACACTTCGCAATGAATATTATATCTCATCACGAAACATATAAATGAGATGCGATATCGCGATTTAAGTAGCATTAGAACTCTATTGCTACGATACGTGGGCACCTACAATCGCTATTTCCTACCAAGGAATAGTCGCATTTGCATTCTTTTGAAGTGAATACGAGGTATACGTGACACTTCGCAATTAACATTATATCTTATCACGAAACATAGAAATGAGATGCGATATCGCGATTTAAATAGCATTAGAACTCTATTGCTACGATACGTAGAAATCTGAATTCGTTATTTCCTAGCAAGCAATAGTCGCATTAACATTCTTTTGAAGTGAATACGAGGTATACATGAAACTTCGCAATGAATATTATATCTTATCACGAAATATAGAAATGAGATGCGATATCGCGATTTAAGTAGCATTAGAACTCTATTGCTACGATACGTAGACATTTGAATACGCTATTTCCTAGCAAGGAAGAGTCGTATTTACATTCGCTTGAAGCGAATACGAGGTATACACAACACTTCGCAATGAATATTGTATCTTATCACGAATTATAGAAATGAGATGCGATATCGCGATTTAAGTAGCATTAGAACTCTATTGCCACGATACGTAGACATCTGAATACGCTATTTCCTTGCAAGGAAGTGTCGCATTTACATTCGTTTGGAGTGAATACGAGGTATACATGACATTTCGCAATAAATATTATATCTTATCACGAAACATGGAAATGAAATGCGACATCTCGTTTTAAGAAGCATTAGGACCCTATTGCTACGATAAGCAGACATCTGCAAACACTATTTCCTTGCATGGAATTGTCGCATTTACATTCTTTTGAAGTGAATTCGCGGTATACATGACACTTCGGAATGAATATTGCAACTTATCACGAACCATAGAAACGAGATTTGACATCTTGCTTTAAGGAGCATTACGACTCTTTTGCTACGATACGTGGACATCTGCAAACGCTATTTCCTAGGATGGAAACGTTGCATTTACATTCTTTTGAAGTGAATACGAGGTACACATGACACTTCGCAATGAATATTATATCTCATCACGAAACATATAAATGAGATGCGATATCGCGATTTAAGTAGCATTAGAACTCTATTGCTACGATACGTGGGCACCTACAATCGCTATTTCCTACCAAGGAATAGTCGCATTTGCATTCTTTTGAAGTGAATACGAGGTATACGTGACACTTCGCAATTAACATTATATCTTATCACGAAACATAGAAATGAGATGCGATATCGCGATTTAAATAGCATTAGAGCTCTATTGCTACGATACGTAGAAATCTGAATTCGTTATTTCCTAGCAAGCAATAGTCGCATTAACATTCTTTTGAAGTGAATACGAGGTATACATGAAACTTCGCAATGAATATTATATCTTATCACGAAATATAGAAATGAGATGCGATATCGCGATTTAAGTAGCATTAGAACTCTATTGCTACGATACGTAGACATTTGAATACGCTATTTCCTAGCAAGGAAGAGTCGCATTTACATTCGCTTGAAGCGAATACGAGGTATACACAACACTTCGCAATGAATATTGTATCTTATCACGAATTATAGAAATGAGATGCGATATCGCGATTTAAGTAGCATTAGAACTCTATTGCTACAGTACGCAGACATCTGCAAACGCTATTTCCTAGCAAGCGATAGTCGCATTTACATTCATTTGAAGTGAATACGAGGTATACATGACACTTCGCAATGAATATTATATCTTATCATGAAGCATAGAAATGAGATGCGATATCGCGTTTTGAGAAGCATTAGAACTCTATTGCTACGATACGTAGACATCTGCAAAGGCTATTTCCTAGCAAGCAATAGTCGCATTTACATTCTTTTGATGTGAATTCGAGGTGTACATGACACTTCGCAATGAATTCTATATCTCATCACGAAACATAGAAATGAGATGCGATATCACGTTTTAAGAAGCATTGGAACTCTATGGCTTCGATGCGGAGACATTTGCAAACGCTATTTCCTAGCATGGAAGTGTCGCACTTACATTCTTTTGAAGTGAATACGAGGTGTACATGACACTTCGCAATGAATATTATATCTCATCACGAAACATAGAAATGAGATGCGATATCGCGATGTAAGAAGCATTAGAACTCTCTTGCTACGATACGTAGGCATCTGCAAACGCTATGCCCTAGCAAGGAATAGTCGCATTTACATTCTTTTGGAGTGAATACGAGGTATACATGGACACTTTGCAATGAATATTATATCTTATCATGAAACATAGAAGAGAGATGCGATATCGCGTTTTAAGAAGCATTAGAACTCTATTGCTACGATACGAGGGCACCTGCAAACGCTATTTCCTAGCAAGGAATAGTCGCAGTTACATTCTTTTGAAGTGAATACGAGGTATACATGACACTTCGCAATGAATATTATATCTTATCATGAAGCATAGAAATGAGATGCGATATCGCGTTTTGAGAAGCGTAGAACTCTATTGCCTCGACGCGGAGACATCTGCAAACGCTATTTCCTAGCATCGAAGTTTCGCACTTACATTCATTTGAAGTGAATACGAGGTGTACATGACACTTCGCAATGAATATTATATCTTATCACGAAACATATAAATGAGATGCGATATCGCGTTGTAAGAAGCATTAGAACTCTATGGCCTCGATGCGGAGACATCTGCAAACTCTATTTCCTAGCAAGGAAGTGTCGCATTTACATTCCTTTGAAGTGAATACAAGGAAAACATGACACTTCGCAATGAATATAATATCTTATCACGAAACATATAAATGGGATGCGATATCGCGATTTAAGCAGCATAAGAACGCTATTGCTACGATACGTAGACATCTGCAAACGCTATTTCATAGCAAGGAATAGTCGCATTTACATTCTTGTGAAGTGAATACGAGGTATACATGACACTTCGCAATGAATATTATACCTTATCATGAAACAGGGAAATGAGGTGCGACATCACGTTTTAAGAAGCATTGGAACTCTATTGTTCCGATACTTAGACATCTGGAAACGCTATTTCCTAGCAAGTAAGTGTCGTATTTACATTCTTTTGAAGCGAATACGAGGTATACATCACATTACGCAATGGATATTATGTTTTATCACGAAACATAGAAATGAAATGCGATATCGCGTTTTAAGAAGCATTAGAACTCTATTGCTACGATACGTAGACACCTAGAAGTGTATTTCCTAGCAAGGAAGTGTGGCCTTTACATTCTTTTGGAGTGTAGACGAGGTATACGTGGCACTTCGCTATGAATATTATATCTTATCTTGAAACATAGTATTGTGATGCGATATCGCGTTTAATGTATCATTCGAACTCTATTGCTTCGGTACGTAGACATCTGGAAACGCATTTCCTAGCTACGTAGTGTGGCATTTGCTTTCTCATGAAGTTCTGACGAGGTATACACAACACTTCGCAATGAATATTATACCTTATCATGAAACATAGGAGTGAGATGCGATATCGCGTTTTAAGAAGCACTAGAACTCTATTGCGACGATACGTAAACATCTGCAAACGCTATTTCCTTGCAAGGATGTGTCGCAACTGCATTCATTTAATGTGAATTCAAGGTATACATAACACTGCACAATGAATATTATATCTTATCATGAAACATAGAAATGAGATACGATATCCTGTATTGAGAAGCATTAGAACTCTATTGTTTCGATACGTAGACATCTGGAAACGCTATTTCCTAGAAAGGAAGTGTCGCATTTACATTCTTTTGAAGTGAATACGAGGTGTACATAACACTCCACAATGAATATTATATCTTATCATGAAACATAGAAATAGGATGCGATATCCCGTTCTATGAAGCATTAGATATCTGTTGCTTCGATACGGAGACATCTGCAGTCGCTATTTCCTAGTAAGGAAGTGTCGCATTTACATTCTTTTGAAGTGAATACGAGGTGTCACGTCCGGCGAAACTATTTTCCGTTTCTCCGGAGGCTTTACGACACGAGCCTATTTTTCGGTAATTCGGTCCGCGGGAACGCGTTTAGCCCGGGTCCGACAATTTCGGCTGACGCGGCACTAGCGAAAACACTCGCGATAATAAGGGAATGACCATACCTTTCGATGACTTCTCTCTCGATTTGTACTTGGAAACGGCGTGGAGGATCGTTCGCTGGGATCGTAGCGGATTTCGTTCTGTTGGCTGCTACGGAAATCTCGATCAGTCGCCAGCGAAGAGGAGGACGGCGGTCGGAATTCAGCGATGATGCTGAATGTTGCATAATCGGCGTGATGCATCGTGGTGTCTGGATCGGAAGCGTCGACGGTCGCTTCGAAAAGCGGCGTCTGGACTGGTGCGAAGGCAGGTCGCTGGTATACGAGGACTCTCGGGACGCCCTCCAAATATTCACGCACAAGTGATCGTATGAAATTCTTCCTACTCGCATGTCGCGTTCTTCGCAAACCGGAATCACGATTCATTCACCAGGTTTTTCTGTACTTTCGACTAAGATCTGAAGGATAGGCGGCGGTCTCAACGTCACAAAGCCGATTTCTATACACCTTCAATTTGATGAAGAGCAACGCCAGTTGTATGGAAGAACCCGTGGAAGAATTTGTAGTTAAATGTAATGTTAAAAGTAGAACTAGAATTGTTAACACTTGATAAAATTAATGGATGTGGAAATAGTAGACTTGGTAAAAGAACTTGTACTTGGATATAGTAAAAGTAAGAATAAAATATATTCTAGGTTTAAAGTATACAAGAACTGGAATTATTCTAAGACTAAGACTAAGTTAGAATGGAAATAGAAATACGATGCCTGAACCCCAGATTGAGGTGGCTAACGATCTAGAACTAGAGGTTTCGACTCCTCGGTAGGAGATCTCGAGTCAGAGTGTGTGCTCTGGAGACGCGTCTCTGACCTCCTCGGTTCGCGGGGCGCTACGGTCGCGGACGCTCGTGGTAGGGAGATCGCGGTCCCGCGAGTGGGGGACTCGAGTCTCGAGGCGGAGAGCGCGCGATCCAGCGAGTGGGGACTCGCGGCTCGTGGTGGGGCTAGCGGCGCATGCCGCTGGCCGGACGCATCTTACTTAGTGTAACTTAGATCTAGGAATTCTTATATATGCGTCATGAGATGGTATGTATGTCCTAGCTTAGAAGTAATATATAGGATCTAGCAGATCCTGTTCCCGGAATTGGAAAAGACCCCATTCAGGTGATGGGCTGCGGCTACGTCTTCCTGCAGGACGGAATCCTCGGTGCGAGGGAGATAGGGCTGCCCGTCCTTGGTGCGGGCGAGACAGGTATACTCGGTGGTGCGAGCGAGACACTGGTGCCCGGTACGAGCGAGACAGGTCTACTCGGCGGTGCGAGTGAGGCAGCCGAACTCGGTGTGAGCGAACGCGTGCAGGTATGCGCTCGCGAACACTTCCAGTTGCTGGTTCAGCAGGCGAGTTTGGCTGGTTGCATGCGTCCAGGGGTTGATGCTAGGGGGTGCGAGGAGGTTCCTTTCTAGGAAATTACGTTCCCAGATATCTCTGTATCGAAGCTATAGAGTACCAATGCCCCTTAAAACGCCATGTCGCAACTCATTTCTATGATTCATGATAAGATATAATATTCATTGCGAAGTGTTATGTATTCCTCGCCTACACTTGAAATGTAAGTAAATGCCACACTTACTTTCTAGGAAATAGCGTCTGCAGATGTCTACGTATCGTAGCAATATAGATCTAATGCTTTTTTAAACGCGATATAGCATCTCAATTCTATGTTTCGTGATAAGATATAATATTCATTGCGAAGTGTCATGCATACCTCGTATTCACTTCAAAAGAATGTAAATGCGACACTTCAGTGCTAGGGTATAGCGCTTGCAGATGTCTAGGTATCGTAGCAATAGATATCTAATGCTCCTTAAATCGCGATATTGTATCTCATTTCTATTTTTCGTGATAAGATATAATATTCATTGCGAAGTGTCATGTATACCTCGTATTCCGTTCAACAGAATGTAAATGCGATACTTCCTTGCCAGGAAATAGCGTTTTCAGATATCGTAGCAATAGAGTTCTAATGCTTTTTAAATCTCGATATCGCATCTCATTTCTATGTTTCATGATAAGATATAATATTCATTGCGAAGTGTCATGTATACCTCGTACGCACTTCAAAAGAATGTAAATGCGACACTTCCTTACTAGGAAATATCGTTTGCACATGTCTACGTATCGTAGGAATAGATTTCATATGCTTTTTAAATCTCGATATCGCATCTCATTTCTATGTTTCACGATAAGGTATAATATTCATTGTGGATTGTTATGTATACCTCGTATTCACTACAAAAGAATGTAAATGCGACTCTTTCTTGCTAGGAAATAGCGTTTCCAGATATCTACGTATCGAAGCAATAGGAGTCTAATGCTTCATAAAACGCGACATCGCATCTCATTTCTATGATTCATGATAAAATGTAATATACACTGCGAAGTATTATGTACACCTTGCATACACTTCCAATGAATGGAAATGCCACACTTCCGTGCTAGGAAATAGCGTTTGCAGATGTCTACGTATCGTAGCTATAGGGTTCTAGTGCTTCCAAAACGCGATATCGCATCACACTCCTATGTTTCATGATAGGGTATAATATCCATTGGGTATAATATCTCATGATAAGGTACAATATTCATTGCGAAGTGTCACGTACACCTCCTATTCACTTCAAAAGAATGTAAATGCGACACTTCCTTGCTAGGAAATAGCGTTTGCAGATGTCTACGTATCGTAGCAATAGAGATCTGATGCATCTTAAAACGAGATGTCGCGTCTAGTTCCTATGTTTCATGATAAGATACAATATTCATTGCGAAGTATCATGTACACCTCGTATTCACTTCAAAAGAATGTAAATGCGACACTTCCTTGCTAGGAAATAGCGTTTGCAGATGTCTACGTATCGTAGCAACAGAGTTCTAATGCTTCTTAAATCGCGATATCGCATTTCATTCCTATGTTTCGTGATAAGGTATAATATTCATTGCGAAGTGTCATGTATGCCTCTTATTCACTTCATAAGAATGTAAATGCGACACTTCCTTGCTAAGAAGTAGCGTTTCCAGATGTCTATGCATTGAAACAATAGATTTCTTATGCTTCTTAAAACGGGATATCGCATCTCATTTCTTTGTTTCATGTCAAGATATAACATTCTTTGCGAAGTGTCATGTTTTCCTCGTATTCACTTCAAAAGAATGTAAATGCGACACTTCCTTCCTAGGAAATAGCGTTTCCAGATATCTACGTACCGTAGCAATGGATTTCTGATGCTTCTTAAAACGTGATATCGCATCACATTTCTATGTTTCATGACAAGAAATAATATTCAATGCGAAGTGTCGTGTATAGCTCGTATTCACTTCACAAGAATGTAAATGCGACACTTCCTTGCTAGGAAATAGCGTTTGCAGATGTCTACGTATCGTAGCAATACAGATCTAATGCATCTTAAGACGAGATGTCGCATCTCGTTTCTATGTTTCATGATAACATATAATATTCATTTCGAAGTGTCATGTATAGCTCGTATGCACTTCAAAGGAATGTAAATGCGACACTTCCTTGCTAAGAAGTAGCGTTTCCAGATGTCTATGCATTGAAACAATAGATTTCTTATGCTTCTTAAAACGGGATATCGCATCTCATTTCTACGTTTCATGACAAGATATAATATTCATTGCGAAGTGTCATGTTCTCCTCGTATTCACTTCAAAAGAATGTAAATGCGACACTTCCTTGCATGGAAATAGCGTTTGCAGATGTCTACGTAACGTAGCAATCGTGTTCTAATGCTTCATAAACCGCGATATCGCACCTCATTTCTATGTTTCATGATAAGACATAATATCCATTGCGAAATGTGATGTATACGTCGCATTCGCATCAAAAGAATGTAAAGGCGACACTTCCTTGCTGGGAATTAGCGTTTCCAGATGTCTACGTATCGAAACAATAGAGTTCTAATGCTTCTTAAAACGAGATGTCGCATCTCATTTTTCTGTTTCATGATAAGATATAATATTCATTGCGAATTGTCATGTATAGCTCGTATTCACTTCAAGAGAATGTAAATGCGACACTTCCTTGCTAGGAAATAGCGTTTGCAGATGTCTACGTATCGTAGCAATACAGATCTAATGCATCTTAAAACGAGATGTCGCATCTCGTTTCTATGTTTCATGATAAGATATAATATTCATTGCGAAGTGTCATGTATAGCTCGTATGCACTTCAAAGGAATGTAAATGCGACACTTCCTTGCTAGGAAATAGCGTTTGCAAATGTCTACGTATCGGAGCAATAGAATTCTAATGTTTCTATTAACGGGATATCGCATCTCATTTCTATGTTTCATGATAAGATATAATATTCATTGCGAAGTGTCATGTATACCTCGTACGCACTTCAAAAGAATGTAAATGCGACACTTCCTTACTAGGAAATATCGTTTGCACATGTCTACGTATCGTAGGAATAGATTTCAAATGCTTTTTAAATCTCGATATCGCATCTCATTTCTATGTTTCATGATAAGGTATAATATTCATTGTGGATTGTTATGTATACCTCGTATTCACTACAAAAGAATGTAAATGCGACTCTTTCTTGCTAGGAAATAGCGTTTCCAGATATCTACGTATCGAAGCAATAGGAGTCTAATGCTTCATAAAACGCGACATCGCATCTCATTTCTATGATTCATGATAAAATGTAATATACACTGCGAAGTATTATGTACACCTTGCATACACTTCCAATGAATGGAAATGCCACACTTCCGTGCTAGGAAATAGCGTTTGCAGATGTCTACGTATCGAAGCAAGAGAGTTTTAATGCTTTTTAAATCGCGATATCGTATCTCAATTCTATGTTTGATGATAAAATGTATTATTCATTGCGAAGTGTTATGTATACCTCGTATTGATTTCAAAAGTATGTAAATGCGCCACTTCCTTGCTAGAAAATAGCGTTTGCAGATGTCTACGTATCGTAGCTATAGGGTTCTAGTGCTTCCAAAACGCGATATCGCATCACACTCCTATGTTTCATGATAGGGTATAATATCCATTGGGTATAATATCTCATGATAAGGTACAATATTCATTGCGAAGTGTCACGTACACCTCCTATTCACTTCAAAAGAATGTAAATGCGACACTTCCTTGCTAGGAAATAGCGTTTGCAGATGTCTACGTATCGTAGCAATAGAGATCTGATGCATCTTAGAACGAGATGTCGCGTCTAGTTCCTATGTTTCATGATAAGATACAATATTCATTGCGAAGTATCATGTACACCTCGTATTCACTTCAAAAGAATGTAAATGCGACACTTCCTTGCTAGGAAATAGCGTTTGCAGATGTCTACGTATCGTAGCAACAGAGTTCTAATGCTTCTTAAATCGCGATATCGCATTTCATTCCTATGTTTCGTGATAAGGTATAATATTCATTGCGAAGTGTCATGTATGCCTCTTATTCACTTCATAAGAATGTAAATGCGACACTTCCTTGCTAAGAAGTAGCGTTTCCAGATGTCTATGCATTGAAACAATAGATTTCTTATGCTTCTTAAAACGGGATATCGCATCTCATTTCTTTGTTTCATGTCAAGATATAACATTCTTTGCGAAGTGTCATGTTTTCCTCGTATTCACTTCAAAAGAATGTAAATGCGACACGTCCTTCCTAGGAAATCGCGTTTCCAGATATCTACGTACCGTAGCAATGGATTTCTGATGCTTCTTAAAACGTGATATCGCATCACATTTCTATGTTTCATGACAAGAAATAATATTCAATGCGAAGTGTCGTGTATAGCTCGTATTCACTTCACAAGAATGTAAATGCGACACTTCCTTGCTAGGAAATAGCGTTTGCAGATGTCTACGTATCGTAGCAATACAGATCTAATGCATCTTAAGACGAGATGTCGCATCTCGTTTCTATGTTTCATGATAAGATATAATATTCATTTCGAAGTGTCATGTATAGCTCGTATGCACTTCAAAGGAATGTAAATGCGACACTTCCTTGCTAAGAAGTAGCGTTTCCAGATGTCTATGCATTGAAACAATAGATTTCTTATGCTTCTTAAAACGGGATATCGCATCTCATTTCTATGTTTCATGACAAGATATAATATTCATTGCGAAGTGTCATGTTCTCCTCGTATTCACTTCAAAAGAATGTAAATGCGACACTTCCTTGCATGGAAATAGCGTTTGCAGATGTCTACGTAACGTAGCAATCGTGTTCTAATGCTTCATAAACCGCGATATCGCACCTCATTTCTATGTTTCACGATAAGACATAATATCCATTGCGAAATGTGATGTATACGTCGCATTCGCATCAAAAGAATGTAAAGGCGACACTTCCTTGCTGGGAATTAGCGTTTCCAGATGTCTACGTTTCGAAACAATAGAGTTCTAATGCTTCTTAAAACGAGATGTCGCATCTCATTTTTCTGTTTCATGATAAGATATAATATTCATTGCGAATTGCCATGTATAGCTCGTATTCACTTCAAGAGAATCTAAATGCGACACTTCCTTGCTAGGAAATAGCGTTTGCAGACGTCTACGTATCGTAGCAATACAGATCTAATGCATCTTAAAACGAGATGTCGCATCTCGTTTCTATGTTTCATGATAAGATATAATATTCATTGCGAAGTGTCATGTATAGCTCGTATGCACTTCAAAGGAATGTAAATGCGACACTTCCTTGCTAGGAAATAGCGTTTGCAAATGTCTACGTATCGGAGCAATAGAATTCTAATGTTTCTATTAACGGGATATCGCATCTCATTTCTATGTGTCATGACAAGATATAATATTCATTGCGAAGTGTCATGTATAGCTCGTATTCACTTCAAAAGAATGTAAATGCGACACTTCCGTGCTAGGAAATAGCGTTTGCAGATGTCTACGTATCGTTGCAATAGAGTTCTAATGTTTCTATTAACGGGATATCGCATCTCATTTCTATGCTTCATGACAAGATATAATATTCATTGCGAAGTGTCATGTTTTCCTCGTATTCACTTCGAAAGAATGTAAATGCGACACTTCCTTCCTAGGAAATAGCGTTTGCAGATGTCTACGTATCGTTGGAATAGAGTTCTTATGCTTCTTAAAACGGGATATCGCATCTCATTTCAATGTTTCATGACAAGATATAATATTCATTGCGAAGTGTCATGTATAGCTCGTGTGCACTTCAAAGGAATGTAAATGCGACACTTCCTTGCTAAGAAGTAGCGTTTCCAGATGTGTATGCATTGAAACAATAGATATCCTATGCTTCTTAAAACGGGATATCGCATCTCATTTCTATGTTTCATGATAAGGTATGATATTCATTGCGAAGTGTCATGTATACCTCGTATTTACATCATAAGAATGTAAATGCGACACTTCCTTGCTAGGAAATAGCGTTTGCAGATGTCTACGTATCGTTGGAATAGAGTTCTTATGCTTCTTAAAACGGGATTTCGCATCTCATTTCTTTGTTTCATGTCAAGATATAACATTCTTTGCGAAGTGTCATGTTTTCCTCGTATTCACTTCAAAAGAATGTAAATGCGACACTTCCTTCCTAGGAAATAGCGTTTCCAGATATCTACGTACCGTAGCAATGGATTTCTGATGCTTCTTAAAACGTGATATCGCATCACATTTCTATGTTTCATGACAAGAAATAATATTCAATGCGAAGTGTCGTGTATAGCTCGTATTCACTTCACAAGAATGTAAATGCGACACTTCCTTGCTAGGAAATAGCGTTTGCAGATGTCTACGTATCGTAGCAATACAGATCTAATGCATCTTAAGACGAGATGTCGCATCTCGTTTCTATGTTTCATGATAAGATATAATATTCATTTCGAAGTGTCATGTATAGCTCGTATGCACTTCAAAGGAATGTAAATGCGACACTTCCTTGCTAAGAAGTAGCGTTTCCAGATGTCTATGCATTGAAACAATAGATTTCTTATGCTTCTTAAAACGGGATATCGCATCTCATTTCTATGTTTCATGATAAGACATAATATCCATTGCGAAATGTGATGTATACGTCGCATTCGCATCAAAAGAATGTAAAGGCGACACTTCCTTGCTGGGAATTAGCGTTTCCAGATGTCTACGTTTCGAAACAATAGAGTTCTAATGCTTCTTAAAACGAGATGTCGCATCTCATTTTTCTGTTTCATGATAAGATATAATATTCATTGCGAATTGTCATGTATAGCTCGTATTCACTTCAAGAGAATGTAAATGCGACACTTCCTTGCTATGAAATAGCGTTTGCAGATGTCTACGTATCGTAGCAATACAGATCTAATGCATCTTAAAACGAGATGTCGCATCTCGTTTCTATGTTTCATGATAAGATATAATATTCATTGCGAAGTGTCATGTATAGCTCGTATGCACTTCAAAGGAATGTAAATGCGACACTTCCTTGCTAGGAAATAGCGTTTGCAAATGTCTACGTATCGGAGCAATAGAATTCTAATGTTTCTATTAACGGGATATCGCATCTCATTTCTATGTGTCATGACAAGATATAATATTCATTGCGAAGTGTCATGTATAGCTCGTATTCACTTCAAAAGAATGTAAATGCGACACTTCCGTGCTAGGAAATAGCGTTTGCAGATGTCTACGTATCGTTGCAATAGAGTTCTAATGTTTCTATTAACGGGATATCGCATCTCATTTCTATGTTTCATGACAAGATATAATATTCATTGCGAAGTGTCATGTTTTCCTCGTATTCACTTCGAAAGAATGTAAATGCGACACTTCATTCCTAGGAAATAGCGTTTGCAGATGTCTACGTATCGTTGGAATAGAGTTCTTATGCTTCTTAAAACGGGATATCGCATCTCATTTCAATGTTTCATGACAAGATATAATATTCATTGCGAAGTGTCATGTATAGCTCGTGTGCACTTCAAAGGAATGTAAATGCGACACTTCCTTGCTAAGAAGTAGCGTTTCCAGATGTGTATGCATTGAAACAATAGATATCTTATGCTTCTTAAAACGGGATATCGCATCTCATTTCTATGTTTCATGATAAGGTATGACATTCATTGCGAAGTGTCATGTATACCTCGTATTTACATCAAAAGAATGTAAATGCGACACTTCCTTGCTAGGAAATAGCGTTTGCAAATGTCTACGTATCGGAGCAATAGGGTTCTAATGCTTCATAAAATGCGATATCGCATCTCAATTCTATGTTTCATGATAAGGTATAATATTCATTGCGAAGTGTCACGTACACCTCGTATTCACATCAAAAGAATGTAAATGCGACACTACCTTGCTAGGAAATAGCGTTTCCAGATGTCTACGTATCGAAACAATAGAGTTCTAATGCTTCTTAAAGCGAGATGTCGCATCTCATTTTTCTGTTTCATGATAAGATATAATATTCATTGCGAAGTATCATGTATACCTCGAATTCACTTCAAAAGAATGTAAATGCGACACTTCCTTGTTAGGAAATAGCGTTTGCAAATGTCTACGTATCGCAGAAATGGGGTTCTAATGCTTCATAAAACGCGATATCGCATCTCAATTCTATGTTTCATGATAAGGTATAATATTCATTGCGAAGTGACACGTACACCTCCTCTTCACATCAAAAGAATGTAAATGCGACACTTCCTTGCTAGGAAATAGCGTTTGCAAATGTCTACGTATCGGAGCAATAGGGTTCTAATGCTTCATAAAACGCGATATCGCATCTCAATTCTATGTTTCATGATAGGACATAATATCCACTGCGAAACGTGATGTATACCTCGTATTCGCTTCAAAAGAATGTAAATGCGACACTTCCGTGCTAAGAAGTAGCGTTTCCAGATGTCTATGCATCGAAACAATAGAGTTCCAATGCTTCTTAAAACGTGATGTCGCACCTCATTTCCCTGTTTCATGATAAGATATAATATTCATTGCGAAGTGTCATGTATAGCTCGTATTCACTTCATAACAATGTAAATGCGACACTTCCTTGCTAGGAAATAGTGTTTGCAGATGTCTACGTATCGTACCAATGGAGATCTAATGCATCTTAATACGAGATGTCGCATCTCGTTTCTATGTTTCATGATAAGATATAATGTTCATTGCGAAGTGTCATGTATAGCTCGTATGTACTTCAAAAGAATGTACATGCGACACTTCCTTGCTAAGGAGTAGCGTTTCCAGACGTCTATGCATCGAAACAATACAGTTCTAGAGCTTCTTAAGACGAGATGTCGCATCTCATTTCACTGTTTCATGATATGATATAATATTCATTGCGAAGTGTCATGTATACCTCGTATTCACTTCAAAAGAAAGTAAATACGACACATCCTTGTTAGGAAATAGCGTTTGCAAATGTCTACGTATCGCAGTAATAGGGTTCTAATGCTTCATAAAACGCGATATCGCATCTCAATTCTATGTTTCATGATAAGGTATAATATTCATTGCGAAGTGACACGTACACCTCCTCTTCACTTCAAAAGAATGTAAATGCGACACTTCCTTGGTAGGAAATAGCGTTTGCAGAGGTCTACGTATCGTAGCAATAGAGATCTAACGCTTCTTAAAACGCGATATCGCATCTCATTTCTATGTTTCATGATAAGATATAATATTCATTGCGAAGTGTCATGTATAACTCCTATTCACTTCAAAAGAATGTAAATGCGACACTTCCTTGTTTGGAAGTAGCGTTTGCAGATGTCTACGTACCGTAAACACAGAGTTCTAATACTGCTTAAAACGCCATATCGCATCTCACTTCTATGTTTCATGATAAGGTATAATATTCATTGCGAAGTGTCATGTTTTCTTGTATTCACTTCGAAAGAATGTAAATACGACACTTCCTTCCTAGGAAATAGCGTTTGCAGATGTCTACGTATCGTAGCAATAGAGTTCTAGTGCATCTTAAAACGCGATATCGCATCACACTCCTATGTTTCATCATAAGGTATGATATTCATAGCGAAGTGTCATGTATACCTCGTATTCACATCAAAAGAATGTAAATGCGACACTTCCTTGCTAGGAAATAGCGTTTGCAGATGTCTACGTATCGTTGCAATAGAGTTCTAATGTTTCTATTAACGGGATATCGCATCTCATTTCTATGTTTCATGACAAGATATAATATTCATTGCGAAGTGTCATGTATACCTCGTATTCACTTCAAAAGAATGTAAATGCGACACTTCTTTGCTAGGATATAGCGTTTGCAAATGTCTACGTATCGGAGCAATAGTGTTCTAATGCTTCATAAAATGCGATATCGCATCTCAATTCTATGTTTCAGGATAAGGTATAATATTCATTGCGAAGTGTCATGTATACCTCCTATTCACACCAAACGAATGTAAATGCGACACATCCTTGCTAGGAAATAGCGTCTGCAGATGTCTACGCATCGAGGCAATAGAGTTCTAACGCTTCTTAAAACGCGATATCGCATCTCATTTCCATGTTTCATGATAAGATATAATATTCATTGCGAAGTGTCATGTATAGCTCGTATTCACTTCAAAAGAATGCAAATGCGACACTTCCTTGCTAGGAAATAGCGTTTGCAGATGTCTACGTATCGTAGCAATAGAGTTCTTGTGCTTCTTAAAACGCGATATCGCATCACACTCCTATGTTTCATGATAAGGTATAATGTTTATTGCGAAGTGTCATGTATACCTCGTATTCACATCAAAAGAATGTAAATGCGACACTACCTTGCTAGGAAATAGCGTTTGCAGATGTCTACGTACCGTAAACACAGAGTTCTAATACTGCTTAAAACGCCATATCGCATCTCACTTCTATGTTTCATGATAAGGTATAATATTCATTGCGAAGTGTCACGTACACCTCCTATTCACTTCAATAGAATGTAAAAGCGACACTTCCTTGCTAGGAAATAGCGTTTGCAAATGTCTACGTATCGGAGCAATAGGGTTCTAATGCTTCATAAAACGCGATATCGCAACTCAATTCTATGTTTCATGATAAGACATAATATCCATCGCGAAACGTGATGTATACCTCGTACTCGCTTCAAAAGAATGTAAATGCGACACTTCCTTGCTAAGAAGTAGCGTTTCCAGCTGTCTAGTCATCGAAACAATAGAGTTCTAGTGCTTCTTAATACGAGATGTCGCATCTCATTTCTCTGTTTCATGATAAGATATAATATTCAATGCGAAGTGTCATGTATACTTCGTATTCACTTCAAAAGAATGTAAATGCGACACTTCTTTGCTAGGATATAGCGTTTGCAAATGTCTACGTATCGGAGCAATAGTGTTCTAATGCTTCATAAAATGCGATATCGCATCTCAATTCTATGTTTCAGGATAAGGTATAATATTCATTGCGAAGTGTCATGTATGCCTCCTATTCACACCAAACGAATGTAAATGCGACACATCCTTGCTAGGAAATAGCGTCTGCAGATGTCTACGCATCGAGGCAATAGAGTTCTAACGCTCCTTAAAACGCGATATCGCATCTCATTTCCATGTTTCATGATAAGATATAATATTCATTGCGAAGTGTCATGTATAGCTCGTATTCACTTCAAAAGAATGCAAATGCGACACTTCCTTGCTAGGAAATAGCGTTTGCAGATGTCTACGTATCGTAGCAATAGAGTTCTTGTGCTTCTTAAAACGCGATATCGCATCACACTCCTATGTTTCATGATAAGGTATAATGTTTATTGCGAAGTGTCATGTATACCTCGTATTCACATCAAAAGAATGTAAATGCGACACTACCTTGCTAGGAAATAGCGTTTGCAGATGTCTACGTACCGTAAACACAGAGTTCTAATACTGCTTAAAACGCCATATCGCATCTCACTTCTATGTTTCATGATAAGGTATAATATTCATTGCGAAGTGTCATGTATAGCTCGTATGCACTTCAAAGGAATGTAAATGCGACACTTCCTTGCAAAGAAGTAGCGTTTCCAGATGTCTATGCATTGAAACAATAGATTTCTTATGCTTCTTAAAACGGGATATCGCATCTCATTTCAATGTTTCATGACAAGATATAATATTCATTGCGAAGTGTCATGTATAGCTCGTGTGCACTTCAAAGGAATGTAAATGCGACACTTCCTTGCTAAGAAGTAGCGTTTCCAGATGTGTATGCATTGAAACAATAGATATCTTATGCTTCTTAAAACGGGATATCGCATCTCATTTCTATGTTTCATGATAAGGTATGACATTCATTGCGAAGTGTCATGTATACCTCGTATTTACATCAAAAGAATGTAAATGCGACACTTCCTTGCTAGGAAATAGCGTTTGCAAATGTCTACGAATCGGAGCAATAGGGTTCTAATGCTTCATAAAATGCGATATCGCATCTCAATTCTATGTTTCATGATAAGGTATAATATTCATTGCGAAGTGTCACGTACACCTCGTATTCACATCAAAAGAATGTAAATGCGACACTACCTTGCTAGGAAATAGCGTTTCCAGATGTCTACGTATCGAAACAATAGAGTTCTAATGCTTCTTAAAGCGAGATGTCGCATCTCATTTTTCTGTTTCATGGTAAGATATAATATTCATTGCGAAGTATCATGTATACCTCGAATTCACTTCAAAAGAATGTAAATGCGACACTTCCTTGTTAGGAAATAGCGTTTGCAAATGTCTACGTATCGCAGAAATGGGGTTCTAATGCTTCATAAAACGCGATATCGCATCTCAATTCTATGTTTCATGATAAGGTATAATATTCATTGCGAAGTGACACGTACACCTCCTCTTCACATCAAAAGAATGTAAATGCGACACTTCCTTGCTAGGAAATAGCGTTTGCAAATGTCTACGTATCGGAGCAATAGGGTTCTAATGCTTCATAAAACGCGATATCGCATCTCAATTCTATGTTTCATGATAGGACATAATATCCACTGCGAAACGTGATGTATACCTCGTATTCGCTTCAAAAGAATGTAAATGCGACACTTCCGTGCTAAGAAGTAGCGTTTCCAGATGTCTATGCATCGAAACAATAGAGTTCCAATGCTTCTTAAAACGTGATGTCGCACCTCATTTCCCTGTTTCATGATAAGATATAATATTCATTGCGAAGTGTCATGTATAGCTCGTATTCACTTCATAACAATGTAAATGCGACACTTCCTTGCTAGGAAATAGTGTTTGCAGATGTCTACGTATCGTACCAATGGAGATCTAATGCATCTTAATACGAGATGTCGCATCTCGTTTCTATGTTTCATGATAAGATATAATGTTCATTGCGAAGTGTCATGTATAGCTCGTATGTACTTCAAAAGAATGTACATGCGACACTTCCTTGCTAAGGAGTAGCGTTTCCAGACGTCTATGCATCGAAACAATACAGTTCTAGAGCTTCTTAAGACGAGATGTCGCATCTCATTTCACTGTTTCATGATATGATATAATATTCATTGCGAAATGTCATGTATACCTCGTATTCACTTCAAAAGAAAGTAAATACGACACATCCTTGTTAGGAAATAGCGTTTGCAAATGTCTACGTATCGCAGTAATAGGGTTCTAATGCTTCATAAAACGCGATATCGCATTTCAATTCTATGTTTCATGATAAGGTATAATATTCATTGCGAAGTGACACGTACACCTCCTCTTCACTTCAAAAGAATGTAAATGCGACACTTCCTTGGTAGGAAATAGCGTTTGCAGAGGTCTACGTATCGTAGCAATAGAGTTCTAACGCTTCTTAAAACGCGATATCGCATCTCATTTCTATGTTTCATGATAAGATATAATATTCATTGCGAAGTGTCATGTATAACTCCTATTCACTTCAAAAGAATGTAAATGCGACACTTCCTTGTTTGGAAGTAGCGTTTGCAGATGTCTACGTACCGTAAACACAGAGTTCTAATACTGCTTAAAACGCCATATCGCATCTCACTTCTATGTTTCATGATAAGGTATAATATTCATTGCGAAGTGTCATGTTTTCTTGTATTCACTTCGAAAGAATGTAAATACGACACTTCCTTCCTAGGAAATAGCGTTTGCAGTTGTCTACGTATCGTAGCAATAGAGTTCTAGTGCATCTTAAAACGCGATATCGCATCACACTCCTATGTTTCATCATAAGGTATGATATTCATAGCGAAGTGTCATGTATACCTCGTATTCACATCAAAAGAATGTAAATGCGACACTTCCTTGCTAGGAAATAGCGTTTGCAGATGTCTACGTATCGTTGCAATAGAGTTCTAATGTTTCCATTAACGGGATATCGCATCTCATTTCTATGTTTCATGACAAGATATAATATTCATTGCGAAGTGTCATGTATACCTCGTATTCACTTCAAAAGAATGTAAATGCGACACTTCTTTGCTAGGATATAGCGTTTGCAAATGTCTACGTATCGGAGCAATAGGGTTCTAATGCTTCATAATACGCGATATCGCAACTCAATTCTATGTTTCATGATAAGACATAATATCCATCGCGAAACGTGATGTATACCTCGTACTCGCTTCAAAAGAATGTAAATGCGACACTTCCTTGCTAAGAAGTAGCGTTTCCAGCTGTCTAGTCATCGAAACAATAGAGTTCTAGTGCTTCTTAATACGAGATGTCGCATCTCATTTCTCTGTTTCATGATAAGATATAATATTCAATGCGAAGTGTCATGTATACTTCGTATTCACTTCAAAAGAATGTAAATGCGACACTTCCTTGCTAGGAAATAGCGTTTCCAGATGTCTACGTATCGTAGCAATAGACTTCTAATGCTTCATAAAACGCGATATCGCATCTCATTTCTATGTTTCATGATAAGCCATAATATCCATTGCGAAATGTGATGTATACCTCGTATTTGCTTCAAAAGAATGTAAATGCGACACTTACTTGCAAGGAAGTAGCGTTCCCAGATGTCTATGTATCGAAACAATAGATATCTAACGCATCTAAAACGAGATGTCGCATCTCGTTTCTATGTTTCACGATAAGATATAATATTCATTGCGAAGTGTCATGTATACCTCGTATTCACTTCAAAAGAATGTAAATGCGACACTTCCTTGTTAGGAAATAGCGTTTGCAGATGTCTACGCGTCGAGGCAATAGAGTTCTAATGCTACTTAAAACGCGATATCGCATCACACTCCTATGTTTCATGATAAGGTATAATGTTTATTGCGAAGTGTCATGTATACCTCGTATTCACATCAAAAGAATGTAAATGCGACACTACCTTGCTAGGAAATAGCGTTTGCAGATGTCTACGTATCGTAGCAATACAGATCTAATGCATCTTAAGACGAGATGTCGCATCTCATTTCTATGTTTCATGATAAGATATAATATTCATTTCGAAGTGTCATGTATAGCTCGTATGCACTTCAAAGGAATGTAAATGCGACACTTCCTTGCTAAGAAGTAGCGTTTCCAGATGTCTATGCATTGAAACAATAGATTTCTTATGCTTCTTAAAACGGGATATCGCATCTCATTTCTATGTTTCACGACAAGATATAATATTCATTGCGAAGTGTCATGTTCTCCTCGTATTCACTTCAAAAGAATGTAAATACGACACTTCCTTGCTAGGAAATAGCGTTTGCAGATGTCTACGTATCGTTGCAATAGAGTTCTAATGCTTCATAAAACGCGATATCGCATCTCAATTCTATGTTTCATGATAAGACATAATATCCATTGAGAAATGTGATGTATACCTCGTATTCGCTTCAAAAGAATGTAAATGCGACACTTCCTTGCATGGATATAGCGTTTGCAGATGTCTACGTAACGTAGCAATCGTGTTCTAATGCTTCATAAACCGCGATATCGCACCTCATTTCTATGTTTCATGATAAGACATAATATCCATTGCGAAATGTGATGTATACGTCGTATTGGCATCAAAAGAATGTAAAGGCGACACTTCCTTGCTGGGAATTAGCGTTTCCAGATGTCTACGTATCGAAACAATAGAGTTCTAATGCTTCTTAAAACGAGATGTCGCATCTCATTTTTCTGTTTCATGATAAGATATAATATTCATTGCGAATTGTCATGTATAGCTCGTATTCACTTCAAGAGAATGTAAATGCGACACTTCCTTGCTAGGAAGTAGCGTTTGCAGATGTCTACGTATCGTAGCAATACAGATCTAATGCATCTTAAAACGAGATGTCGCATCTCGTTTCTATGTTTCATGATAAGATATAATATTCATTGCGAAGTGTCATGTATAGCTCGTATGCACTTCAAAGGAATGTAAATGCGACACTTCCTTGCTAGGAAATAGCGTTTGCAAATGTCTACGTATCGGAGCAATAGAATTCTAATGTTTCTATTAACGGGATATCGCATCTCATTTCTATGTTTCATGACAAGATATAATATTCATTGCGAAGTGTCATGTATAGCTCGTATTCACTTCAAAAGAATGTAAATGCGACACTTCCGTGCTAGGAAATAGCGTTTGCAGATGTCTACGTATCGTTGCAATAGAGTTCTAATGTTTCTATTAACGGGATATCGCATCTCATGTCTATGCTTCATGACAAGATATAATATTCATTGCGAAGTGTCATGTTTTCCTCGTATTCACTTCGAAAGAATGTAAATGCGACACTTCCTTCCTAGGAAATAGCGTTTGCAGATGTCTACGTATCGTTGGAACAGAGTTCTTATGCTTCTTAAAACGGGATATCGCATCTCATTTCAATGTTTCATGACAAGATATAATATTCATTGCGAAGTGTCATGTATAGCTCGTGTGCACTTCAAAGGAATGTAAATGCGACACTTCCTTGCTAAGAAGTAGCGTTTCCAGATGTGTATGCATTGAAACAATAGATTTCTTATGCTTCTTAAAACGGGATATCGCATCTCATTTCTATGTTTCATGATAAGGTATGATATTCATTGCGAAGTGTCATGTATACCTCGTATTTACATCAAAAGAATGTAAATGCGACACTTCCTTGCTAGGAAATAGCGTTTGCAGATATCTCCGCATCGATGCAATATGGTTATAATGCTTCTTAAAACGCGCTATCGCATCTCATTCCTGTGTTACATGATAAGATATAATGTTCAATGCGAATTGTAATGTGTACCTCGCATTCACTTCAAAACAATGTAAATGCGAATCTTCCTTGCTAGGAAATAGCGTTTGCAGATATTTATGTATCGTAGCAATAGAGTTCTAATGCTACTTAAAACGAGATGTCGCATTTCATTTCTATGTTTCGTGATAAGATACAATATTCATTGCGAAGTGTTATGTATATCTCGTACTCACTTCAAAAGAATGTAAATGCGACACTTCCATGCTAGGAAATTGCGTTTGCAGATGTCTACGCGTCGAGGCAATAGAGTTCTAATGCTACTTAAAACGCGATATCGCATCTCACATCTATGTTTCATTATAAGACAAAATGTTCATTGCGAAGTGTCATGTATGTCTCGTATTCACTTCAATAGAATGTAAATGCGAACCTTCCTTGCTAGGAAATACCGTTTGCAGATGCCTACGTATCGTAGCAATAGAGTTCTAATGCTTCTTAAAGCGCGATATCGCATCTCACTTCTATGTTTCATGATAAGAAATAATACTCATTGCGAAGTGTCATCTATACCTCGTATTCTCTACAAACGAATGTAAATGCGAATCTTCCCTGCTAGGAAATAGCGTATTCAGATGTCCACGTATCGTAGCAAAAGGGTTCTAATGCTACTTAAATCGCGATATCGCGTGTCATTTCTATGTTTCGTGATAAGATATAATATTCATTGCGAAGTGTCATGTACACCTCGTATTCAATTCAAAAGAAACTAAATGCGACTATTGCTTGCTAGGAAATAGCGTTTGCAGATGTCTACGTATCGTAGCAATAGAGTTCTAATGCTACTTAAATCGCGATATCGCATCTCTCTTCTATGTTTCATGATAAGGTATAATATTCATTGCGAAGAGTCATGTATACCTCGTATTCACTTCAAAAGAATGTAAATGCGACGTTTCCATCCTAGGAAATAGCGTTCGCAGATGTCTACGTATCGTAGCAATAGAGCCCTAAACTTCTTAAAACGAGATGTCGCATTTAATTTCTATGTTTCGTGATAAGGTATAATATTCATTGCGAAGTGTCATGTATACCTCCTATTCACACCAAACGAATGTAAATGCGACACATCCTTGCTAGGAAATAGCGTCTGCAGATGTCTACGCATCGAGGCAATAGAGTTCTAATGCTTCTTAAAACTCGATATCGCATCTCACTTCTATGTTTCTTGATTAGATATAATATTCATTGCGAAGTGTCATGTATACCTCGTATTCACTTCAAAAGAATGTAAATGCAACTATTCCTTGCTAGGAAATAGCGTCTGCAGATGTCTACGCATCGAGGCAATAGGAATCTAATGCTTCTTAAAACGCTATATCGCATCTCACTTCTATGGTACATGATAAGATATAATGTTCATTGCGAAGTGTCATGCATACCTCGTATTCACTTCAAAAGAATGTAAATGCGAATCTTCCTTGCTCGGAAATAGCGTTTGCAGGTGTCTACGTATCGTAGCAATAGAGTTCTAATGCTTCTCAAAACGCGATATAGCATCTCATTTATATGCTTCATGATAAGATATAATATTCATTGCGAAGTGTCATGTACACCTCGTATTCACTTCAAAAGAATGTAAATGCGACTAATGCTTGCTAGGAAATAGCGTTTGCAGATGTCTACGTATCGTAGCAATAGCGTTCTAATGCTACTTAAATCGCGATATCGCATCTCATTTATATGTTTCGTGATAAGATATAATATTCATTGCGAAGTGTCGTGTATACCCCGTATTCACTTCACAAGAATGTAAGTGCGACACTTCCATGCTAGGATATAGCGTTTGCAGATGTCTCCGCATCGAGGCCATAGAGTTCTAATGCTTCTTAAAACGCGATATCGCATCTCTCTTCTATGTTTCATGATAAGATATAATATTCATTGCGAAGTGTCATGTATACCTCGTATTCACTACAAAAGAATGTAAATGCGACTATTGCTTGCTAGGAAATAGCATTTGCAGATGTCTACGTATCGTAGCGATAGAGTTCTAATGCTACTTAAATCGCGATATCGCATCTCATTTCTATGTTTCGTGATAAGATATAATATTCATTGCGAAGTGTCATGTACACCTCGTATTCACTTCAAAGGAATGTAAATGCGACACGTCCATTCTAGGAAATAGCGTTTGCAGAAGTCTACGTATCGTAACAATAGCGTTCTAATGCTTCTTAAGACGCGATATCGCATCTCATTTCTATGTTTCGTGATAAGATATAATATTCATTGCGAAGTGTCATGTATACCTGGCATTCCTATCAAAAGAATGTAACTGCGACACTTCCTTGCTAGGAAATAGCGCTTGCAGATGTCTACGTATCGTAGCAATAGAATTCTAATGCTTCTTAAAAAGCAAAATCGCTCCTCATTTCTATGTTTCATGATAATATATAATATTCATTGCGAAGTGCCATGTATACCTCGCATACACTTCAAATGAATGTAAATACTACACTTCCTTGCTAGGAAATAGCGTTTGCAGATGTCTACGTATCGAAGCAATGGAGTTCTAAAGCTTGCTTATTCGCGATATCGCATCTCATATCTACGTTTCTTGATAAGATATAATATTCATAGGGAAGTGTTATGTATATCTCGTCTATACATCAAATGAATGTAAATGCGACACTTCCTTGATAGGAAATAGCGTCTGCTGATATTTACGTATCGTAGCAATAGATTTCTAACGCTTCTTAAGTCGTCATATCGCATCTCATTTGTATGTTTCATGATAAGATATAATATTCATTGCGAAGTGTCATGTATGCCTCGTATTCCTTTCAAAAGAATGTAAATGCGACACTTCCTTGCTAGGAAATAGCGTTTGCAGATGTCTACGTATCGAAGCAATAGTGTTTAATGCTTCTTAAATCGCGATATCGCATCTCATTTCTATGTTTCGTGACAAGATATAATATTCATTGCGAAATGTGACTTATACCTCGCATACACTTCCAATGAATGTAATTGCCACACTTCCTTCCTAGGAAATAGCGTGTGCAGATGTCTACGTATCGAAGCAATAGTGTTCTAATGCTTCTTAAATCGCGATATCGCATCTCATTCCTATGTTTCATGATAATACATAATATTCATTGTGGAGTGTTATGTACACCTCGTATTCACTTGAAAAGAATGTAAATGCGACACTTCCTCGCTAGGAAGTAGCGTTTGCAGATGTCTACGTATCGGAGCAATAGAGTTGTAATGCTTCTTAAATCGTCATATCGCATCTCATATCTACGTTTCATGATAATATATAATATTCATTGCGAAGTGTTATGTATACCTCGCATACACTTCAAATGAATGTAAATGCGGCACTTCCTTGCTAGGAAACAGCGTTTTCAGATGTCTACGTATCGAAGCAATAGAGTTCTAGTGCTTCTCAAAAGGCGATATCGCTACTCGTTACTATGTTTCATGATAATATATAATATTCATTGTGGAGTGTTATGTATACCTCGTATTCACTTCAAAAGAATGTAAATGTGACACTTCCTTGCTAGGAAACAGCGTTTGCAGATGTCTACGTATCGTGGCATTAGATTTCTAATGCTTCTCAAAACGCGATATCACTACTCATTACTATGTTTCATGATAATATATAATATTCATTGTGGTGTGTTATGTATACCTCGTATTCACTTCAAGAGAATGTAATTGCGACACTTCCTTGCTAGGAAATAGCGTTTGCAGATGTCTACGTATCGAAGCAATAGAGTTCTAATGCTTCTTAAATCGTCATTTCGCATCTCATATCTACGTTTCCTGATAAGATATAATATTCACTGTGCAGAGTTATGTATATCTCGTCTATACTTCACATGGATGTAAATGCTACACTTCCTTGCTAGGAAATAGCGTTTGCAGATGTCTACGTATCGAAGCAATGGATTTCTAAAGCTTGCTAATACGCGATATTGCATCTCATACATATGTTTCATGATAATATATAATATTCATTGCGAAGTGTCATGTATACCTCGCATACACGTCAAATGAATGTGAATGCGACAGTTCCTTGCTAGGAAATAGTGTTTGCAGATATCTACGTATCGAAGCAATAGAGTTCTAAATCTTCTTAAATCGCGATATCGCATCTCATTTCTATGTTTAATGATACGATATAATATTCATTGTGCAGTGTTATGTATACCTCGTATTCACTTCAATAGAATGTAAATGCGACACTTCCTTGCTAGGAAGTAGTGATTGCAGATGTCTACGTATCGAACCAATAGAGTTCTAATGCTTCTCAAAACGCGATATCGCTACTCAGTACTATGTTTCATGATAATATATAATATTCATTGTGCATTGTTATGTATACCTCGTATTCACTTCAAAAGAATGTAAATGCGACACTTCCTTGCTTGGAAATAGCGTTTGCAGATGTCTACGTATCGAAGCAATAGTGTACTAAAGCTTGCTAATTCGCGATATCGCATCTCATTTCTATGTTTCATTATAAGATATAATATTCATTGTGGAGTGTTATGTATACCTCCTATTCACTTCAAAAGAATGTAAACGCTACACTTCCTTGCCAGGAAATAGCGTTTGCCGAAGTCTACGTATCGAAACAATAGAGTTCTAATGCTTCTTAAATCGCCATATAGAGTCTGATTTCTATGTTTCACGATAAGATATAATATTCATTGTGCAGTGTTATGTATATCTGGTCTGTACTTCAAATGAACGTAAATGCGACACTTCCTTGCTAGGACGTAGCGTTTGCAGATGTCTACGTATCGAAGCAATAGAGTTCTAATGCTTCTTATATCGTCATATCGCATCTCATTCCTATGTTTCATGATAAGATATAATATGCATTGCGAAGTGTCATGTATACATCGTATTCTTTTCAAAAGAATGTAAATGCGACACTTCCTTCTAGGAAGTAGCGTTTGCAGGTGTCTACGTATCGAACCAATAGAGTTCTAGTGCTGCTCAAAACGCGATATCGCTTCTCATTTCTATGTTTCATGATAATACAAAATATTCATTGTGGAGTGTTATGTATACCTCACATATACTTCAAATGAATGTAAATGCGACAGGTCCTTGCTAGGAAATAGCGTTTGCAGATATATACGTATCGATGCAAAAGTGTTCTAGAGCTTCTTAAATCGCGATATCGCATCTCATTTCTATGTTTCAAGATTAGATATAATATTCATTGTGCAGTGTTATGTACACCCCGTATTCACTTCAAAAGAATGTAAACGCGACACTTCCTTGCTTGGAAATAGCGTTTGCAGATGTCTACCTGTCGAAGCAACAGATTTCTAATGCTTCTTAAATCTCCACATTGCATCTCATTTCTATGTTTCATGGTAAGATATAATATTCATTGTGGAGTGTTATGTAAACCTCGTATTCACTTCAAAAGTATGTAAGCGCGACACTTCGTTCCTAGGAAATAGCGTTTGCAGATGTTTACGTATCGTACCATTAGTGTTCTAATGCTTCTCAAAACGCGAAATTGCTAATCATTACCATGTTTCATGATAAGATATAATATTCATTGTGCAGTGTAATGTATACCTCGTATTTACTTCAAAAAAATGTAAATGCGACACTTCCTTGTTAGGAAATAGCACTTGAAGATGTCTACGTATCGAACCAATAGATTTCTAATGCATCTTAAATCGCCATATCGCATCTCATTTCTATGTTTCATGATAAGATATAAAATTCATTGTGCAGTGTTATGTATATCTCGTCTATACTTCAAATGAATGTAAATGCGACACTTCCTTGCTAGGAAATAGCGTTTGCAGATGCCTACGTATCGTAGAATTGGAGTTCTAATGCCTCTCAAAACGCGATATCGCCTCTTATTTCTATGTATCATGAAAATATATAATATTCATTGCGAAGTGACATGTATACCTCGTATTCCCTTCAAAAGAATGTAAATGCGACACTTCCTTGCTAGGAAGTATCGTTTCCAGATGTCTACGTATCGAAGCAATATAGTTCTAATGCTTCTTCAAACGAGATATCGCATCTCATTTCTAAGTTTCATGATAAGATATAATATTCATTGCGAAGTGTTATGTATACCTCGTATTCACTTCAAAAGAATGTAAATACCACACTTCCTTGCTAGGAAATAGCGTGTGCAGATGTCTTCGTATCGAAGCAATAGGTTTCTAATTCTTCTTAAATCGCCATATTGCATCTCATTTCTATGTTTCATGATAATTTATAATATTCATTGTGCAGTGTTATGTACACCTAGTATTCACTTCAAAAGAATGTAAATGCGACACTTCCTTGCTAGGAAATAGCGTTTGCGGATGTCTACGTATCGTAGCAATAGAGTTCTAATGCTTCTTATAACGGGATACCGCAACTCTTTTCTATGTGTCATGATAGGATATAGTATTCATTGTGGATTGTTATGTATACCTCGTATTCACTTCGAAAGAATGTAAATGCGACACTTCCTTGCTATTAAATAGCGTTTGCAGATGTCTACGTATCGAAGCAATAGATTTCAAATGCTTCTTAAAACGCGATATCGCATCTCATTTCTATGTTTCATAATAAGATATAATATTCATTGGGAAGTGTCATGTATACCTCGTAATCACTTCAAAGAATGTAAATGCGACACTTCCTTGCTTGGAAATAGCGTTTACAGATGTTTACGTATCGTAGCAATAGAGTTCTAATGCTTCTTAAAACGCGATATCGCATCTCAATTCTATGTTTCATGATAATACATAATAGTCATTGCGAAATGTAACTTATACCTCGCATATACTTCAAAAGAATGTAAATGCGACACTTCCTGGCTAGGGAATAGCGTTTGCAGATGTCTACGTATCGAAGCAATAGAGTTCTAATGCTTCTTACAACGGGATATCGCATCTATTTCTATGTTTCGTGATAAGATATAATATTCACTATGGATTGTAATGTATACCTCGTATTCACTTCGAAAGAATGTAAATACCACACTTCCTTGCTAGGAAATAGCGTTTGCAGATGTCTACGTATCGTAGCAATAGAGTTCTAAAGCTTCTTAAAACAAGATATCGCATCTCATTTCTATGTTTCATGATAAGATATAGTATTCATTGCGAAGTGTCATGTATACCCCGTAATAACTTCAAAAGAATGTAAACGCGACACTTCCTTGCTAGGAAATGTCGTTTGCAGATGTCTACGTATCGTAGCAATAGAGTTCTAATGCATCTTAAAACGCGATATCGCATTTCATTTTTGTGTTTCGTGATAAGATATATTATTCATTGCGAAGTGTCATGTATACCTCGTATTCACTTCAAATGAATGCAAATGCGACACTTCCTTGCTAGGAAATAGTGTTTCCAGATATCAACGTACCGTAGCTATAGAGTTCTAAAGCTTCCTAAAACAAGATATCGCATCTCATTTCTATGTTTCATGATAAGATATAGTATTCATTGCGAAGTGTCATGTATACCTCGTATTCACTTAAAAAGAATGTAAATGCGACACTTCCTTGCTATTAAATAGCGTTTGCAGATGTCTACGTATCGAAGCAATAGATTTCTAATGCTTCTTAGAACGCGATATCGCATCTCATTTCTATGTTTAATAATGAGATATAATATTCATTGCGAAGTGTCATGTGTACCGGGTATTCACTTCAAAAGAGTGTAAATGCGACACTTCCTTGCTTGGAAATAGCGTTTGCAGATGTTTACGTATCGTAGAAATAGTGTTCTAATGCTTCTTGAAACGCGATATCGCAAATCATATCTATGTTTCACAATAAGATATAATATTCAATGCGAAGTGTCATGTATACCTCGTATTCACTTCAAAAGAATGTAAATGCGACACTTCCTTGCTAGGAAATAGCGTTTGCAGATGTCTACGTATCGTAGCAATAGAGTTCTAATGCATCTTAAAACGCGATATCGCATTTCATTTTTATGTTTCGTGATAAGATATATTATTCATTGCGAAGTATGTGTATGCCTCGTATTCACTTCAAATGAATGCAAATGCGAAACTTCCTTGCTAGGTAATAGTGTTTCCAGATATCAACGTACCGTAGCTATAGAGTTCTAAAGCTTCTTAAAACAAGATATCGCAACTCATTTCTATGTTTCATAGCAAGATATAATATTCATTGCGAAGTGTCATGTATATTTCGTATTCACTTCAAAAGAATGTAAATGCGACACTTCCCTGCTATTAAATAGCGTTTGCAGATGTCTACGTATCGAAGCAGTAGATTTGTAATGCTTCTTAAAACGCGATATCGCATTTCATTTCTATGTTCCATAATAAGATATAATATTCATTGCGAAGTGTCATATATACCTCGTATTCACTTCAAAAGAATGTAAATGCGACACTTCCATGCTAGGAAATAGCGTTTGCGGATGTCTACGTATCGCAGCAATAGAGTTCTGATGCTTCCTAAATCGCGATATCGCATCTCAATTCTATGTTTCATGATAATACATAATAGTCATTGCGAAATGTAACTTATACCTCGTAATCACTACAAAAGATTGTAAACGCGACACTTCCTTGCTAGGATATGTCGTTTGCAGATGTCTACGTATCGTAGCAATAGAATTCTAATGCTTCTTAAATCGCGATATCGCTCCTAATTTCTATGTTTCATGATAAGATATAATATTCATTGCGAAGTGTCATGTATACCTCGTATTCACTTAAAAAGAATGTAAGTGCGACACTTCCTTGCTATTAAATAGCGTTTGCAGATGTCTACGTATCGAAGCAATAGATTTCTAATGCTTCTTAAAACGCGATATCGCATCTCATTTCTATGTTTCATAATGAGATATAATATTCATTGCGAAGTGTCATGTATACCTCGTATTCACTTCAAAAGAATATAACGCGACACTTCCTCGCTAGGAAATGTCGTTTGCAGATGTCTACGTATCGAAGATATAGTGTTCTAATGCTTCTTAAATCGCCATATCGCATCCCATTTCTATGTTTTATGATAAGATATAATATTCATTGTGCAGTGTTATGCATATCACGTCTACTCTTCAAATGAATGTAAATGCGACACTTCCTTGCTAGGAAATACCGTTTGCTGATGTCTACGTATCGAAGCAATAGTGTTCTAATGCTTCTTAAATCGCCATATCGCATCTCATTTCTATGTTTCATGATAAGATATAATATTCATTGTGCAGTGTTATGTATACCTCGTATTCACCTCAAAAGAATGTATATGCCTTGACACTTCCTTGCTAGGAAATAGCGTTTGCAGATGTCTACGTATCGAAGCAATAGAGTTCTAATGCTTCTTAAATCGTCATATCCCATCTCATATCTACGTTTCTTGATAAGATATAATATTCACTGCGAAGTGCTATGTATACCTCGTATTCCTTTCAAAAGAATGTAAATGCGAAACTTCCTTGTTAGGAAGTAGCGTTTGCAGATGTATATGTATCGAAGCAATAGAGTTCCAATGCTTCTTAAATCGTCATATCGCATCTCATTTCTATGTTTCATGATAAGATATAATATTCATTGCGATGTGTCATGTATACCTGGTATTCCTTTCAAAATAATATAAATGCGGCACTTCCTTGCTAGGATATAGCGCTGGCAGATGTCTACGTTTCGAAGCAATATATTTCTAATGCTTTCAAATTCGCGATATCGCATTTCATATCTATGTTTCATGATAATATATAATATTCATTGCGAAGTGTCATGTATACCTCGCATACACTTCAAATGAATGTGAATGCGACAGTTCCATGCTAGGAAATAGTGTTTGCAGATATCTACGTATGGAAGCAATAGAGTTCTAAAGCTTCTTAAATCGCAACATCGCATCTCATTTCTATGTTTCATGATAAGATATAATGTTCATTGTGCAGTGTTATGAATACCTCGTATTCACTTCAAAAGAATGTAAATGCGACACTTCCTTGCTTGGAAATGGCGTTTGCAGATGTCTACGTATCGAAGCAACAGTTTTCTAATGCTCCTTAAATCGCGATATCGAATCTCATCTCTATGTTTCATGATAAAATATAATATTCATTGTGCAGTGTTATGTATACCTCGTATTCACATGAAAAGAATGTAAATGCGACACTTCCTTGCTAGGAAGTAGCGTTTGCAGATGCCTACGTATCGTAGTATTAGTGCTCTAATGCTTCTCAAAAGGCGATATCGTTTCTCCCTTCTATGTTTCATGATAATATATAATATTCATTGCTTAGTGTCATGTATATCTCGCATACACATCAAATGAATATAAATGCGACACTTCCTTGCTAGGAAATAGCTTTTGCGTATGTCTACGTATCGAAGCAACAGTTTTCTAATGCTCCTTAAATCGCGATATCGCATCTCATCTCTATGTTTCATGATGAGATATAATATTCATTGTGCAGTGTTATGTATACCTCGTATTCACATGAAAAGAATGTAAATGCGATACTTCCTTGCTAGGAAATAGCGTTTGCAGATGCCTACGTATCGTAGCATTAGTGCTCTAATGCTTCTCAAAAGGCGATATCGTTTCTCCCTTCTATGTTTCATGATAATATATAATATTCATTGCTTAGTGTCATGTATATCTCGCATACACATCAAATGAATGTAAATGCGACACTTCCTTGCTAGGAAATAGCTTTTGCAGATGTCTACGTATCGAAGCAATAGTGTTCTAATGCTTCTTAAATCGCCATATCGCATCTCATTTCTATGTTTTATGATAAGATATAATATTCATTGTGCAGTGTTATGTATATCTCGTCTACTCTTCAAATGAATGTAAATGCGACACTTCCTTGCTAGGAAATACCGTTTGCCGATGTCTACGTCTCGAAGCAATAGTGTTCTAATGCTTCTTAAATCGCCATATCGCATCTCATTTCTATGTTTCATGACAAGATATAATATTTATTGTGCAGTGCTATGTATACCTCGTATTCACCTCAAAAGAATGTAAATGCGACACTTCCTTGCTAGGAAATAGGGTTTGAAGATGTATACGTATCGAAGCAATAGACTTCTAATGCTTCATAAATCGCCATGTCGCATCTCATTTCTATGTTTTATGATAAGATATAATATTCATTGTGCAGTGTTATGCATATCTCGTCTACTCTTCAAATGAATGTAAATGCGACACTTCCTTGCTAGGAAATAGCGTTTGCAGATGTATATGTATCGAAGCAATAGAGTTCCAATGCTTCTTAAATCGTCATATCGCATCTCATTTCTATGTTTCATGATAAGATATAATATTCATTGCGATGTGTCATGTATACCTGGTATTCCTTTCAAAATAATATAAATGCGACACTTCCTTGCTGGGAAATAGCGTTGGCAGATGTCTACGTATCGACGCAATATATTCCTAATGCTTTCTAATTCGCGATATCGCATGTCATATCTATGTTTCATGATAATATATAATATTCATTGCGAAGTGTCATGTATACCTCGCATACACTTCAAATGAGTGTGAATGCGACAGTTCCATGATAGGAAATAGTGTTTGCAGATATCTACGTATGGAAGCAATAGAGTTCTAAGGCTTCTTAAATCGCGATATCGCATCTCATTTCTATGTTTCATGATAAGATATAATGTTCATTGTGCAGTGTTATGAATACCTCGTATTCACCTCAAAAGAATGTATATGCCTTGACACTTCCTTGCTAGGAAATAGCGTTTGCAGATGTCTACGTAACGAAGCAATAGAGTTCTAATGCTTCTTAAATCGTCATATCGCATCTCATATCTACGTTTCTTGATAAGATATAATATTCACTGCGAAGTGCTATGTATACCTCGTATTCCTTTCAAAAGAATGTAAATGCGACAGTTCCTTGTTAGGAAGTAGCGTTTGCAGATGTATATGTATCGAAGCAATAGAGTTCTAATGCTTCTTAAATCGCGATATCGCATCTCATATCTATGTTTCATGGCAAGATATAATATTCATTGTGCAGTGCTATGTATACCTCGTAATCACTTCAGAAGAATGTAAATGCGACACTTCCTTGCTAGAAAATAGCGTTTCCAGATGTCTACGTATCGAAACACTAGAGTTCTAATGCTTCTTAAAACGTGACAACGCATCTCACTTCTATGTTTCATGATGTGATATAATATTCCTTCCAAAGTGTTATGTATTCCTCGTCTACGCTACAAGTGAATGTAAATGCGACACTCGTATGCTAGGAAATTGCGATTGAAGATGTCTACGTATCGTAGCAATAGAGTGCTAATGCTACTTAAAACGCGACATCGCATCTCATTTCTATGTTTCATGATAAGATAAAATCTTCATCGTGCAGTGTTATGTATACCTCGTAATCACTTCAGAAGAATGTAAATGCGACACATCCTTGCTAGGAAGTAGCGTTTGCAGACGTCTACGTATCCAAGCAATAGAGTTAAAATGCTTCTTAAATCGCAATATCGAATCTCATTTCTATGTTTCATGAAAAGATATAATATTCATTGTGCAGTGTTATGTATACCACGTATTCACTACAAAAGAATCTAAATGCGACACTTCCTTGCTAGGAAATAGAGTTTGCAGATGTCTACTTATCGAAGCAAAGAGTTCAAATGCTTCTTAAATCGCGATATCGCATCTCATTTCTATGTCACACGGTAAGATATAATATTCATTGTGCAGTGTTATGTATATCTCGTCTATACTTCAAATGGATGTAAATGCTACAATTTCTTGCTAGGAAATAGCGTTTGCAGGTGTCTACGTATCGAAGTAATAGACATCAAATGCTTCATAAATCGCCATATCGCATCTCATTTCTATGTTTCATGATAAGATATAATATTCATTGTGCAGTGTTATGTATATCTCGTCTATACTTCAAATGGATATAAATGCGATACTTCCTTGCTAGGAAATAGCGTTTGCAGATGTCTACGTATAGTGGCATAAGATTTCTAATGCTTCTCAAAACACGATATCGCTACTCATTACTATGCTTCATGGTAATATATAATATTCATTGTGGAGTGTTATGTATACCTCGTATTCACTTCAAAAGAATATAAATGCGACACTTCCTTGCTAGGAAGTAGCGTTTGCAGATGTCTACGTATCGAAGCAATAGATTTCTAATGCTTCTTAAATCGTCATATCGCATCTCATTTCTATGTTTCATGATAAGATATAATATTCATTGTGGAGTCTTATGTATACCTCGTATTCGTTTCAAAAGAATGTAAATGTGACACGTCCTTGCTAGGAAGTAGCGTTTGCAGATGTCTACGTATCGAAGAAATAGTGTTCCAATGCTTCTTAAATCGCCATATTACATCACATTTCTATGTTTCATGATAAGATATAATATTCATTGTGGAGTGTTATGTATACCTCGTATTCACTTCAAAAGAATGTAAATGCGACACTTCCTTGCTAGTAAATGGAGTTCGCAGATGTCTACGTATCGAAGCAGTAGAGTTCTAGTGCTTCTTAAATCGCCATATCGCATCTCATTCAATGTTCCATGATAAGATATAATATTCATTGCGTAGTGTCTCGTATACCTCATATTCCTTTCAAAAGAATGTAAATGCGACAATTCCTTGTTAGGAAGTAGCGTTTGCAGATGTCTACGTATCGAAGCAATAGTGTTCTAATGCTTTTTAAATCGCGATATCGCATCTCATTTCCATGTTTCATGATAAGATATAGAATTCATTGTGCAGTGTTATGTATATCTCTTATTCACTTCAAAAGAATGTAAATGCTACAATTTCTTGCTAGGAAATAACGTTTGCAGATGTCTACGTATCGAAGCAATAGTGTTCTAATGATTCTTAAATGGCGATATCGCATCTCATTTCTATGTTTCATGATAAGACATAATATTCATTGCGAAGTGTCATGCATACCTCGTATTCGCTGCAAAAGAATGTAAATGCGACACTTCCATGCTAGGATATAGCGTTCGCAGATGTCTACGTATCGTAGCAATAGAGTCCTAATGCTTCTTAAAACGAGATGTCGCATTTCACTTCTATGTTTCGTGATAAGATATAATATTCATTGCGAAGTGTTATGTATACCTCGTATTCACTCCAGACGAATGTAAATGCGACACTTCCTTGCTAGGAAAAAGCGTATTCAGATGTCTACGTATCGTAGCAATGGATTTCTAACGCTACTTAAAACGCGATATCGCATCCCTCTTCTATGTTTCATGATAAGATATAATACTCATTACGAATTGTCATGTATACCTCGTATTCACTTCAAAAGAATGTAAATGCGACTACTGCCTGCTAGGAAATAGCGTTTGCAGATGTCTACGTATCGTAGCAATAGATTTCTAATGCTACTTAAATCGCGATATCGCATCTCATTTCTATGTTTCGTGATAAGATACAATATTCATTGCGAAGTGTCATGTACACCTCGTATTCACTTCAAAAGTATGTAAATGCGACAATTCCTTGCTAGGAAATAGCGTTTGCAGATGCCTACGTATCGTAGCAATAGAGTTCTTGTGCTTCTTAAAACACGATATCGCATCTCATTTCTATGTTTTATGATAAGTAATAATATTCATTGCGAAGTGTCATATATGCCTCGTATTCACTTCAGAAGAATGTATATGCGACACTTGCTTGCTAGGAAATAGCGTTTGCAGATGTCTACGTATCGTAGCAATAGAGTTCTAATACTGCTTAAAACGCGATTTCGCATCTCACTTCTATGTTTCATGATAAGGTATAACATTCATTGCGAAGTGTCATGTACACCTCCACTTCACTTCTAAAGGATGTAAATGCGACACTTCCTTTCTGGGAAGTAGCGTTTGCAGAGGTCTATGTATCGTAGCAATAGAGTTCTAACGCTTCTTAAAAAGCGATATCGCATCTCATTTCTATGTTTGATGATAAGATATAATATTCATTGCGAAGTGTCTTGTATACCTTGTATTCACTTCAAATGAATGTAAATGCCACACATCCTTGCTAAGAAATAGCGATTCCAGATGTCTCCGTATCGAAGCAATTGAGTTACAATGCTTCTTTAAGCGCGATATCGCATCTCATTTCTATGTTTCATTATAAGTTATAATACTCATTGCGAAGTGTCACTTATACCTCGCATACACTTCAAATGAATGTAAATGCGAATCTTCCTTGCTAGGAAGTAGCGTTTGCAGATGACTACGTATCGGAGCAATGGAGTTCTAATGCTTCTCAAAACGAGATATCGCATCTCATTTCTATGCTTCACGATAAGATATAATATTCATTGCGAAGTGTTATGTATACCTCGTATTCCCTTCAAACGAATGTAAATGCGACACTTCCTTGCTAGGAAATGGCGTATTCAGATGTCTACGTATCGTAGCAATAGATTTCTAATGCTACTTAAATCGCGATATCGCATCTCATTTATATGTTTCGTGATAGGATATAATATTCATCGCGAAGTGTCAGGTATACCTCGTATTCACTTCAAAAGAATGTAAATGCGACACTTCCATGCTAGCAAATAGCGTATGCAGATGTCTACGCGTCGTGGCAATAGAGTTCTAATGCTTCTTAAAAGGCTATTTCGCATCTCAATCCTATGTTTCATTATAAGATATAATATACATTGCCAAGTGTCATGTATACCTCGTATTCACTCCAAACGAATGTAAATGCGACACTTCCTTGCTCGGAAATAGCGTATTCAGATGTCTACGTATCGTAGCAATAGAGTTCTAATCCTACTTAAATCGCGATATCGCATCTCATTTGTATGTTTCGTGATAAGATATAATATTCATTCCGAAGTGTCATGTATACCTCGAATTCACTTCAAAAGAATGTAAATGCGACATTTCCATGCTAGGAAATAGCGTTTGCAGATATCTCCGCATCGAGGAAATAGGGTTCTAATTCTTCTTAAGACGCGATATCGCATCTCACTTTTATGTTACATGATAAGATATAATGTTCATTGCGAAGTGTCATATATACCTCGTATTCACTTCAAAAGAATGTAAATGCTAATCTTCCTTGCTAGGAAATAGCGTTTGCAGATGTCTCCGCTTCCAGGCCATAGAGTTCTAATGCTTCCTAAAACGCGATATCGCATCTCTCTTCTATGTTTCATGATAAGGTATAATATTCATTGCGAAGTGACATGTATGCCTCGTATTCATTTCAAAAGAATGTAAATGCGACTATTGCTTGCTAGGAAATAGCGTTTGCAGATGTCTACGTATCGTAGCAATAGTGTTCTAATGCTACTTAAATCGCGATATCGCATCTCATTTATATGTTTCGTGAAAGGATATAATATTCATTCCGAAGTGTCGTGTATACCACGAATTCACTTCAAAAGAATGTAAATGCGACACTTCCATGCTAGGATATAGCGTTCGCAGATGTCTACGTATCGTAGCAATAGAGTCCTAATGCTTCTTAAAACGAGATGTCGCATTTGACTTCTATGTTTCGTGATAAGATATAATATTCATTGCGAAGTGTTATGTATACCTCGTATTCACTCCAAACGAATGTAAATGCGACACTTCCTTGCTAGGAAATGCGTATTCAGATGTCTACGTATCGTAGCAATGGATTTCTAACGCTACTTAAAACGCGATATCGCATCCCTCTTCTATGTTTCATGATAAGATATAATACTCATTACGAAGTGTCATGTATACCTCGTATTCACTTCAAAAGAATGTAAATGCGACTACTGCCTGCTAGGAAATAGCGTTTGCAGATGTCTACGTATCGTAGCAATAGATTTCTAATGCTACTTAAATCGCGATTTCGCATCTCACTTCTATGTTTCGTGATAAGATACAATATTCATTGCGAAGTGTCATGTACACCACTTCACTTCTAAAGGATGTAAATGCGACACTTCCTTTCTGGGAAGTAGCGTTTGCAGAGGTCTATGTATCGTAGCAATAGAGTTCTAACGCTTCTTAGAAAGCGATATCGCATCTCATTTCTATGTTTGATGATAAGATATAATATTCATTGCGAAGTGTCTTGTATACCTTGTATTCACTTCAAATGAATGTAAATGCCACACATCCTTGCTAGGAAATAGCGATTCCAGATGTCTCCGTATCGAAGCAATTGAGTTACAATGCTTCTTTAAGTGCGATATCGCATCTCATTTCTATGTTTCATTATAAGTTATAATACTCATTGCGAAGTGTCACTTATACCTCGCATACACTTCAAATGAATGTAAATGCGACACTTGTTTGCTAGGAAGTAGCGTTTGCAGATGTCTACGTATCGAAGCTATAGAGTTCTAAAGCTTCCTAAATCGCGATATCGCATTTCATTTCTATGTTTCATGATAAGTTATAATATTCATTGCGTCGTGTTATGTATACCTCGGATACTCTTCAAATGAATGTAAGTGCGACACTCCCTTGCTTGGACATAGCGTTTGCAGATGTCGACGTATCGAACCAATAGAGTTCTAATTCTTCTTAAATCGCGATATCGCATCTCATTTCTATGTTTCGTGATAAGATATAATGTTCATTGCGAAGTGTCATGTATATCTCGTATTCCCTTCAAAAGAGTGTAAATGCGACACTCCCTTGCTTGGAAATAGCGTCTGCAGATGTCTACGTATCGTAGCAATAGAGACCTAATGCTTCTTAAAACGGGATATCGCATCCCATTTCTAGGTTTCATGATAAGATATAATATTCTTTGCGAGATGCCACGTATACCTCGCATAGACTTCAAAAGAATGTAAGTGCAACACTTCCTTGCTAGGATGTAGCGTTTGCAGATGTCTACGTATCGAAGCAATAGTGTTCTAATGCTTCTTAAATCGCGATATCGCAATCTCGCTTCTATGTTTCATGATAAGAAATAATATCCATTGCGAAGTATTGTGTATTCCTCGTCTACACTTCAAATGAATGTAAATGCGACACTTCCCTTCTTGGAAACAGCGTTACCAGATGTCTACGTATCGAAGCAATAGAGTTCTAATGCTTCTTAAATCGTGATATAGCATCACATTTCTATGTTTCATGATAAGATATAATATTCATTGCGAAGTGTCATGTATTCCTCGCTTACACTTCAAATGAATGTAAATGCAACACTTCCTCTCTAGGAAATTACGTTTCCAGATGTCTACTTATCGAAACAATAGAGTTCTAATGCTTCTTAGAACGCGATATCGCATCTCATTTCTATTTTTCATGATAAGATATAATATTCATTGCGAAGTGACATGTATTATCGTCTACACGTCAAAAGAATGTAAATGCAACACTTCGTTGCTAGGGAATAGCGTTTCTAGATGTCTAGGTATCGAAGCAATAGAGTTCTAATGGGGAGGGGTAGAGGTCCTTCTCACACCCGAGAACCATCCTGTTTGTCTCCATGGACTATGGCAGCCGTGTTATCGTTGCAGAGCTCTGGATCCTAGCCTTCGTGCTTCAGGGTCTCTTCTTGCCCACTTCCCGACTCCTCCACCGTCGAGCCCGTCACGCTACCTCGGCGTACAGCCCTTCCGCGAACGTGCGGTCTTATTATCCGCCGAAGAGGCGTCTTATGGGTCGCTTCTTCCTTCAGCTCGCCAGTCTAATCCGTAGAACAGAGAGAGAGAAACGAACGGGGGGGGGGGGGGGGAAGGTTCTACCATCGTGTATTTCACGCTCCTCACAAATACAGCTATCGCGATGGTCCGTGGCGCGCTTCTCGCATGGGTGGTGATCTGCGAGCTAGTCTAACCGAAGCAGGGTGCGGGGGTGAGCGAGCCTTGTGACTTCACTACGTCACAGTACATACAAATTTGCGATTAAGTAACTATGTGTTCAAATTCAATTCCGAATAATGCACTAAAAAGCATCCCAGATAACAAACGGCAAGATGGTAGCGACACCATGCCGGCACTATATTGCCACTTCCGAGGAGTGTCAACTGATTCGTAGTCATCTGTGACCGGATTCGTTGACTAAAATGCCAGATCGTGTTACCAGCACGTTCTAGACAAGCGAATCGCGCAGAACCAGCACCATGGTGACACGCGTATCATCGCTCCATTCATGAATCCCCTCAGCAATGACGCAGGATCACATTTGGCAATGGGGAACCTGTGCTTTCATACAAATTAGAACAGTTAGATGTCAGTAGATGTTCAGCATATGAGTATTGATAGACATTTTGATGGTCGTTTTCCTATATTTATAGTTATTGAGCGAGTCGTATATATTTCTTTCAATCCATCATAGACTAAAAATATTATTTATAAAAAAAATATTACTTATAAAATAAAAATTCATGCTGTTGCGTCCCTAACTTCGCCTTGTGTAATTTCTGAAATAACATGCTGTCATCGTATATAATGTAACCCTCAATTGCATGAATTTGTAACAATAAATTGAAGAAAATATATATAAAATAAGTGTATATATTTTTATGACAAAGTAATTATCGGCTTCATGGAAAAAATCGCCCTATCGAGCTAGTTTATAGAAAATAATAAAATCGAGTTCTTATATCTTTGTTTTGTGCCGGTGTATCTATATTGGAATCAAGATAAATAAATTGCACAGTTTAGTCATTTTTCATATTTGCTTATAATTTTTATAGAAACAGCTTCCCCATTAGTAAATGTCAGCCTACTGCTGAATAGTGCCGTGATACGAATGCCGCCCCAGTACTAGCAGTATGCAATTTCGAAAGCTGAGTAGGAGCACTTTGTTAGCACAGTTCTGTCACGGAATTCGTACCATCCGTTGTCATTGGCGTGCCAATCGCTGGCTGTTTGGGATATTGTAGTGCATGAGGCAGACTTGTTCCTTATCATCGTCAAGGAGATGGATTTTCACTCCCCCCTTTTTAAATTTTTTAAATTATTGTTTGGAATTTTTGCCGTTTCTGTATCTCTATGACCGCATTGTGGATTCAACTTATGTACGATCTTTTTGGTCTTCATCTTTTGTTACATGTAATATTATATATGTGATGCACGTTTGTTATGAAATGCTCCGATTTGTAAGCCTCAGATACTTTTATCCTTTGGTAAAGCAACTTATTCGATTAATATATATTTATTAGACATAGATATAAACAATTAGAAAAATGTTATTAAAACGCTATTAAATATGTTGTTGCAATTATATATTTAAGGTCTGAAGATGTAGATGCAATTAATGTCCGATATTTTACGTGATCCAATCGACGTATCAAGTGAGGCTATGAAATTTAAAAATCTTTTACTATTCTTCGACCCCTTTACATGTTACATGAATGATAAGTTCTGCAAGACAAGAAGCCTAAATTAGTGAGATATCTAGGAACATAAGTAATTTGTAAGTAACACATCTTCTCTCTTTGAAATATTTGCCTTTGCATAGAATAGAACGTATAGATATAATTGCCGGTTTTGTACCCATTTCGGTCCAATTCTATTATAGCCTTTGAGCAGAAGTAATATTGATTATACTTGATTTTTACAATACTTCTTTAATTAACAGATTTTATTAACCTAGAATCATCATTTGACGGATGTATCAATCTACTTTGTAGCTCCATCAGTTTCTTTTCCTGCTCGCTACTTTCCATTTTCAGTTCCGTATACTTATCCTTTATCACCATCATATATGTTGCGTAAAATTACAAAAACTTTTTGTCCTCAAATTTTGCGGATATTTCAATTAAATTTCCTTTGATTAAATAAACGGAAATTAAAAAACAGTGGCACGTACCATTTCTTGGAAACGTTGTATCGTAATTTGCATCTGACTGTTTTGAAAGGCACGCACTTTACTTAACGTTTGCAATGATTCGGTTAGCGAAGTAAAGTAATATTCTACTTTCGAAATTGTTGGCTCTTGTAATTCTAAGGCAAATATATTCATCTGTCGACATCGTGAACATTGTTTTTTGGCAAAATTCCAGAAAAACAAATATACTATAAATAAAATAATAAACATCATAATATTAAATTTAACTCTGTTCATCGTTGCCTTGTTGGACACATCCATAACAATATACAGGGTGGGGCAGTAATAATTAGCACCTCAGATATCCACGAAACTATAAGTTTCATAGAAGTTTTTGCTAATATAAAATTGCACAGTACAAAGGGGCCATCCGTTGATGAAAATAGTTTTTTTGTAAGTGGAGTTATGTTGGACATATGAAGGTTACCTTCATTTTTTAAAATGAATTGGTATGTCCATTCTTCCGTAATACGATAGAGCATTTTAAAGCAAGTTTAACGATCTGTAACATGAAGGCATTGAAGGTTACAAAGAGTAAAGAAAGGCGATAATACTCACGGTTTTGATAGTAAATGAAACATACGTATTGTAAACAGTGGTGGAAGGCGTAATACTTACCGTTTACTTCACTGTGAATAAACACTTGTCGAAGGGCATTTCAATAGTTTGCAGCATAAGTTAAACACGATAAGATTAGTATTGAAAAATCGGTTCGAATACGTTTGGTTAGGCTGTTCTTTGTGTCGCTCATTTTATAAGTACAGAGCTGCGGATTCCTGAGGACAGCTCACAAAATTGTTGAACTATGGAAGATTATCATTGTGAATTTGAATCGAAAGGTAATTAAATTCCATTAGATTGTAAACAGATCTCAATGTTTCATTTTAGATAGTAAGATTAAATACTCTTTACAAAACTACAAGAATGGATACATACCTTTCTGTTATTATTACTTCATAAAGAATTATAATTGCAATTATATAGTTCATTACGATAAAAAATATTTCTTAGAAAATTCTAAATATTAAATAAAAGAATCAAGTAAAACATTTTTAATAATTACGAATATGAAAAATACTTGAACATTCCAATAGAAAGATGTCTAAACAGGAGCTAGAAAAGTCAAACATTCAATTTCAATTCCAGAATTCACCTATAAGAGGTAAAATGTTTCGAAAGCTTTAATTACAGTCTTTAATGCAAGCAGTTGGGCAGTATTTCAATTTTTAAGAAAATTGATGAAAGTCAATCATTTTGAAGTGGTCAGAATCTTTGTCGTTTGAGCAATAAGTGAATAACAAATAACTGCATAAATTCTAGGCTTAAAAACTTATGGATTAAATCCTATGCAGACTCGTTTATGAGCGAGTTACTAAATAATAATCCACACTAAGTAATCATTTTAAAACTTAAACGATTACATCTCGCGAACTTTCAAAGATATCAGAAGTGTGAAAAGTATGTGGTTTATCAAAAATTCTTCTAAAAGAACGGACGAAGCCAATAGAAATCTTTGTTGAAGTAAGCAAGTTCTAAAGTTTTAAGCAACGCGATGGCCCTTATCTGCCTATGTCTCATAGCAAGTAAGTTCTGAATTTCTATGAAATCCGATGGAATTTCTCACTACTAACGTTTCAAAGTAAGTTCTCAAATTCTCAGTTCTACGTTTAAAACTATGTGTGTTCTATATATCTATGTAAAGTGATGGTTCCTATTAGTTGTGACGGAAACCTATATATAGTAAGTCAGGGAAGCTCGAAGGGGTTAATTATCTAAATGCTTTAAGGCGTAAAACGTATTTTAATCTAAAGCGATCTATCGTTCCAAGGTATCCGCTCACGTACAACTTTTCTTGGGCGCCAGCTGCTCAGAAAGTAGCAAAGCGATAGGCTACACGACCCCGGGAACCCTGGGGCGGTCAACCCTTGAAACATCGAAATGCTCCTCCTCTCGACTACGCCTAGCCAAGTACACACACTCAGGTCGCGAGATACTGAAGTCACGGCATGTTTATTTATGGTCTCGACGTGGGTTTAACTAACAAGGGCTACGGGAAACTACGCAACACGCCGCAAATTACCGGGTAGTATATTTGGAAGTGTAGTCGAGATATACATAATACGTCGCAATGAATATTATAACCTATCTTGAAACCCAGAAATGAGATGCGATATTGCGTTTTACAAGCACTAGAACTCTAATGCTTCGATACGTAGATATCTGGAAACGCATTTTCCTAGCAAGGAAATAAGTCATTTACATCCTTTTGAAGTGTAGACGAGGTAAACATAATACTTCTCAGTGAATATTACATCATATCATGGAACATAGAAATGAGAAGCGATATCGCGTTTTAAGAAGAATTAGAAATCTATTTCCTCCATACGTAGACATCTCGAGACGCATTTCCTAGCAAGGGTGTGTGGCATTTACATCCATTTGAAGTGTATACGAGGTATACATAACACTTCGCAATAAATATTATATCTTATCTCGAAACATAGAAGTGAGATGCGATATCGCGATTTATGAAGCATTAGAACTCTATTGTTACGATACGTAGATATCTCCAAACGCTACATCCTAGCTAGGAAGTGTCGCATTTACATTCTCTTGAAGTGAATACGAGGTATACATAACATTTCACAATGAATATTATATCTTATTACGAAACATCGAAATGAAATGCGACATCTCGTTTTAAGTAGCATTAGAACTCTATTTCTACGATACGTAGACATCTGCAAAGGCTATTTCCTAGCATGGAAGGGTCGTATTTACATTCTCCTAAAGTGAATACGAGGTATACATAACACTCCATAATGAATATTATATCTTATCATGAAACATAGCAGTGAGATGCGATATTGCATTTTAAGGAGCATTAGAACTCTATTGCTACGATACGTAGACCTCTGCAAACGCTATTTCCTAGCATGCAAGTGTCGCATTCACATTCTTTAGGAGTGAATACGAGGTATACAAGACACTTCGCAATGAATATTATATCTTATCATGAAACATAGAAGTGAGATGCGATATCGCGTTTTAAGAAGCAATAGAGCTCTATTGCTACGATACGTAGACATCTGCAAACTCTAATTCCTAGAAAGGAAATGTCGCATTTACATTCCATTGAAGTGAATATGAGGTATACATGACACTTCGCAATGGATACTATATCTTATCGTGAAACATAGAAATGAGATGCGACATCTCGTTTTAAGAAGTATTAGAACTCTATTCTTCCGATACGTGGTCATCTGGAAACGCTATTTCCTAGCAAGGATGTGTCGCATTTACATTCTTTTGAAGTGAATACGAGGTATTCATAACACTCCACAATGGATGTTATATCTTATCACGCAACATAGAAATGAAATGCGACATCTCGTTTTAAGAAGCATTAGAACTCTATTCCTACGATGCGTAGACATCTGCAAATGTTATTTCCTAGCAAGGAAGTGTCGCATTTACATTCTTTTGAAGTGAATACGACGTATACATAACATTCCACAATGAATATTATATCTTATTGCGAAACATAGAAATGAAATACGACTTCTCATTTTAAGAAGCATTAGAACTCTATTGCTACGATACATAGACATCTGCAAACGCTATTTCCTAGCATGCAAGTGTCGCATTTAAATTCTTTTGGAGTGAATACGAGGTATACATGACACTTCGCAATGAATATTATATCTTATTATGAAACATAGAAGTGAGATGCGATATCGCGTTTTAAGAAGCATTAGAACTCTACTGCTACGATACGTAGACATCTGCAAACGCTATTTCCTAGCATGCAAGTGTCGCATTTACATTCTTTTGAAGTGAATACGAGGTATTCATGACACTTCGCAATGAATATTATATATTATCATGAAACATAGATATGAGATGCGATATCGCGAATTAGCCTGCTTTAGAAATCTATTGCTTCGATACGCAGACATCTGAAAACGCTATTTCCTAGCAAGGAAGTGCCGCATTTACATTCTTTTGAAGTGAATACGAGGTATACATAACACTCCACAATGAAAATTATATCTTATCATGAAACATAGAAATGAGATGTAATATGGCGATTTAAGAAGCATTAGAACTCTATTGCGTCGATACGTAGACATCTGCGAACGCTATCCCTAACAAGGAAGTGTCGCATTTACATTTTTTTGAAAGGAATACGAGGTACACATAACACTGCACAATGAATATTATATCATATCATGAAACATAGAAATGAGATACGATATCGCGATTTAAGAAGCATTATAACACAACTGCTTCGATACGTAGACATCTGCAAGCGCTACTTCCTAGCAAGGAAGTGTCGCGTTTACGAGGCACGAATACGAGGTATACATAACACTCCACAATGAATATTATATCTTATCATGAAACGCAGATATGAGATGCGATATGACGATTTAAGGAGCATTAGAAAACTATTGCTTCGATACGTAGATATCTGCGAACACTATTTCCTAGCATGGAAGTGTCGCATTCACATTCATTTGAAGTGTATGCGTGGTATACATGACACTTCGCAATAAATATTATATATTATCATGAAACATAGATATGTGATGCGATATCGCGAATTAGCCTGCTTTAGCAATCTATTGCTTCGATACGTAGACACCTGCAAACGCTATTTCCTAGCAAGGAAGAGTCGCATTTACATTCTTTTGTAGTGAATACGAGGTATACATTCACAGTGACACTTCACAGAGAATATTATATATTATCAAGATACATAGTAATGTGTTGCGATATCGCGTTTTGAGAAGCATTAGAACACTATTGCTTCGATACGTAGACATCTGCAAACGCTATTTCCTAGCAAGGAAGTGTCGCATTTACATTCATTTTAAGTGTATGCGAGGTATACATGACACTTCGCAATGAATATTATATATTATCATGAAACACAGAAATGAGAAGCAATATCGCGTTTTGAGAAGCACTAGAATTCTAATGCCACGAAACGTAGACATCTGCAAACGCTATTTCCTAGCAAGGAAGTGTGGCATTTACATTCATTTGAAGTATAGACGAGATATACATATCTCTGCACAATGAATATTACATCTTATCACGAAACATAGAAATGAGATGCGATATGGCGATTTAAGAAGCATTAGAAATCTATTGGTTCGATACGTAGATATCTGCAAACGCTACTTCCTAGCAAGGAAGTGTCGCATTTACATTATTTTGAAAGGAATACGAGGAATACATGACACTTCGCAATGAATATTATATCTTATCATGATACATAGAAATGAGATGCGATATGACGATTTAAGAAGCATTAGAAATCTATTGCTTCGATACGTAGACATCTGCAAGCGCTACTTCCTAGCAAGGAAGTGTCGCATTTACATTCTTTTGAAGTGAATACGAGGTATACATAACCCTGCACAATGAATATTATATCGTACCATGAAACATAGAAATGAGATGCGATATCTCGATTTAAGAAGCATTAGAACACTATTGCTTCGATACGTAGACATCTGCAAACGCTATTTCCTAGCAAGGAAGTATCACATTTACATTCTTTTTAAGTGTGTGCGAGGTATACATGACACTTCGCAATTAATATTATATATTATCATGAAACATAGAAATGAGAAGCGATATCGCGTTTTGAGAAGTATTAGAACTCTAATGACACGACACGTAGACATCTGCAAACGCTATTTCCTGGCAAGGAAGTGTCGCGTTTACATCCTTTGGAAGTGGATACGAGGTACACATAACGCTCCACAATGAATATTATATCTTATCATGAAACATTGAAATGAGATGCGATATCGCGATTTATGAAGCTTTAGAACTCTATTGCTTCTATACGTAGACATCTGCAAACGCTATTTCCTAGCAAGGGAGTGTCGCATTTACATTCATTTGAAGTGTATGCGAGGTATACATCACACTACGCAATGAATATTATATACTATCATGAAACATAGAAGTGAGAAACGATGTCGCGTTTTGAGAAGCATTAGAGCACTAATGCTACGATACGTAGACATCTGCATAAGCTATTACCTAGCAAGGAAGTGTCGCATTTACATTCTTTTGAAGTGAATACGATGAATACATAACACTGCACAGTGAATACTATATCTTATCGTGAAACATAGAAATGAGGTGCGATATGGCGATTTGAGAAGCATTAAAACACCATTGCTTCGATAGGTAGATATCTGCAACCGCTATTTCCTGGCAAGGAAGTGTAGCGTTTACATCCTTTTGAAGTGAATACGAGGTATTCATAACACTGCACAATGAATATTATATCTCATCATGAAACATTGAAATGATGTGCGATATCGCGATTTATGGAGCTTTAGAACTCTATTGCTTCGATACGTAGATATCTGCAAACACTATTTCCTAGCATGGAACTTTCGCATTCACATTCATTTGAAGTGTGTGCGAGGTGTACATGACACTTGGGAACGAATATTATGTATTATCATGAAACATAGATATGAGACGCGATATCGCGAATTAGCAAGCTTTAGAAATCTATTGCTTCGATACGTAGACATCTGCAAACGCTACTTCCTAGCAAGGAAGTGTCGCATTTACATTCTTTTGAAAGGAATACGAGGTATACATGACACTTCGCAATGAATATTATATCTTATCATGAAACGTAGATATGAGATGCGATATGACGATTTAAGAAGCATTAGAAAACTATTTCTTCGATTCGTAGACATCTGCAAACGCTACTTCCTAGCAAGGAAGTGTCGCATGTTCATTCTTTTGAAGTGAATACGAGGTATTCATAACACTGCACAATGAATATTATATGTCATCATGAAACTTTGAAATGAGATGCGATATCGCGATTTATGATGCTTTAGAACTCTATTGCTTCGATACGTAGATATCTGCAAACACTATTTCCTAGCAAGGAACTGTCGCACTCACATTCATTTGAAGTGTATGCGAGGTATACATGACTCTTCTCAGTGAATATTATATATTATCATGAAACAATGATATGAGAAGCGATATCGCGATTTAAGAAGCATTAGATCCCTATTGCTTCGATACGTAGACATCTGCAAACGCTATTTCCTAGCAAGGAACTGTCGCATTCACATTCATTTGAAGTGTATGCGAGGTATACATGACACTTCTCAGTGAATATTATATATTATCATGAAACAAAGATATGAGAAGCGATATCTCGTTCTGGGAAGCATTAGAACTGTATTGCTACGATACGTCGACATCTGCAAACGCTATTTCCTAGCAAGGTAGCGTCGCATTTACATTCATTTGATGTGCATCCGAGGTATACGTGACACGTCGCAATGAATACTATATCTTATCATGAAACATGGAAATTAGATGCGATATCGCGATATAAGAAGCATTAGAACTCTATTGCTTCGATACGTAAACATCTGCAAGCGCTATTTCCTAGCAGGGAAGTGTCGCATTTACATTCATTTGAGGTGTAGACGGGGAATACGTAACACTTCGCAATGAATATTATACCTTATCATGAGACATAGAAATGAGATGCGCTACCGCGTTTTAAGAAGCATTGGAAATTCATTGCTTCGATACGTAGACATCTGCAAACGCTATTTCCTAGCAAGGAAGTGTCGCATTTACATTCATTTGAAGTGTACGCGATGTATACATGATACTTCCCATTGAATATTATATCTTATCATGAGACATAGAAATAAGATGCGATATCGCGTTTTAAGAAGCATTAGAACTCTATAGCTTCGATACGTAGACATCTGCAAATGCTACTTCCTAGCAAGGGAGAGTCGCATTTACATTCTTTCAAGTGAATACGAGGTATACATGACACTTCGCAATGAATATTATATCTTATCATGAATCATAGAAATGAGATGCGATATCGCGTTTTAAGAAGCTTTAGAACTCTATTTCTACGATACATAGACGATACATCTACAGACGCTGTTTCCTAGCAAGGAAGTGTCGCATTTACATTCATTTGAAGTGAATGCGAGGTATAGATAACACTCAACAATGAATATTATATCTTATCACGAAACATAGAAATGAGATGCGATATGGCGTTTTAAGGGGCATTAGTACTCTATAGCTTCGATACAGTGATATCTGGGAACGTAATTTCCTAGAAAGGAACCACCTCGCACCCCCCAGCATCCACCCCTGGACGCATGCAACCAGCCTAACTCGCCTGCAGATCCAGCAACTGGAAGAGTTCGCGCGCGCATACCTGCAAGCGCTCACTCACACCGAGTTCCGCTGCCTCGCTCGCACCGCCGAGTATACCTGTTTCGCTCGTACCGGGCACTAGTGTCTCACTCGCACCACCGAGTATACCTGTCTCGCCCGCACCAAGGACGGGCAGCCCTATCTCCCTCGCACCGAGGATTCCGTCCTGCAGGAAGACATAGCCGCAGCCCATCACCTGAATGGGGTCTTTTCCAATTCCGGGAACAGGATCTGCTAGAACCTATATATTACTTCTAAGCTAGGACATACATACCATATCATGACGCATATATAAGAATTCCTAGATCTAAGTTACACTAAGTAAGATGCGTCCGGCCAGCGGCATGCGCCGCTAGCCCCACCACGAGCCGCGAGTCCCCAGTCGCTGGACCGCGCGCTCTCCGCCTCGAGACGCGAGTCCCCCACTCGCGGGACCGCGACCTGCCTACCGCGAGCCTCCGCGACCGTAGCGCCCCGCGAACCGAGGAGGTCCAGTTCATGTATACTTTAAACCTAGAATATATTTTATTTTTACTTTTACTATATCCAAGTACAAGTTCTTTTACCAAGTCTACTATTTCCACATCCATTGATTTTATCAAGTGTTAACAATACTAGTTCTACTTTTAACATTACATTTAACTACGAATTCTTCCACGGGTTCTTCCATACAACTGGGGTTGCTCTTCATCAAATTGAAGGTGTATAGAAATCGGATTTGTGACGTTGAGACCGCCGCTTATCCTTCAGATCTTAGTCTAAAGTACAGAAATACCTGGTGTACGAATCGTGCTTCCGGTTTGCGAAGAACGCGACGTGCGAGTAGGAAGAATTTCATACGATCACTTGTGCATGAATATTTGGAGGGTGTTCCGAGAGTCGTCGTATACCAGCGACCTGCCTTCGCACCAGTCCAGACGCCGCTTTTCGAAGCGACCGTCGACGCCTCCAATCCAGACACCACGACGCATCACGCCGATTCTGCCACATTCAGCATCATCGCTGAATTCCGACCGCCGTCCTCGTCTTCGCTGGCGACTGATCGAGATTTCTGTAGCAGCCAACAGAACGAAATCCGCTACGATCCCAGCGAACGATCCTCCACGCCGTTTCTACGTACAAATCGAGAGAGAAGTCATCGAAAGGTAGGGTCATTCCCTTATTATCGCGAGTGTTTTCGCTAGTGTCGCAACAGCCGAAATTGTCGGACCCGGTCTTAACGCGTTCCCGCAGACCGAATTACCGAAAAATAGGATCGTGTCGTAAAGCCTCCGGAGCAACGGAAAATAGTTTCGCCGGACGTAACACCTCGAATTCACTTCAAAAGAATGTGAATGCCACACTTCCTTGATAGGAAATAAGGTTAGCAGATATCTACGTATCGAAGAAACAGAGTTCTAATGCTTCTTGAATCGCCATATCGCATCTCATATCTATGTTTCATCATTAGATATAATATTCATTGCGAAGTGTCATGTATACATCGTATTCCTCTCAAGAGAATGTAAATGCGACACTTCCTTTCTAGGAAATTACGTTTCCAGATGTCTACGTATCGAAGCAACAGAGTTCTAATGTTTCTTAAAACGCGATATCGCATCTCATTTCTATGTTTCATGATAAGATATAATATTCATTGTGCAGTGATATGTATATCTCGCCTACACTTCAAATGAATGTAAATGCGATACTTCCTTCCTAGGAAATAGCGTTTGCAGATGTCTACGTACCGATGCAATAGAGTTCTAATGCTTCTTAAGACGCGAAATCGCTCCCCATTTCTATGTTTCGTGATAAGATATAATATGTATTGTGGAGTGTTATGTACACCTCGTATTCACCTCAAAGGAATGTAAATGCGACACATCCTTGCTAGGAAATAGCATTTGCAGATGTCTACGTATCGTAGCAATAGAGTTCTAATGCTTTCTAAACCGCGATATCGCATCACATTTCTATGTTTAATGATAACATTTAATATTCATTGCGAAGCCTTATGCATTCCTCGTGTGCACATCATATGAATGTAAATGCGACACTTCCTTCCTAGGAAATACCGTTTGCAGATGTCTACGTATCGAAGCAATAGGGTACTAATGCTTCTTAAATCGCGATATCGCATCTCATTTCTATGTTTCATGATAAGATTTAATATTCATTGTGGAGTGTTATGTATACTTCGCATTCACTGCAAAGGAATGTAAATGCGACACTTGCTTGCTAGGAAATAGCGTTTGCAGATGTCTACGTATCGCAGCAATAGAGTTCTAATGCTCCTTCGAACGCGATATCGCATCTCACATCTATATTTCATGATAAGATATAATATTCATTGCGAAGTGTCATGTATACTTCGTATTCACATGACAAGAATGTAAATGCGACGCTTCCATGCTAGGAAATAGCGTTTTCAGATGTCTACGTATCGTAACAATAGTGTTCTAATGCTTCTCAAAACTCGATATAGCACCTCATTCTTATGTTTCATGATAAGATATAATATTCATTGCGAAGTGTCATGTATACCTCGTATTCACATCAAAAGAATGTAAATGCGACACTTCCATGCTAGGAAATAGCGTTTGCAGATGTCTACGTATCGCAGCAATAGAGTTCCAATGCTTCCTAAAACGCGATATCGCATCTCACTTCTATATTTCATGATAAGATATAGTATCCATTGCGAAGTGTCATGTATATCTCGTATTCACTTCAAAAGAATGTAAATGCGAAACTTCCATGCTAGGAAATAGCGTTTGCAGATGTCTACGTATCGTAGGAATAGAGTTCTAATGCTTCTTAAAACGCGATATCGCATCTCACTTCTATGTTTCATGATAAGATATAATATTCATTACGAAGTGTTATGTATATCTCGAATTCACTTCAAAAGAATGTAAATGCTACACTTCCATGCTAGGATATAGCGTTTGCAGATGTCTACGCATCGTAGCGATAGAGTTTTAATGCTACTTAAAACGAGATGTCGCATTTCATTTCTATGTTTCGTGATAAGATACAATATTCATTGTGGAGTGTTATGTATACCTCGTATTCACATCAAAAGAATGTAAATGCGACACTTCCTTGCTAGGAAATAACATTTGCAGATGTCCACGCATCGTAGCAATAGAGTTCTAGTGCTTCTTAAATCGCGATATCCCATCTCACATCTATGTTTCGAGATAAGATATAATATTCATTGCGAAGAGTCATGTATACCTCGTATTAACTTCAAAAGAATGTAAATGCGGCATTTCCATGCTAGGTAATAGCGTTTGCATATGTTTACGTACCGTAGCAGTAGAGTTCTAATGCCTCTTAAAACGCGATATCGCATCTCACTTCTATGTTTCATGATAAGATATAGTATCCATTGCGAAGTGTCATGTATATCTCGTATTCACTTCAAAAGAATGTAAGTGCGACACTTCCTTGCTAGGAAATAACATTTGCAGATGTCTACGTATCATAGCAATAGAGTTTTAATGCTACTTAAAACGAGATGTCGCATTTCATTTCTATGTTTCGTGATAAGATACAATATTCATTGTGGAGTGTTATGTATACCTCGAATTCACTTCAAAAGAATGTAAATGCGACACTTCCATGCTAGGAAATAGCGTTTGCAGATGTCTACGCATCGTAGCGATAGAGTTTTAATGCTACTTAAAACGAGATGTCGCATTTCATTTCTATGTTTCGTGATTAGATACAATATTCATTGTGGAGTGTTATGTACACCTCGTATTCGCATCAAAAGAATGTAAATGCGACACTCCCTTGCTAGGAAATAACATTTGCAGATGTCTACGCATCGTAGCAATAGAGTTCTAATGCTTCCTAAAACTCGATATCGCATCTCACTTCTATGTTTCATGATAAGATATAGTATCCATTGCGAAGTGTCATGTATATCTCGTATTCACTTCAAACGAATGTAAATGCGACACTTCCATGCTAGGAAATAGCGTTTGCAGATGTCTACGTATCGTAGCAATAGAGTTCTAATGCTTCTCAAAACGCGATGTAGCACCTCATTCCTATGTTTCATGATCAGATATAATACTCATTGCGAAGTGTCATGTATACCTCGTATTCACTTCAAAAGAATGTAAATGCGACACTTCCATGCTAGGAAATAGCGTTTGCAGATGTCTACGTATCGCAGCAATAGAGTTCCAATGCTTCCTGAAGCGCGATATCGCATCTCTCTTCTATGTTTCATGAGAAGATATAATATTCATTATGGAGTGTTATGTATACCTCGTACTCACTTCAAAAGAATGTAAATGCGACCCTTCCATCCTAGGAAATAGCGTTTGCAGATGTCTACGTATCGTAGCAATAGAGTTCTAATGCTTCTTAAAACGAGATGTCGCATCTCATTTCTATGTTTCATGATCAGATATAATATTCATTGCGAAGTGTCATGTATACCTCGTACTCACTTCAAAAGGATGTAAATGCGACACTTCCTTGCTAGGAAATAGCGTTTCCAGATGACTACGTGTCGAAACAATAGGGATCTAATGATTCTTAAAATGCCATATCGCATCTCACTTCTATGTTTCATGATAAGATATAATATTCAATGCGAAGTGTCATGTATATCTCGTATTCACTTCAAACGAATGTAAATGCGACACTTCCATGCTAGGAAATAGCGTTTGCAGATGTCTACGTATCGCAGCAATAGAGTTCCAATGCTTCCTAAAACGCGATATCGCATCCCTCTTCTATGTTTCATGAGAAGAAATAATATTCATTATGGTGTGTTATGTATACCTCGTACTCACTTCAAAAGAATGTAAATGCGACCCTCCCATCCTAGGAAATAGCGTTTGCAGATGTCTACGTATCGTAGCAATAGAGTTCTAATGCTTCTTAAAACGAGATGTCGCATCTCATTTCTATGTTTCATGATCAGATATAATATTCATTGCGAAGTGTCATGTATATCTCGTATTCACTTCAAAAGAATGTAAGTGCGACACTTCCTTGCTAGGAAATAACATTTGCAGATGTCTACGTATCATAGCAATAGAGTTTTAATGCTACTTAGAACGAGATGTCGCATTTCATTTCTATGTTTCGTGATAAGATACAATATTCATTGTGGAGTGTTATGTATACCTCGAATTCACTTCAAAAGAATATAAATGCGACACTTCCATGCTAGGAAATAGCGTTTGCAGATGTCTACGCATCGTAGCGATAGAGTTTTAATGCTACTTAAAACGAGATGTCGCATTTCATTTCTATGTTTCGTGATAAGATACAATATTCATTGTGGAGTGTTATGTATACCTCGTATTCACATCAAAAGAATGTAAATGCGACACTCCCTTGCTAGGAAATAACATTTGCAGATGTCTACGCATCGTAGCAATAGAGTTCTAGTGCTTCTTAAATCGCGATATCGTATCTCACATCTATGTTTCGAGATAAGATATAATATTCATTGCGAAGAGTCATGTATACCTCGTATTAACTTCAAAAGAATGTAAATGCGGCATTTCCATGCTAGGTAATAGCGTTTGCATATGTTTACGTACCGTAGCAGTAGAGTTCTAATGCTTCTTAGAACGCGATATCGCATCTCACTGCTATGTTTCATGATAAGATATAATATTCATTATGGAGTGTCATGTATACCTCGTATTCACTTCAAAAGAATGTTAATGCGACACTTACATGCTAGGAAATAGCGTTTGCAGATGTCTACGTATCGCAGCAATAGAGTTCTAATGCTCCTTAGAACGCGATGTCGCATCTCACATCTATATTTCATGATAAGAAATAATATTCATTGCGAAGTGTCATGTATACTTCGTATTCACATGACAAGAATGTAAATGCGACGCTTCCATGCTAGGAAATAGCGTTTTCAGATGTCTACGTATCGTAACAATAGTGTTCTAATGCTTCTCAAAACTCGATATAGCACCTCATTCCTATGTTTCATGATAGGATATAATATTCATTACGAAGTGTTATGTATATCTCGAATTCACTTCAAAAGAATGTAAATGCGACACTTCCATGCTAGGAAATAGCGTTTGCAGATGTCTACGCATCGTAGCGATAGAGTTTTAATGCTACTTAAAACGAGATGTCGCATTTCATTTCTATGTTTCGTGATAAGATACAATATTCATTGTGGAGTGTTATGTATACCTCGTATTCACATCAAAAGAATGTAAATGCGACACTTCCTTGCTAGGAAATAACATTTGCAGATGTCCACGCATCGTAGCAATAGAGTTCTAGTGCTTCTTAAATCGCGATATCCCATCTCACATCTATGTTTCGAGATAAGATATAATATTCATTGCGAAGAGTCATGTATACCTCATATTAACTTCAAAAGAATGTAAATGCGGCATTTCCATGCTAGGTAATAGCGTTTGCATATGTTTACGTACCGTAGCAGTAGAGTTCTAATGCCTCTTAAAACGCGATATCGCATCTCACTTCTATGTTTCATGATAAGATATAGTATCCATTGCGAAGTGTCATGTATATCTCGTATTCACTTCAAAAGAATGTAAGTGCGACACTTCCTTCCTAGGAAATAACATTTGCAGATGTCTACGTATCATAGCAATAGAGTTTTAATGCTACTTAAAACGAGATTTCGCATTTCATTTCTATGTTTCGTGATAAGATACAATATTCATTGTGGAGTGTTATGTATATCTCGAATTCACCTTAAAAGAATGTAAATGCGACACTTCCATGCTAGGAAATAGCGTTTGCAGATGTCTACGCATCGTAGCGATAGAGTTTTAATGCTACTTAAAACGAGATGTCGCATTTCATTTCTATGTTTCGTGATTAGATACAATATTCATTGTGGAGTGTTATGTACACCTCGTATTCACATCAAAAGAATGTAAATGCGACACTCCCTTGCTAGGAAATAACATTTGCAGATGTCTACGCATCGTAGCAATAGAGTTCTAGTGCTTCTTAAATCGCGATATCGCATCTCACATCTATGTTTCAAGATAAGATATAATATTCATTGCGAAGAGTCATGTATACCTCGTATTAACTTCAAAAGAATGTAAATGCGGCATTTCCATGCTAGGTAATAGCGTTTGCATATGTTTACGTACCGTAGCAGTAGAGTTCTAATGCTTCTTAGAACGCGATATCGCATCTCACTGCTATGTTTCATGATAAGATATAATATTCATTATGGAGTGTCATGTATACCTCGTATTCACTTCAAAAGAATGTTAATGCGACACTTACATGCTAGGAAATAGCGTTTGCAGATGTCTACGTATCGCAGCAATAGAGTTCTAATGCTCCTTAGAACGCGATGTCGCATCTCACATCTATATTTCATGATAAGAAATAATATTCATTGCGAAGTGTCATGTATACTTCGTATTCACATGACAAGAATGTAAATGCGACGCTTCCATGCTAGGAAATAGCGTTTTCAGATGTCTACGTATCGTAACAATAGTGTTCTAATGCTTCTCAAAACTCGATATAGCACCTCATTCCTATGTTTCATGATAGGATATAATATTCATTACGAAGTGTTATGTATATCTCGAATTCACTTCAAAAGAATGTAAATGCGACACTTCCATGCTAGGAAATAGCGTTTGCAGATGTCTACGCATCGTAGCGATAGAGTTTTAATGCTACTTAAAACGAGATGTCGCATTTCATTTCTATGTTTCGTGATAAGATACAATATTCATTGTGGAGTGTTATGTATACCTCGTATTCACATCAAAAGAATGTAAATGCGACACTTCCTTGCTAGGAAATAACATTTGCAGATGTCCACGCATCGTAGCAATAGAGTTCTAGTGCTTCTTAAATCGCGATATACCATCTCACATCTATGTTTCGAGATAAGATATAATATTCATTGCGAAGAGTCATGTATACCTCGTATTAACTTCAAAAGAATGTAAATGCGGCATTTCCATGCTAGGTAATAGCGTTTGCATATGTTTACGTACCGTAGCAGTAGAGTTCTAATGCCTCTTAAAACGCGATATCGCATCTCACTTCTATGTTTCATGATAAGATATAGTATCCATTGCGAAGTGTCATGTATATCTCGTATTCACTTCAAAAGAATGTAAGTGCGACACTTCCTTCCTAGGAAATAACATTTGCAGATGTCTACGTATCATAGCAATAGAGTTTTAATGCTACTTAAAACGAGATGTCGCATTTCATTTCTATGTTTCGTGATAAGATACAATATTCATTGTGGAGTGTTATGTATACCTCGAATTCACTTCAAAAGAATGTAAATGCGACACTTCCATGCTAGGAAATAGCGTTTGCAGATGTCTACGCATCGTAGCGATAGAGTTTTAATGCTACTTAAAACGAGATGTCGCATTTCATTTCTATGTTTCGTGATTAGATACAATATTCATTGTGGAGTGTTATGTACACCTCGTATTCACATCAAAAGAATGTAAATGCGACACTCCCTTGCTAGGAAATAACATTTGCAGATGTCTACGCATCGTAGCAATAGAGTTCTAGTGCTTCTTAAATCGCGATATCGCATCTCACATCTATGTTTCAAGATAAGATATAATATTCATTGCGAAGAGTCATGTATACCTCGTATTAACTTCAAAAGAATGTAAATGCGACACTTCCTTGCTAGGAGATAACATTTGCAGATGTCTACGCATCGTAGCAATAGAGTTCTAATGCTTCCTAAAACGCGATATCGCATCTCACTTCTATGTTTCATGATAAGATATAGTATCCATTGCGAAGTGTCATGTATATCTCGTATTCACTTCAAAAGAATGTAAATGCGAAACTTCCATGCTAGGAAATAGCGTTTGCAGATGTCTACGTATCGTAGCAATAGAGTTTTAATGCTACTTAAAACGAGATGTAGCATTTCATTTCTATGTTTCATGATAAGATATAATATTCATTGCGAAGTGTCATGTATACCTCGTATTCACTTCAAAAGATTGTAAATGCGACACTTCCTTGCTAGGAAATATTGTTTGCAGATGTCTACGTATCGTAAAAATAGAGTTCTATTGCTTCTTGAAACGCGATATCGCGTATTTCCTTTATGTTTCTTGATAAGATATAATATTCATTGCGAAGTGTCATGTATACCTCGTATTCACTTCAAAAGAGTGTAAATGCGACACTTGCATGCTAGGAAATAGCGTTTGCAGATGTCTACGTATCGTAGCAATAGCGTTCTAATGCTTCTTAAAACGCTATATCGCATCTCACTTCTATGTTTCATGATAAGATATAATATTCATTGCGAAGTGTCATGTATACCTCGTATTCACTTCAAAAGAATGTAAATGCGACACTTGCATGCTAGGAAATAGCGTTTGCAGATGTCTACGTATCGTAGCAATAGAATTCTAATGCTTCTTAAAACGCGATATCGCATCTCACTTCTATGTTTCACGATAAGATATAATATTCATTGCGAAGTGTCATGTATACCTCGTATTCACTTCAAAAGAATGTAAATGCGACACTTCCATGCTAGGAAATAGCGTTTGCAGATGTCTACGTATCACAGCAATAGAGTACTTATGCTTCTGAATACGAGATGTCGTATTTCTTTTCTATGTTTCGTAATAAGATATAATATTCATTGTGTAATGTTATGTATACCTCGTATTCACTTCACTGGAATGTAAGTGCGACATTTCCATGGTAGGGAATAGAGTTTGCAGATGTCTACGTATATTAGCAATCGAGTTCTAATGCTTCTCAAAACGCAATACAGCACCTCATTCCTATGTTTCATGATAAGATATAATATTCATTGCGAAGTGTCATGTATACCTCGTATTCGCTTCAAATGAATGTAAATGCGACACTTCCATGCTAGGAAATAGCGTTTGCAGATGTCTACGTATCGTAGCAATAGAATTCTAATGCTTCTTAAAACGCGATATCGCATCTCACTACTATGTTTCATGATAAGATATAATATCCATTGCGAAGTGTCATGTATACCTCGTATTCACTTCAAAAGAATGTAAATGCGACACTTCCATGCTTGGAAATAGCCTTTGCAGATGTCTACGTATCGTAGCAACAGAGTTCTAATGCTTCTTAAAACGAGATGTCGCATCTCACTTCTATATTTCGAGATAAGGTATAATATTCATTGCGAAGTGTCATGTATACCTCGTATTCACTTCAAATGAATGTAAATGCGACACTTCCATGCTAGGAAATAGCGTTTGCAGATGTCTACGTATCGTAGCAATAGAGTTCTAGTGCTTCTTAGAACGCGATATCGCATCTCACTCCTATGTTTCATGATAAGATATAATATTCATTGCGAAGTGTCATGTATACCTCGTATTCACTTCAAAAGAACGTAAATGCGACACTTCCATGCTAGGAAATAGCGTTTGCAGATGTCTACGTATCGTAGCAATAGAGCTCTAATGCTTCTCATTACGCGATATAGCACCTCATTCCTATGTTTCATGATAAGATATAATATTCATTGCGAAGTGTCATGTATACCTCGTATTCACTTCAAAAGAATGTAAATGCGACACTTCCATGCTAGGAAATAGCGTTTGCAGATGTCTACGTATCGCAGCAATAGAGTTCCAATGCTTCCTGAAGCGCGATATCGCATCTCTCTTCTATGTTACATGAGAAGATATAATATTCATTATGGAGTGTTATGTATACCTCGTACTCACTTCAAAAGAATGTAAATGCGACCCTTCCATCCTAGGAAATAGCGTTTGCAGATGTCTACGTATCGTAGGAATAGAGTTCTAATGCTTCTTAAAACGAGATGTCGCTTCTCATTTCTATGTTTCATGATCAGATATAATATTCATTGCGAAGTGTCATGTATACCTCGTATTCACTTCAAAAGGATGTAAATGCGACACTTCCTTGCTAGGAAATAGCGTTTCCAGATGACTACGTGTCGAAACAATAGGGTTCTAATGATTCTTAAAATGCCATATCGCATCTCACTTCTATGTTTCATGATAAGATATAATATTCAATGCGAAGTGTCATGTGTATCTCGTATTCACTTCAAACGAATGTAAATGCGACACTTCCATGCTAGGAAGTAGCGTTTGCAGATGTCTACGTATCGCAGCAATAGAGTTCCAATGCTTCCTAAAACGCGATATCGCATCTCTCTTCTATGTTTCATGAGAAGAAATAATATTCATTATGGTGTGTTATGTATACCTCGTACTCACTTCAAAAGAATGTAAATGCGACCCTCCCATCCCAGGAAATAGCGTTTGCAGATGTCTACGTATCGTAGCTATAGAGTTCTAATGCTTCTTAAAACGAGATGTCGCTTCTCATTTCTATGTTTCATGATCAGATATAATATTCATTGCGAAGTGTCATGTATACCTCGTATTCACTTCAAAAGGATGTAAATGCGACACTTCCTTGCTAGGAAATAGCGTTTCCAGATGACTACGTGTCGAAACAATAGGGTTCTAATGCTTCTCAAAACGCGATATAGCACCTCATTACTATGTTTCATGATAAGATATAATATTCATTGCGAAGTGTCATGTATACCTCGTATTCACTTCAAAAGAATGTAAATGCGACACTTCCATGCTAGGAAATAGCGTTTGCAGATGTCTACGTATCGCAGCAATGGAGATCCAATGCTTCCTAAAACGCGATATCGCATCACTCTTCTATGTTTCATGATAAGGTATAATATTCCTTTCGAAGTGTCATGTATACCTCGTATTCACTTCAAATGAATGTAAATGCGACACTTCCATGCTAGGAAATAGCGTTTGCAGATGTCTGCGTATCGTAGCAACAGAGTTCTAATGCTTCTTAAAACGAGATGTCGCATCTCATTTCTATGTTTCATGATCAGATATAATATTCATTGCGATGTGTCATGTATATCTCATATTCACTTCAAACGGATGTAAATGCGACACTTCCATGCTAGGAAATAGCGTTTGCAGATGTCTACGTATCGTAGCAATAGAGTTCTAATGCTTCTTAAAACGCGATATCGCATCTCACTGCTATGTTTCATGAGAAGATATAATATTCATTGCGAAGTGTCATGTATATCTCGTATTCACATCAAAAGAATGTAAATGCGACACTTCCATGCTAGGAAATAGCGTTTTCAGATGTCTACGTATCGCAGCAATAGAGTTCCAATGCTTCCTAAAACGCGATATCGCATCACTCTTCTATGTTTCATGATAAGGTATAATACTCATTACGAAGTGTTATGTATACCTCGTATTCACTTCAAATGAATGTAAATGCGACACTTCCATGCTAGGAAATAGCGTTTGCAGATGTCTACGTATCGTAGCAATAGAGTTCTAATGCTTCTTAAAACGCGATATCGCATCTCACTGCTATGTTTCATGAGAAGATATAATATTCATTGCGAAGTGTCATGTATATCTCGTATTCACATCAAAAGAATGTAAATGCGACACTTCCATGCTAGGAAATAGCGTTTGCAGATGTCTACGTATCGCAGCAATAGAGTTCCAATGCTTCCTAAAACGCGATATCGCATCACTCTTCTATGTTTCATGATAAGGTATAATATTCATTACGAAGTGTCATGTATACCTCGTATTCACTTCAAATGAATGTAAATGCGACACTTCCATGCTAGGAAATAGCGTTTGCAGATGTCTACGTATCGTAGCAATAGAGTTCTAATGCTTCTTAAAACGCGATATCGCATCTCACTGCTATGTTTCATGATAAGATATAATATTCATTGCGAAGTGTCATGTATACCTCGTATTCACTTCAAAAGAATGTAAATGCGACACTTCCATGCTAGGAAGTAGCGTTTGCAGATGTCTACGTATCGTAGCAATAGGGTTCTAATGCTTCTTAAAATGCGATATCGCATCACACTTCTATGTTTCATGATAAGATATAATATTCATTATGGAGTGATATGTATACCTCGTACTCACATCAAAAGAATGTAAATGCGACCCTTCCATGCTAGGGAATAGCATTTGCAAATGTCTACGTATCGTAGCAATAGAGTTCTAATGCTTCTTAAAACGCGATATCGCATCTCACATCTATGTTTCAAGATAAGATATAATATTCATTGCGAATTGTCATGTATACCTCGTATTCACTTCAAAAGAACGTAAATAAGACACTTCCATGCTAGGAAATAGCGTTTGCAGATGTCTACGTATCGCAGCAATAGAGATCCAATGCTTCCTAAAACGCGATATCGCATCACTCTTCTATGTTTCATGATAAGGTATAATATTCATTACGAAGTGTCATGTATACCTCGTATTCACTTCAAATGAATGTAAATGCGACACTTCCATGCTAGGAAATAGCGTTTGCAGATGTCTACGTATCGTAGCAATAGAGTTCTAATGCTTCTTAAAACGCGATATCGCATCTCACTGCTATGTTTCATGATAAGATATAATATTCATTGCGAAGTGTCATGTATATCTCGTATTCACTTCAAACGAATGTAAATGCGACACTTCCATGCTAGGAAATAGCGTTTGCAGATGTCTACGTATCGCAGCAATAGAGTTCCAATGCTTCCTAAAACGCGATATCGCATCTCTCTTCTATGTTTCACGATAAGGTATAATATTCATTGCGAAGTGTCATGTATACCTCGTATTCACTTCAAAAGAATGTAAATGCGACACTTCCATGCTAGGAAATAGCGTTTGCAGATGTCTACGTATCGTAGCAATAGAGTTCTAATGCTTCTCAAAACGCGATATAGCACCTCATTCCTATGTTTCATGATAAGATATAATATTCATTGCGAAGTGTCATGTATACCTCGTATTCACTTCAAAAGAATGTAAATGCGACACTTCCATGCTAGGAAATAGCGTTTGCAGATGTCTACGTATCGCAGCAATAGAGATCCAATGCTTCCTAAAACGCGATATCGCATCTCACTGCTATGTTTCATGATAAGATATAATATTCATTGCGAAGTGTCATGAATACCTCGTATTCACTTCAAATGAATGTAAATGCGACACTTCCATGCTAGGAAATAGCGTTTGCAGATGTCTACGTATCGTAGCAATAGAGCTCTAATGCTTCTCAAAATGCGATGTAGCACCTCATTCCTCTGTTTCATGATAAGATATAATATTCATTGCGAAGTGTCATGTATATCTCATATTCACATCAAAAGAATGTAAATGCGACACTTCCATGCTAGGAAATAGCGTTTGCAGATGTCTACGTATCGCAGCAATAGAGTTCCAATGCTTCCTAAAACGCGATATCGAATCTCACATCAATGTCTCAAGATAAGATATAATATTCATTGCGAATTGTCATGTATACCTCGTATTAACTTCAAAAGAACGTAAATAAGACACTTCCATGCTAGGAAATAGCGTTTGCAGATGTCTACGTATCGCAGCAATAGAGATCCAATGCTTCCTAAAACGCGATATCGCATCACTCTTCTATGTTTCATGATAAGGTATAATATTCATTACGAAGTGTCATGTATACCTCGTATTCACTTCAAATGAATGTAAATGCGACACTTCCATGCTAGGAAATAGCGTTTGCAGATGTCTACGTATCGTAGCAATAGAGTTCTAATGCTTCTTAAAACGCGATATCGCATCTCACTGCTATGTTTCATGATAAGATATAATATTCATTTCGAAGTGTCATGTATATCTCGTATTCACTTCAAACGAATGTAAATGCGACACTTCCATGCTAGGAAATAGCGTTTGCAGATGTCTACGTATCGCAGCAATAGAGTTCCAATGCTTCCTAAAACGCGATATCGCATCTCTCTTCTATGTTTCACGATAAGGTATAATATTCATTGCGAAGTGTCATGTATACCTCGTATTCACTTCAAAAGAATGTAAATGCGACACTTCCATGCTAGGAAATAGCGTTTGCAGATGTCTACGTATCGTAGCAATAGAGTTCTAATGCTTCTCAAAACGCGACATAGCACCTCATTCCTATGTTTCATGATAAGATATAATATTCATTGCGAAGTGTCATGTATACCTCGTATTCACTTCAAAAGAATGTAAATGCGACACTTCCATGCTAGGAAATAGCGTTTGCAGATGTCTACGTATCGCAGCAATAGAGATCCAATGCTTCCTAAAACGCGATATCGCATCACTCTTCTATGTTTCATGATAAGGTATAATATTCATATCGAAGTGTCATGTATACCTCGTATTCACTTCAAATGAATGTAAATGCGACACTTCCATGCTAGGAAATAGCGTTTGCAGATGTCTACGTATCGTAGCAATAGAGTTCTAATGCTTCTCAAAACGCGATATAGCACCTCATTCCTATGTTTCATGATAAGATATAATATTCATTGCGAAGTGTCATGTATACCTCGTATTCACTTCAAAAGAATGTAAATGCGACACTTCCATGCTAGGAAATAGCGTTTGCAGATGTCTACGTATCGCAGCAATAGAGATCCAATGCTTCCTAAAACGCGATATCGCATCACTCTTCTACGTTTCATGATAAGGTATAATATTCATAGCGAAGTGTCATGTATACATCGTATTCGCTTCAAATGAATGTAAATGCGACACTTCCATGCTAGGAAATAGCGTTTGCAGATGTCTACGTATCGTAGCAATAGAGTTCTAATGCTTCTCAAAACGCGATATAGCACTTCATTCCTATGTTTCATGATAAGATATAATATTCATTGCGAAGTGTCATGTATATCTCGTATTCACATCAAAAGAATGTAAATGCGACACTTCCATGCTAGGAAATAGCGTTTGCAGATGTCTACCTATCGTAGCAATAGAGTTCTAATGCTTCTTAAAACGAGATGCCTCATTTCATTTCTATGTTCCGTGATAAGATATAATATTCATTGTGGAGTGTCATGTATACCTCGTATTCACTTCAAATGAATGTAAATGCGACCCTTCCATCCTAGGAAATAGCGCTTGCAGATGTCAACGTATCGTAGCAATAGAGTTCTAATGCTTCTTAGAACGCGATATCGCATCTCACTTCTATGTTTCATGATAAGATATAATATTCATTATGGAGTGTTATGTATACCTCGTACTCACTTCAAAAGAATGTAAATGCGACCCTTCCATGCTAGGAAATAGCCTTTGCAGATGTCTACGTATCGTAGCAATAGAGTTCTAATGCGTCTTAAAACGAGATGCCGCATTTCATTTCTATGTTTCGTGATAAGATATAATATTCATTGTGGAGTGTTATGTATACCTCGTATTCACTTCAGTGGAATGTAAGTGGAATGTAAGTGTAATGCTAGGAAATAGAGTTTGCAGATGTCTATGCATATTAGCAATAGGGTTCTAATGCTTTTCAAAACGCGATATAGCACCTCTTTCCTATGTTTCATGATAAGATATAATATTCATTGCGAAGTGTCATGCATATCTCGTATTCACTTCAAGAGAATGTAAATGCGACACTTCCATGCTAGGAAATAGCGTTTGCAGATGTCTACGTATCGTAGCAATAGAGTTTTAATGCTTCCTAAAACGCGATATCGCACCTCTCTTCTATGTTTCATGATAAGGTATAATATTCATTGCGAAGTGCCATGTATACCTCGTATTCACTTCAAAAGAATGTAAATGCGACACTTCCTTGCTAGGAAATAGCGTTTGCAGATTTCTACGTATCGCAGCAATAGAGATCCAATGCTTCCTAAAACGCGATATCGCATCACTCTTCTATGTTTCATGATAAGGTATAATATTCATTTCGAAGTGTCATGTATACCTCGTATTCACTTCAAATGAATGTAAATGCGACACTTCCATGCTAGGAAATAGCGTTTGCAGATGTCTGCGTATCGTAGCAATAGAGATCTGATGCTTCTTAAAACGCGATATCGCATCTCACTGCTATGTTTCATGATAAGATATAATATTCATTGCGAAGTGTCATGTATATCTCGTATTCACATCAAAAGAATGTAAATGCGACACTTCCATGCTAGGAAATAGCGTTTGCAGATGTCTACGTATCGCAGCAATAGAGTTCCAATGCTTCCTAAAACGCGATATCGCACCTCTCTTCTATGTTTCATGATAAGGTATAATATTCATTGCGAAGTGCCATGTATACCTCGTATTCACTTCAAAAGAATGTAAATGCGACACTTTCATGCTAGGAAATAGCGTTTGCAGATGTCTACGTATCGTAGCAATGGAGTTCTAATGCTTCTTAAAACGCGATATCGCATCTCACTGCTATGTTTCTTGATAAGATATAATATTCATTATGGAGTGTTATGTATACCTCGTACTCACTTCAAAAGATAGTAAATGCGACCCTTCCATGCTAGGAAATAGCCTTTGCAGATGTCTACGTATCGTAGCAATAGAGTTCTAATGCTTCTTAGAACGCGATATCGCATCTCACTTCTATGTTTCATGATAAGATATAATATTCATTGCGAAGTGTTATATATACCTCGCACACGCTTCAAATGAATGTAAATGCGACACTTCCAAGCTAGGAAATAGCGCTTGCAGATGTCTACGTATCGACGCAATAGAGTTCTAATGCTGCTTAAAACGAGATATCGCATCTCACTTCTATGTTTCATGATAAGATATAATATTAATTGCGAAGTGTCATGAATACCTTGTATTCCCATCAGAACAATGTAAATGCGACACTTCCATGCTAGGAAATAGCGTTCGGAGATGTCTACGTATCGAAGCAATAGAGTTCTAATGCTTCTTAGAACGAGATATCGCATCTCATTTCTATGTTTCATGATAAGATATAATATTCATTGCGAAGTGTTATGTATACCTCGCATACACGTCAAATGAATGTAAATGCGATACTTCCTTGCTAGGAAATAATGTTTGCAGCTGTCTACGTATCGAAGCAATAGAATTCTAATGCTACTTAAAACGAGATATCACATCTCATTTCTACGTTTCATGATAAGATATAATATACATTCCGAAGTGTTATGTATGCCTCGCACACATTTCAAATGAATGTAAATGCGACACTTCCTTGCTAGAAAATAGTGTTTGCAGATGTCTACGTATCGAAGCAATAGAGTTCCAATGCTGCTTAAAACGGGATATCGCATCTCACATCTATGTTCCATGATAAGATATAATATTAATTGCGAAGTGTCACGAATACCTTGCATTCGCTTCAGAACAATATGAATGCGACACTTCCATGCTAGGAAATAGCGTTCGGAGATGTCGACGTATCGAAGCAATAGAGTTCTAATGCTTCTTAAAACGATATATCGCATCTCATTTCTATGTTTCATGATAAGATATAATATTCATTGCGAAGTGTTATGTATACCTCGCATACACTTCAAATGAATGTAAATGCGACACTTCCTTGCTAGGAAATAGTGTTTGCAGATGTCTACCTATCGAAGCAATAGAGTTCTAATGCTTCTTAAAACGAGATACCGCATGTCATTTCTTTGTTTCATGATATGATATAATATTAATTGCGATGTGTCAGAAATACCTCATATTCACTTCAAAAGAATGTAAATGCGACACTTCCATGCTAGGAAATAGTGTTTCCAGATGTCTACGTATCGCAGCAATAGAGATCCAATGCTTCCTAAAACGCGATATCGCATCACTCTTCTACGTTTCATGATAAGGTATAATATTCATAGCGAAGTGTCATGTATACCTCGTATTCGCTTCAAATGAATGTAAATGCGACACTTCCATGCTAGGAAATAGCGTTTGCAGATGTCTACGTATCGTAGCAATAGAGTTCTAATGCTTCTCAAAACGCGATATAGCACTTCATTCCTATGTTTCATGATAAGATATAATATTCATTGCGAAGTGTCATGTATATCTCGTATTCACATCAAAAGAATGTAAATGCGACACTTCCATGCTAGGAAATAGCGTTTGCAGATGTCTACCTATCGTAGCAATAGAGTTCTAATGCTTCTTAAAACGAGATGCCTCATTTCATTTCTATGTTCCGTGATAAGATATAATATTCATTGTGGAGTGTCATGTATACCTCGTATTCACTTCAAATGAATGTAAATGCGACCCTTCCATCCTAGGAAATAGCGCTTGCAGATGTCTACGTATCGTAGCAATAGAGTTCTAATGCTTCTTAGAACGCGATATCGCATCTCACTTCTATGTTTCATGATAAGATATAATATTCATTATGGAGTGTTATGTATACCTCGTACTCACTTCAAAAGAATGTAAATGCGACCCTTCCATGCTAGGAAATAGCCTTTGCAGATGTCTACGTATCGTAGCAATAGAGTTCTAATGCGTCTTAAAACGAGATGCCGCATTTCATTTCTATGTTTCGTGGTAAGATATAATATTCATTGTGGAGTGTTATGTATACCTCGTATTCACTTCAGTGGAATGTAAGTGGAATGTAAGTGTAATGCTAGGAAATAGAGTTTGCAGATGTCTATGCATATTAGCAATAGGGTTCTAATGCTTTTCAAAACGCGATATAGCACCTCATTCCTATGTTTCATGATAAGATATAATATTCATTGCGAAGTGTCATGCATATCTCGTATTCACTTCAAAAGAATGTAAATGCGACACTTCCATGCTAGGAAATAGCGTTTGCAGATGTCTACGTATCGTAGCAATAGAGTTTTAATGCTTCCTAAAACGCGATATCGCACCTCTCTTCTATGTTTCATGATAAGGTATAATATTCATTGCGAAGTGCCATGTATACCTCGTATTCACTTCAAAAGAATGTAAATGCGACACTTCCTTGCTAGGAAATAGCGTTTGCAGATTTCTACGTATCGCAGCAATAGAGATCCAATGCTTCCTAAAACGCGATATCGCATCACTCTTCTATGTTTCATGATAAGGTATAATATTCATTTCGAAGTGTCATGTATACCTCGTATTCACTTCAAATGAATGTAAATGCGACACTTCCATGCTAGGAAATAGCGTTTGCAGATGTCTGCGTATCGTAGCAATAGAGATCTGATGCTTCTTAAAACGCGATATCGCATCTCACTGCTATGTTTCATGATAAGATATAATATTCATTGCGAAGTGTCATGTATATCTCGTATTCACATCAAAAGAATGTAAATGCGACACTTCCATGCTAGGAAATAGCGTTTGCAGATGTCTACGTATCGCAGCAATAGAGTTCCAATGCTTCCTAAAACGCGATATCGCACCTCTCTTCTATGTTTCATGATAAGGTATAATATTCATTGCGAAGTGCCATGTATACCTCGTATTCACTTCAAAAGAATGTAAATGCGACACTTTCATGCTAGGAAATAGCGTTTGCAGATGTCTACGTATCGTAGCAATAGAGTTCTAATGCTTCTTAGAACGCGATATCGCATCTCACTTCTATGTTTCATGATAAGATATAATATTCATTGCGAAGTGTTATATATACCTCGCACACGCTTCAAATGAATGTAAATGCGACACTTCCAAGCTAGGAAATAGCGCTTGCAGATGTCTACGTATCGACGCAATAGAGTTCTAATGCTGCTTAAAACGAGATATCGCATCTCACTTCTATGTTTCATGATAAGATATAATATTAATTGCGGAGTGTCATGAATACCTTGTATTCCCATCAGAACAATGTAAATGCGACACTTCCATGCTAGGAAATAGCGTTCGGAGATGTCTACGTATCGAAGCAATAGAGTTCTAATGCTTCTTAGAACGAGATATCGCATCTCATTTCTATGTTTCATGATAAGATATAATATTCATTGCGAAGTGCTATGTATACCTCGCATACACGTCAAATGAATGTAAATGCGACACTTCCTTGCTAGGAAATAATGTTTGCAGCTGTCTACGTATCGAAGCAATAGAATTCTAATGCTACTTAAAACGAGATATCACATCTCATTTCTACGTTTCATGATAAGATATAATATACATTCCGAAGTGTTATGTATGCCTCGCACACATTTCAAATGAATGTAAATGCGACACTTCCTTGCTAGAAAATAGTGTTTGCAGATGTCTACGTATCGAAGCAATAGATTTCCAATGCTGCTTAAAACGGGATATCGCATCTCACATCTATGTTCCATGATAAGATATAATATTAATTGCGAAGTGTCACGAATACCTTGCATTCGCTTCAGAACAATATGAATGCGACACTTCCATGCTAGGAAATAGCGTTCGGAGATGTCGACGTATCGAAGCAATAGAGTTCTAATGCTTCTTAAAACGATATATCGCATCTCATTTCTATGTTTCATGATAAGATATAATATTCATTGCGAAGTGTTATGTATACCTCGCATACACTTCAAATGAATGTAAATGCGACACTTCCTTGCTAGGAAATAATGTTTGCAGCTGTCTACGTATGAAGCAATAGAATTCTAATGCTACTTAAAACGAGATATCACATCTCATTTCTACGTTTCATGATAAGATATAATATACATTCCGAAGTGTTATGTATGCCTCGCACACATTTCAAATGAATGTAAATGCGACACTTCCTTGCTAGAAAATAGTGTTTGCAGATGTCTACGTATCGAAGCAATAGATTTCCAATGCTGCTTAAAACGGGATATCGCATCTCACATCTATGTTCCATGATAAGATATAATATTAATTGCGAAGTGTCACGAATACCTTGCATTCGCTTCAGAACAATATGAATGCGACACTTCCATGCTAGGAAATAGCGTTCGGAGATGTCGACGTATCGAAGCAATAGAGTTCTAATGCTTCTTAAAACGATATATCGCATCTCATTTCTATGTTTCATGATAAGATATAATATTCATTGCGAAGTGTTATGTATACCTCGCATACACTTCAAATGAATGTAAATGCGACACTTCCTTGCTAGGAAATAGTGTTTGCAGATGTCTACCTATCGAAGCAATAGAGTTCTAATGCTTCTTAAAACGAGATACCGCATGTCATTTCTTTGTTTCATGATATGATATAATATTAATTGCGATGTGTCAGAAATACCTCATATTCACTTCAAAAGAATGTAAATGCGACACTTCCATGCTAGGAAATAGTGTTTCCAGATGTCTACGTATCGAAGCAATAGAGTGCTAATGCTTCTTAACTCGCCATTTCGCATCGCATTTCACTGTTTCATGATAAGATATAATAATCATTGTGCAGTGTTATGTATACCTCGTAATCACTTCAAATGAATGTAAATGCGACACTTCCTTGCTGGGAAGTAGCGTTTGCAGATGTCTACGTATCGAAGCAATAGAGTTCTAATGCTTCTTAAATCGCGATATCGCATCTCATTTCTATGTTTCATGATAAGATATAATATTCATTGTACAGTGTTATGTATATCTCGTCTATACTTCAAATGAATGTAAATGCGACACTTCCTTGCTAGGAAATAGCGTTTGTAGATGTCTACGTATCGTAGCAATAGAGTTCTAATGCTTCTTAAAAAGCGAAATCGCTCCTCATTTCTATGTTTCATGATAAGATATAATATTCATTGCGGAGTGTTATGTATACCTCGTGATCACTTCAAAAGATTGCAAATGCGACACTTGCTTGCTAGGAGATAGCGTTTGCAGATGTCTACGTATCGAGGCATTAGAGTTCTAAACTTGTTAATTCGCGATATCGCATCTCATTACTTTGTTTTATGATAATATATAATATTCATTGCGAAGTGTCATGTATACCTCGTATTCACTTCAAAAGAACGTAAATAAGACACTTCCATGCTAGGAAATAGCGTGTGCAGATGTCTACGTATCGTAGCAATAGAGTTCTAATGCTTCTTAGAACGCGATATCGCATCTCACTTCTATGTTTCATGATAAGATATAATATTCATTTCGAAGTGTCATGTATACCTCGTATTCACTTCAAATGAATGTAAATGCGACACTTCCTTGCTAGGAAATAGCGTTTGCAGATGTCTACGTATCGTAGCAATAGAGTTCTAATGCTTCTTAAAACGCGATATCGCATCTCACTGCTATGTTTCATGATAAGATATAATATTCATTGCGAAGTGTCATGCATACCTCGTCTTCACTTCATAAGAATGTAAATGCGACACTTCCATGCTAGGAAGTAGCGTTTGCAGATGTCTACCTATCGTAGCAATAGGGTTCTAATACTTCTTAAAATGCGATATCGCATCACACTTCTATGTTTCATGATAAGATATAATATTCATTGCGAAGTGTCATGTATACCGCGATTTCACTTCACAAGAATGTAAATGCGACACTTCCTTGCTAGGAAATATTGTTTGCAGATGTCTACGTATCATAGCAATAGAGTACTAATGCTTCTTAAAACGAGATGTCGTATTTCATTACTATGCTTCGTAATAAGATATAATATTCATTGTGTAATGTTATGTATACCTCGTATTCACTTCAGTGGAATGTAAGTGCGAAATTTCCTTGCAAGGAAATAGAATTTGCAGATGTCTACGTATATAGGCAATAGAGTTCTAATGCTTCTTAAAACGCGATATCGCATCTCACATCTATGTTTCATGATAAGATATAATATTCATTGCGAAGTGTCATGTATACCTCGTATTCACTTCAAAAGAACGTAAATAAGACACTTCCATGCTAGGAAATAGCGTTTGCAGATGTCTACGTATCGTAGCAATAGAGTTCTAATGCTTCTTAGAACGCGATTTCGCATCTCACTTCTATGTTTCATGATAAGATATAATATTCATTGCGAAGTGTCATGTATACCTCGTATTCACTTCAAAAGGACGTAAATAAGACACTTCCATGCTAGGTAATAGCGTTTGCAGATGTCTACGTATCACAGCAATAGAGCACTAATGCTTCTTAAAACGAGATGTCGTATTTCATTTCCATGTTCCGTAATAAGATATAATATTCATTGTGTAATGTTATGTATACCTCGTATTCACTTCAGTGGAATGTAAGTGCGAAATTTCCTTGCTAGGAAATAGCGTTTGCAGATGTCTACGTATCGTAGCAATAGAGTTCTAATGCTTCTCAAAACGCGATATAGCACCTCATTCCTATGTTTCATGATAAGATATAATATTCATTGCGAAGTGTCATGTATACCTCGTATTCACTTCAAAAGAATGTAAATGCGACACTTCCATGCTAGGAAATAGCGTTTGCAGATGTCTACGTATCGCAGCAATAGAGATCCAATGCTTCCTAAAACGCGATATCGCATCACTCTTCTACGTTTCAAGATAAGGTATAATATTCATAGCGAAGTGTCATGTATACCTCGTATTCGCTTCAAATGAATGTAAATGCGACACTTCCATGCTAGGAAATAGCGTTTGCAGATGTCTACGTATCGTAGCAATAGAGTTCTAATGCTTCTTAAAACGCGATATCGCATCTCACTGCTATGTTTCATGATAAGATATAATATTCATTGCGAAGTGTCATGTATATCTCGTATTCACATCAAAAGAATGTAAATGCGACACTTCCATGCTAGGAAATAGCGTTTGCAGATGTCTACGTATCGCAGCAATAGAGTTCCAATGCTTCCTAAAACGCGATATCGCACCTCTCTTCTATGTTTCATGATAAGGTATAATATTCATTGCGAAGTGCCATGTATACCTCGTATTCACTTCAAAAGAATGTAAATGCGACACTTCCTTGCTAGGAAATAGCGTTTGCAGATGTCTACGTATCACAGCAATAGAGTACTAATGCTTTTAAAACGAGATGTCGTATTTCATTTCTATGTTCCGTAATAAGATATAATATTCATTATGGAGTGTTATGTATACCTCGTACTCACTTCAAATGAATGTAAATGTGACACTTCAATTCTAGGAAATAGCGTTTGCAGATGTCTACGTATCGTAGCAATAGAGTTCTAATGCTTCTTAAAACGCGATATCGCATCTCACTGCTATGTTTCATGATAAGATATAATATTCATTATGGAGTGTTATGTATACCTCGTACTCACTTCAAAAGAATGTAAATGCGACCCTTCCATGCTAGGAAATAGCCTTTGCAGATGTCTACGTATCGTAGCAATAGAGTTCTAATGCGTCTTATAACGATATGCCGCATTTCATTTCTATGTTTCGTGATAAGATATAATATTCATTGTGGAGTGTTATGTATACCTCGTATTCACTTCAGTGGAATGTAAGTGGAATGTAAGTGTAATGCTAGGAAGTAGAGTTTGCGGATGTCTATGCATATTAGCAATAGAGTTCTAATGCTTTTCAAAACGCGATATAGCACCTCATTCCTATGTTTCATGATAAGATATAATATTCATTGCGAAGTGTCATGCATATCTCGTATTCACTTCAAAAGAATGTAAATGCGACACTTCCATGCTAGGAAATAGCGTTTGCAGATGTCTACGTATCGCAGCAATAGAGTTTTAATGCTTCTTAGAACGCGATATCGCATCTCACTTCTATGTTTCATGATAAGATATAATATTCATTGCGAAGTGTCATCTATACCTCGTATTCACTTCAAATGAATGTAAATGCGACACTTCCTTGCTAGGAAATAGCGTTTGCAGATGTCTATGTATCGAAGCAATAGAGCTCTAATGCTTCTTAAAACACGATATCGCATCTCATTTCTATGTTTCATGATAAGATATAATATTCATTGCGAAGTGTCATGTATACCACGTATTCACTTCAAATGAATGTAAATGCGACACTTCCATGCTAGGAAATAGCGTTTGCAGATGTCTACGTATCGTAGCAATAGAGTTCTAATGCTTCTTAAAACGCGATATCGCATCTCACTGCTATGTTTCTTGATAAGATATAATATTCATTATGGAGTGTTATGTATACCTCGTACTCACTTCAAAAGATTGTAAATGCGACCCTTCCATGCTAGGAAATTGCCTTTGCAGATGTCTACGTATCGTAGCAATACAGTTCTAATGCTTCTTATAACGCGATATCGCATCTCACTTCTATGTTTCATGATAAGATATAATATTCATTGCGAAGTGTTATGTATACCTCGCACACACTTCAAATGAATGTAAATGCGACACTTCCAAGCTAGGAAATAGCGCTTGCAGATGTCTACGTATCGACGCAATAGAGTTCTAATGCTGCTTAAAACGAGATATCGCATCTCACTTCTATGTTTCATGATAAGATATAATATTAATTGCGAAGTGTCATGAATACCTTGTATTCCCATCAGAACAATGTAAATGCGACACTTCCTTGCTAGGAAATAGTGTTTGCAGATATCTACCTATCGAAGCAATAGACTTCTAATGCTTCTTAAAACGAGATATCGCATGTCATTTCTATGTTTCAAGATAAGATATAATATTCATTGCGAAGTGTTATGTATACCTCGCATACACGTCAAATGAATGTAAATGCGACACTTCCTTGCTAGGAAATAGTGTTTGCAGGTATCTACGTATCGTAGCAATAGTGTTCTAATGCTTCTTAAAAAGCGAAATCGCTCCTCATTTCTATGTTTCATGATAAGATATAATATTCATTGCGGAGTGTTATGTATACCTCGTATTCCTTTCAAAAGAATGTAAATGCGACACTTCCTTGCTAGGAAGTATCGTTTGCAGATGTCTACGTATCGAAGCAGTAGATTTCTAATTCTTCTTAAATCGTCATATCGCATCACATATCTACGTTTCTTGATAAGATATAATATTCATTGCGAAGTGCTATGTATACCTCGTATTCCCTTTAAAAGAATGTAAATGCGACACTTCCTTGTTAGGAAGTAGCGTTAACAGATGTCTACGTATCGAAGCAATAGAGTTCTAATGCTTCTAAAATCGCCATATCGCATCTCATTTCTATACTTCATGATAAGATGTAATATTCCTTGTGCAGTATCATGTATACCTCGTATTCCTTTCAAAAGAATGTAAATGCGACACTTCCTTTGTAGGAAGTAGCGTGTGCAGATGTCTACGTATCGAAGCAATAGTGTTCTAATGTTTCTTAAATCGCATTATTGCATCTCATTTCTATGTTTCATGATAAGACATGATATTCATTATGTAGTGCTATGTATTCCTCGTATTCACTTCAGAAGAAAGTAAATGCGACAATACCTTGCTAGGAAATAGCGTTTACAGATGTCTCCGTATCGAAGAAATAGTGTTCTAATGCTTCTTAAATCGCGATATCGCATCTCATTTCTATGTTTCGTGATAAGATATAATATTCATTGCGAAGTGTCATGCTTACCTCGTATTCATTTCAAAAGAATGTAAATGCGACACTTCCTTGTTAGGAAATAGCGTTTGTAGATGTCTCCGTATCGTAGCAGTAGTGTTCTAATGCTTCTCAAAACGCGATGTCGCATCTCATTTCTGTGCTTCATGTTAAGATATAATATTCATTGCGAAGTGTCATGTATACCTAGTACTCACTTCAAAATAATGTAAATGCGTCACTTCCTTGCTAGGAAATAGCGTTGGCAGATGTCTACGTATCGAAGCAATAGATTTCTAAAGCATACTAATTCGCGTTATCGCATCTCATATCTATGTTTCATGATAATATATAATATTCGTTGCGAAGTGTCATGTATACCTCGCATACACTTCAAATGAATGTGAATGCGACAGTTCCTTGCTAGGAAATAGTGTTTGCAGATGTCTACGTATCGAAGCAATAGTGTTCTAATGCTACTTAAATCGCGATATCGCATCTCATTTCTATGTTTCATGATAAGATATAATATTCATTGTGCAGTGCTATGTATATCTCGTCTATACTTCAAATGAATGTAATTGCGACACTTCCTTGCTAGGAAGTAGCGTTTGTGGATGTCTACGTATCGAAGCAATAGAGTTGTAATTCTTCTTAAATCGCCATATTGAATCTCATTTCTATGTTCCATGGTAAGATATAATATTCATTGTGCAGTGTTATGTAGACCTCGTATTCACTTCAAAAGAATGTAAATGCGACACTTCCTTACTAGGAAATAGCGTTTGCAGATGTCTACGTATCGAAGCAATAGGGATCTAATGCTTCTTAAATCGCCATATTGCTTCTCGTTTCAATGTTTCATGATAATATATAATATTCACTGCGAAGTGTCATGTATACCTCGCATACACTTCAAATGAATGTAAATGCGACACTTCCTTCGTAGGAAATAGCGTTTGCAGATGTCTACGTATTGAAGCAACAGAGTTCTAATGCATCTTAAAACGCGATATCGCATCACATTCCTTTGTCTCATGATAAGATATAATATTCATTCCGAAGTGTTATGTATTCCACGTCTGCACTTCAAGTGAATGTTAATGCGACAGTTCCTTGCTAGGAAACAGCGTTTGTAGATGTCTACGTATCGTGCATTATTGTTCTAATGCTTCTCAAAACGCGATATCGCATCTCATTTCTATGTTCAATGATAATATATAATATTCATTACGAAGTGTCATGTATACCTCGCATACACGTCACATGAATGCAAATGCGACACTCCCATGCTAGGAAATAGCGTTTCCAGATGTCTACATATCGTAGCAATAGAGTTCTAGTGCTCCTTAAAACGGGATATCGCATCTCATTTCTATGTGTCATGATAAGATATAATACTCATTGCGATGTGTTATGTGTTGCTCGTCTACATTTCAAATTTATGTATAAGCGACACTTCCTATCTAGGAGATAGCGTTGGCAGATGTCTACGTATTGATGCAATAGCGTTCTGATGCTTCTCGAAACGAGATATCGCATCTGATTTGTATGTTTCATGATAAAATATAATATTCATTGCGAAGTGTCATGTACACCTTTTATTCGCTTCAAAAGAATGTAAATGCGACACTTCCTTCCTAGGAAATAGCGTTTGCAGATGTCTAAGTATCGATGCAGTAGAGTTCTAATGCAACGTAAAACGCGATATTGCATCTCAATTCTATGTTTCATGATAAGATATAATATTCATTGCGAAGTCTTATGTGTACCTCGCATACACTTGATATGAATGTAAGTGCGACACTTCCTTGCTACGAAGTAGCATTTGCAGATGTCTACGTATCGAAACAATAGAGTTCTAATGCTTCTTAAAACGCGATATCGCATCTCATTCTATGTCTCACGATAAGATATAATATTCATTGCGGAGTCTTATGTATATCTCGCCTACACTTCAAAAGCATGTAAATGCCAAACTACCTTGCCACGGAATAGTAATTCTAGATGTCTACGGTAACGTCAGGCGTGACGCCTGCCACCCTCCGGCGTGCTTCAGGTCCAGCAACCGCTCATCCGTCAGCATCTGCATCCGCAGCATACGTGCGAGGACCGCACTGCGTCCCGGCGCCTCAGGACGTGGAGACAGAGTTACAAGGACGTAGAGTACATCAGCACGTACCCACATACTTACCCTCCATACGTGTAACCTTAGGTTAAGCACGCTACACGACTGTGTACATACACACAACAACACACACGTCGAATTCTAAGTTCGATTAGAGATAATCTGCGATGCGCTCGCGCGCACACTCGACGCTCGCGGCTTACGCTCAACGTGAGCCGCACCCCACTCCGACCGGCCGCCCATCACGAGGGCCGAGCGGCCGCCCTACTCCACCGCCTGCCCCACCGCGTGGGCCCAGAGACTCGCGCGCGACACGATCCGAGAAGGTGGCGAACGTGCTTCCGATACGAGGCTTCTAATCCGAACGCCGAACCGAGCAGTTCAAATCTGCCTCCGCTGTATCCTGCAGCGAGCTATCAGCTCCAATGCAGTCGTTTCTATTCCATCTCCCATAGAGGAGTCTTTATTATAACTTAGTCTCATCTATATTTCATTTTGTACTCATATTTAGTAACATAGTCTTAGTGTTTTTATTAGGATAGTATTCATAGAATATACACTAATTTTACCCGATTCGATGTCTCTTTATTATACTACAATCTCCTTCGACTCTATTCCACGAGTACGCTCGCGTATTATTACTATTTCGCACTATTTCATCTGCGACAGTCTTGAAGCTGGACGGTTAGAGCGAACCAACGCTTAGCCGCTCTTACTTCACCTCTGCCGTAACAAGGGTGTCTTGAACTAAGGTCGATCCGGTAAGGTAGAGAGAACCAGCGCTTAGGCGTGCCGTCGTCCTCCTGTGTGCAAGTACCCACGATGTACTCTGAGCTTTCTATGAAGCGTACTCGACGCGCGGGGAGGAAAGAGTTCCTACGTCGTCTCGTCCGCTAATACGTGGGCAGTGCCTCCGTGTATCCGAAGATCTACACTGCGGTTCCTGTTACTGACAGGGTAACCTTCGCCGCCATACGTCCCGTTCGAGTTAAGAAACGTCCTGTCCCGACACCCGCACCTTCCAGCCAGAGTTCGCCTGCCTGGAAGCTCATTCCGATCGACGCTCCAGCGTTCCAACCGTACGCAGCTACAATTCCGGACACGGATCCACGGCGCATTGGATACCGAATGTAAATGCGACTCTACCTTGCAACAGAATAGTGCTTCCAGGTGTCTACGAATCGAAGCAGTACAGTTCCAATTCTTCATAAAACGCGATTTCGTATCTCAAATCTATGGTTCACGTTATGATGTAATTCAATGCAACGCGTTATGTATTTTTCGTCATTACTTCATGAGAATGTAAATCCCACACTTCCTAGCGACGGAATAGCGTTACTAGATGTCAAGTAATCGAAGCAATAGAGTTATAATGCTTCGTAAAACGCGATATCGCATCTCATTTCTATGTCTCACGATGAGATGTAATAATCAACGCAACGCGTTAGGAATGTTTCGTAAACACTTCAAACGAATGTAAATGCCACACTTCCATGCAGCAGAATAGCGTTTCTAGATGTCCACGTATCGAAGCAATAGAGTTCTAACACTTTATAAATCGCGATATCGCATCTCATTTCTATGTCTCATGATAAGATTTATTACTCAATGCAACGCGTTATGTATATCTCGTTTACACTTCAAAAGAATGTAAATGCCGCACCTCCTTGCGACGGAATAGCGTTTCTGGATGTCCACGTATCGAAGCAATAGAGTTCTAACCCTTTATAAAACGCGATATCGCATCTCACTACTACGTCCCGTGATAAGATGCAATATTTAATGCAACGCGTTATGTATATCAAGACTACCTTTCGAAAGAATGTGAATCCCACACTTTGTGTCTAGGGAATAGCGTTTCGAGATGTCTACATATCGCAGCAATAGATATATTTACGAAATTACTTAAAACGTCTTAATCTCAAAAATAGCCTTTTCATCACAAATGTGTAATAAATAAAGTCTTCGAAGGCCCCACGTTTTATTTGTTCCATCGGTCGGAACATGTTCTCCCCGTTGAGAGACCGTGACGATCAATCTAAATCGGTTTGATCTGAATATCGTCTCGACGTCGATGGTTCACGCTATCGTCTCGGATGTGGGCAGCTCCGCTAACTGCTTGACGTTGCGATTGTAGGCCCCCTGGCTGGTCCGTACGGTGACCGTTCGGGTGATCTTGTCTGGACCTGGGTGCACCTCTTCGACTCGACCGCGGTGCCACTGCAAAGGCAGGACGTAGACATCCCTTAAGACTACGAGGGATCTTTTCTTGATCTCGTGGTAGCCCTTGGTCCATTTTTTTCGCTCGCTCAGATGGTGGATATACTCCTTGTGCCACCTGGTTCAAAATTCCTGCTGGACGTTCTGGATGTGTTTGCTAGTGTGACAATCAGTTACGAGGAGTATCACTGAAATCAGTCTCGGGCAAACTCGTTAACGACGTGCCGATCAGGAAGTGGGTCGGAGTTAGGGACCATTAGGATCGGATGATAATGGAGTAAGCGGGCGGGAGTTTAGGATCGCTTCGATTTCGATCGCGAACGTATTGAACTATTCGAATGTAACCCGTATCTTCCCCGACGACTCGTTTGATGTGGTGTTTAAACGATTTCACTGCTGCCTCCCAAAGGCCGCCGAAATTGGGAGAAGGAGCTGGCATGAAATGCCATGATATTCCCTTGCCCGTGAGGAAGTGTCTTACCTTATCGTCCGTTTGCAGTTTTTGGTACAGTGCGCTTAATTCGTTATTCACTCCAACGAAATTTTGTCCCGTTGTAGGAATAAATGTTCCGACAGATGCCCCTACGACCGATGAAGCGTTTCAATGCCGCGATGAACGCTTCGGTAGTCATGTCACCGACGATCTCAAGATAGACTGCTCTCGTTGCAAAGCACACAAACACTGCTACATATATTTTTACTCGCGCACAATTTCGGAAACGTTTTTCCTTGATATAAAAAGGACCGCAATAATCTGTTCCGCAATTATTAAAGGATCGGCATTCGGATTCGCGTGACGCAGGTAGAGTGCCCATTACGTATTTCACGGCCGGTGGTTTTACGCGGAAGCACCAGATGTACTTCTTACCATCAATGGGCCAATACCTCTGCCTTAGTGTCGCCAGCGTGGTATTGATACCCGAATGATGTCCCTCTAAATGCGTGTGACGAATGATCAGATCGGTGATGTGATGCGATCTTAGAAGCAGGATCGGATGTTTCTGTCCGCAGGGAATGTTTGCGTTTTGTAGTCGACCGCCTACCTGTAGAATTCCCGTTTCGTCTAAGAATGGCTGCAGCGAGAGCCGGTTCCTCTTTGGATGCAGCTCTGTACCGTTCTTCAAATTTCGGATCTCTTTTTCAAACGCGAAGGCTTTCACGAGCCTCAAGATCCGATCATTAGCGTCGTGGATCTCTCATACGGTTAGAGGTCCTGCGTTACAATGATTTTTGCGAAATCGGAGGCAATATGCGACGATCCTCCTTAATTTCGCGATGTCTGAATAGCGGCCGAGAATTTCGTTGCTACGGATGGTCGTTGCCAAGCATGTATGGGGATGAATATCGGGTATTTCCAAAACGAGGTTGAACGTAGATTTCGGCCAATCCTTGTTATCGTCGGCAAACCACGATGGTCCATGACGTCAGATGGAGGGCTTCAAGAATTCCGCCGGTGTTTGTCCTCTCTATATGAGGTCGGCTGGATTGTCGTTTGACCTGACGTGCCGCTATCGGTCCTCGTTTGAATTTCGGCCACTCTATTTGCCACGAATGTTCTTAGCGTGGCTGGTTCGCGTTGCAGCAAATATAAAACTATCGTGGAATGCGTCCGGAAGTTAATCGAGTCGAATCGGCGTGCATTATTATCTCGGACGTTAGACAATAATGACGTCAGTAGCACCGCACCGCAAAGTTCGAGACGTGCGAGGCTGACAACTTTTACTGGTGCGACCCGAAATTTCGCGCATAATAGTCTCGTTTTAATTCGTCCGCGATTGTCGACTGACCGTAGATACACGCACGCTCCGTATGCTCGTTCGCTCGCGTCGCAGAACCTGTGTAATTCCACCCTTCGCACCTTCGATTGGCATACGTGTCACTCGAAGAATGTTTCGTTATATAACTGCATTTCCTTCACGTACGTGGACCATTCTGTATGGAGGATAGTTGGTAGCGATTCGTCCCAGGCCAATTGCAGTTTCCAAAGGTGTTGCATAAATATTTTTGCCGTTATTATTACTGGCGCCAGTAAACCTAACGGGTCGAATATTTTTGTCATGGTGGATAAGATCGTGCGTTTGGTGATCCTCGTATCGATGTTTGGATCCACGGAATAGATGATTTGGTCGTCCTACGCGTGCCACGAAACGCCAAGAGCTTTCATTGTGGCGTCTCCAAAATACTTTGGGTGAATTTCGCCTTCCGGAAGTCCTACTAAAAGTTTCGGTTCGCTCGAGACCCATTGTTGAATGTGGAGGTTGCCGCCTTTAAGTAGCTTTATTACCTGGTCCCGTAGTTGTCTAGCGTCTTTGTAATTATCTGTGCCAGTTAGGAGATCGTCGACGTATAGATCTCGCTGGAGCACGGTCGATGCGAAAGGAGCATTCACCTTTTCGTCGTCCGCTAGCTGATGAATATACCTGATGACGAGGAAAGGCGCTAAAGATAGTCCGAACGCGATCGTGTTCAGCTCGTACGTTTTCACCTTTCCCTTGTTATCTCGTCACAATATCGGCTGGTATCGGCGGTCTTCCGGTCTTACGAGGAACTGCCGATACATCTTCTCGATGTAACTCCGGTTAAGACATAGGTGTGTTGACGGAACCTTATGGGAAAAGCGAATATGTCGGCCTGTATCGTTGGTCCTGCCAAAAGCGTATCGTTCAATGTCAGTCTACTGCTCGATCTTGCAGATCCATCGAAGACGACGCGAACCTTCGTTGCTGAGCTGGACAGTTTGATGACGGCGTGGTGGATGAGGTAGAGGCCATCCGAATCGCGTGGCCCTACCTGGCTCATGTGTCCCATCTAGAAATATTCCTCGGTGACGGTGGAGTATTCTCGTTTCAGCTCTGGATCTTTCATGAATTTTCGTTCGAGAGAAAGAAGAAGGTTGAGGACGCGCGACCGAGTTTCGCCTAACTGCATCTTCTTTTCACTGAACGGCAGTGCGACAATGTAACGACCGGTTCGTGTCTGTTTAACGTGGTCGTGAAAATACTGCTCGCATTCCTACTTCGCGGAAAATAGCTGTCGTCCGTGTGGGCCCTCTACTAGCACCCAGAATTTTTGAAGTTCGAAATTCAGGATTGTAACGAACGTTTGATGTTTCCTCCACGACGCCGATGTGGATACGCTCCTCCCGATGATCCGTCCAAATTGCGTCCTTTGGAGGATTAATTCAGAATCGTTGCGAGGAGAAAGCTTGTACTGGCCGATGCTAGGGGATGATAAAGTGGGGCCGGTGCCGATTAACATATCCACATTTTCCGGTCGATGAAATTGTGGATCTACTAGTTTTACGTTCGCTAGAGTCGGAATTCACATTCTGTTGTTGGTTGCAAACACGTCGTCCTCTGGTTCTGCAGCGTATACAATTCAATACCATGTAAATACCACACTTCCTTGCTACGGAACAGGGTTTCTAGATGTCTACATAACGGAGCAATGGAGTTCTAATGCTTCATAGAAAGCAATATCGCTTATCAATTCTATGTCTCATGATAAGATGTAATCTTCAATGCAACGCGTTTTGTATATCTCGTCAACACTTCAACAGAATATAAATCCCACACTTCCATGCTACATAAAGCGATTCTAGATGTATACGTTTCGAAGCAACGCAGTTCTAATGCTTCATAAAGCGCGATATCGCATCTCATTTCTATGTCTCATGATAAGATGTAATATCCAAAGCAACGCGCTATGTATATCTCATCGATGGTTCAAAAGAATGTAAATGAAACTCTTCCTTGCTACGGTATAGCGTTTCCAGATGTGTACGTATCGAAGAAGTACGGTTCTAAAACTTCAAAAAACGCGATATCGCATCTCATTTCTATGTCTCATGATAAGATGTAATATTCAATGCAACACATTATGTATATCTTGTCAACACCTCATAAGAATATGAATTCCACACATCCTTGCTACGGAATAGATTTCTAAATGTCTACCAATCGAAGCAATAGAGTTCTAATTCTTCATAAAACGCGATATCGCATCTCATTTATAGGTTTCATGATAAGATGTAATATCAATGCAACGCGTTATGTATATCTCGTCAGCACTTCAAAAGTATGTAGCGCCCACACTTCCATACTACGGAATAACGTTTCTTGAAGTCACATGTCGAAGTTATGGAGTACTAACGCTTCATGAAATGCGATATCGAATTTCATCTCTATATCTCTAGATAAAACGTCATATCAAAGAAACGCGTTATCTGTATCTCGTCAACAGCACAAAAGACTCTAAATCCCACACTTCCACGCTACGGAATAGCGTTTCAAGATATCCACATATCGAAGCAATAGAGTTCTAATGCTTCATAAAACGCGATATCGCATCTTATCTCTATGTTTCATGGTAAGATGTATTTGTATACAACGCGTTAAATATATCTCGTCAACACCTCAAAAGATTGTAAATCCCACACTTCCTTCCGACGGAATAGCGTTTCTAGATTTCTACGTATCGAAGCAGTAGAGTTCGTATGCTCTATAAGACGCGATATCGCATCTTATTTTAATGTCCCACGGTAAGATGTAATATTCAGTACACCGCGTTATGTATATCTCGTCGACACTTCAAAGGCATGCAAATACCACACTTCCTTGCTACTTTATAGCGTTTCTAGATGTCTACGTTTCGAAGAAATGGAGTTCTAATGCTTCATAAAACGTGACATCGCATCTCATTTCTATGACTCATGATATAAGACGTAATATTCAATGCAACGTGATATGTATATCTGGTCGACACTTCAAAGGAATGTAAATACCACACTCCCTTGTTACGGAATATCGTATCTAGATGTCTACGTTTCTAACCAACATTGTTCTAATGCATCGTAAAACGCGATATCGCATCTCATTTCTATGTCTCCTGATAAGATGTAAATCAATGCAACGCGTTATGCATATCTCGGCTACACCCCGAAGGAATTTAAATGCCACTTTTCCTTGGTACGGAATGGCGTTTCTAGACTTCATCTGTCTCGTCACGGTGGTGGAATATTTCCGCTTTACTCGGAGACGACACGCAGCCAATTCGCGGAAACGGCTCGCTTAATTGCAACTAATGCCGGGTTGCTTCCGTGTTACAACGAACGCTTTTACGAGCACGGTGAACGCGGTAAGTGTGGAGAAACCCTACCTTTGTCGTTTTGATAGAGAACAAATCAATACTCTTTCCTCAGGTATCTCTGCTTCCATGGATCGTAGTCTGGAATCGATTCTGCGTAGGGACTGCGAGTCTGAATGTCTAAAAGGATGAGCGCCCAGCGTTGCGGAAATTTCGGCGATGTTCGGCTCCCCTGGACGGGATGTCGTTGGAGGCGTAGAACATTGAGAAGCGACGGTGACGCTGGCGGATGAACAGTGCGACGATAAGGCTTCGGTGCCCACGTAATCACGTATTAGACGGCGTAGGAAATTCTTCCTTCTCGCACGTCGAGCCTTTTGTTTCAAATTGCTGCACATTCGCGTCTAATTTCAGCGGACTAGATACGACTCGGTTAAGCGGCGGTCAGCTCTAGCCTGTCGGTCCAGAGAGTGAAATGTCGACGTTATCTGCACTGAGTCTCTCGTATGTGTCAGCGCAGCTAAGCGGCGGTCCGCTCTAACCAGCTGATTACCAATGATCGACTAACGATTGGATTGAATGTAGAATGCCCACGCATTGGCTCGTGGAAGAACTCGTAGGTTAATAATGAAGTTAAAGGATGTTATCAGTAACTGAACTTGTAGTTAGGAGATAAAATCAAAGTATATTTTAAGTTAATCCTGAGCTTTCACTATACTTTCCATAATACTAAATTAAAAGTAGGCTTAATTGTTTAGAATAGGAACTAGAACTAAACTCGATGAATTGAATTAAAATTGAAATTTAGAATAGATTTGGTAACACTTCCGACTCAGACGAATAGCCCGAAGGTATCGAAGCTGTCTAATGATCAGCTTGGAACGAGGCTCGAAGTAGATTGACTCTCGGATCGCGGATCCGCGACATCCTTAGATCGCGTGGCGCGCGATTCGCTCGACCACAGAGTGGAGTGGCCGCTCGGATTGGTGCCCGGATCGCGTTACGCGTGAGCCGCGCGCGTAGTACGCCCGCTGGAGCGTATCGCAACTAATAATTATCGATGTTTACATCGATCTTAGAAACTACGTATGTGTTGTCTGCGTATGTACAATGCATGTGTCGAGTACTTGGATTTAGAGGATTTCCGAACATATACCGTAGAAAAGAGAATAACGCTGAGGTGATGAAGGTAAAACGCTGCTGTGCCCAGTGGTCCAGTCGTCTGGCTGAATGCTGTATCATCCCTTGCTTTGGAGACGCTGCGCGTTGTCGCGGGGTCAGTCACTTGAACTCCTGGGTATTCGTGCATTGCTGGCAGCCTTAGCTTGGTGGACGTGGCGTGTGTTCGGTTGCGGTGGCGCTCGTCCCATGTTTTTAGGTGCTGCTGACGGTGAGAATGTCGCTGCCAGATGCTGCGGGAGGCGCTCGAGGTAGGAAGGCAGTACGCCAGACGCTACACTACGGATCGAAGCAATAGAGTTCTAATGATACATAAAACGCGATATCGCAATCTCAATTCCAAGCTTCACGATAAGATGTAATTCAATGCAACGTGCTATGTATATCTCATCAATACTTCAAGAGAATGTAAATTCCACACATACGTGCGACAGAATAGCGCTTCTAGACGTCAACGTATCGAAGCAATACAGTTCTAATTCTTCATAATACGCTATACTGCATCTCATTTCTTTGTCTCATGATCATATGCAATATTCAACGCAGCCCATTACATATATCTCGTCCACACTTCAAAAGAATGGAAATCCCAGTCTTCCCTGTGACGGAATAGCGTTTGTGGACGTCTACGTATCGAAGCAACAGGTTTGTAACGCATCATAAAACGCGATATCGCATCCCATTTCTATGCATCATGATAACATGTAATATCATTGCGACGCGTTATGTATAACTCGTCAACACTTCCAAAGAATGTTAATCCCACACTTCGCTGCCACGGAATAGCGTTTTTAGATGTCTACGTTTCTAAGCAATAGAGATCTAAAGCATCATTTAACGCGATATCGCATCTCATTTCTATATTTCAGGATAAGATATCATATACATTGCGAAGTGTCATGTATACCTCGTATTCACTTCAAAAGAAAGTAAGTGCGACACTTTCTTGCCAGGAAATAGCGTATACAGATGCCTACGTATCGTAGCAATAGAGATCTAATACTTCTTAAAACGCGATATCGCATCTTGTTTATATGTTTCATGATAAAATATAATATTCATTGCGAAGTGTCATGTATACCTCGTATTCACTTCAAAAGAGTGTAATTGCGCCACTTCCTTGCTAGGAAATAGCGTTTTTAGATGTCTACGTTTCTAAGCAATAGAGTTCTAATGCTTCTAAAAACGCGATATCGCATCTCGTTTCTATATTTCAAAATAAGATATAATATTCATTGCGAAGTGTCATGTATACCTCGGATACACATCAAATGAATGTAAATGTAACACTTCCGTGCTAGGAAATAGCGTTTGCGAATGTCCAAGTATCGAAGCAATATAGTTCTAGTGCTTCTTAAATCACGATATTGCATCTCATTTCTATGTTTCCTGATAAGATATAATATTCATTGCGAAGTGTCGTGTATACCTCGCATACACATCAAATGAATGTAAATGCGCACTTCCTTGCTAGGAAATAGCGTTGTCAGATGTCTACATATCGTAGCAATAGAGTTCTAATGCCTCTTAAAACGCCATATTGCATCTAATTTCTATGTCTCATGATAAGATATAATATTTATTGCGAAGCGTCATGTATACATCGTATACACTTCAAATGAATGTAATAGCGACACTTCTTTGCTAGGAAATAGAGTTGGCACATGCCTACAAATCGAAGCAATAGAGTACTAATGCTTCTTAAAACGCGATATCGCATCTCATTTCTATGTTTCATGATAAGTTATAATATTCATTGCGAAGTGTTATGTATACCTCGCATACACATCAAATGAATGTAAATGCGACACTTCCTTGCTAGGAAATAGCATTTGCAGATGCCTCCGTATCGAAGCAATAGAGTGCTAATGCTTCTTAAATGGCGATATCGCATTTCATTTCTATGTTCCGTGATAAGGTATAATATTAATTGGGGAGCGGTATGTATACCTCGCATACACATCAGATGAATGCAAATGCGACATTTCCTTGCCCGGAAATAGCGTTTGCAGATGTCTACGTTTCGAAGCAATAGATTTCTAATGCTTCTTAAAACGGGATATCGCATCTCATTTCTATGTTTCATGATAAGATTTAATATTAATTGCTCAGTGTCATGTATACCTCGTATTCACTTCAAAAAAATGTAAGTGCAGCACATTCTTGCTAGGAAATAGCGATTGCAGATGTCTGCGTACCGATGCAATAGAGTTCTAGTGCTTCTTAAAACGAGATATCGCATTTCATTACATGCTTCATGATAAGATATAATATTCATTGCGAAGTGTCATGTATACCTCGTATTCATTTCAAGAGAATGTAAATGCAACACTTCCATGCTAGGAAATAGCGTTTGCAGATGTCTAAGTATCGTAGCAATAGGGTTGTAATGCTTCTTAAGACGCGATATCGCATCTCACCACTATGCTTGATTATAAGGTATAATATTCATTGCGAAGTGGCATGTATACCTCGCATACGCTTCAAATGAATGTAAATGCGACACTACCTTGCTAGGAAATAGCGTTGTCAGATGTCTACTTATCGTAGCAATAGTGTTCTAATGCTTCTTAAAACGCGATATCGCATCTCATTTCTATGTCTCATGATAAAATATGTTTTTCATTGCGAAGTGTTATGTATTCCTCGTATTCACTTCTAAAGAATGTAAATGCGACACTTCCTTGCTAGGACACAGCGTCTGCAGATGACTACGCATGGTAGCAATTGAGTTCTAATGCTTCTTAAAACGCGGTATCGCATCGCATTTCTATGTTTCATGATATGATAAAAGATGCATTGCAAAGTGTTATGTATGTCTCATCTACGCTTAAAAAGAATGTAAATGCGATACTTCCTTGCTATTAAATAGTGTTTGCAGATGTCGACGTATCGTAGCAATGGAGTTCTAATGCTTCTTAAAACGCGATATCGCATCTCATTTCTATGTTTCATGATAAGATATAATATTCATTGCGAAATGTCATGTATACCTCGTATTCACTCCAAACGAATGTAAATGCGACACTTCCTTGCTAGGCAATAGCGTATTTAGATGTCTACGTTTCGTAGCAATAGAGTTCTAATGCTACTTAAATCGCGATATCGCAACTCATTTCTACGTTTCGTGATAAGATATAATATTCATTGCGAAGTGTCATGTATACCCCGTATTCACATCAAAAGAATGTAAGTGCGACACTTCCATGCTAGGAAATAGCGTATTCAGATGTCCACGTATCGTAGCAATAGAGTTCTAATGCTACTTAAATCGCGATATCGCAACTCATTTCTACGTTTCGTGATAAGATATAATATTCATTGCGAAGTGCCATGTATACCGCGTATTCGCTCCAAACGAATGTAAATGCGACACTTCCTTGCTAGGCAATAGCGTATTCAGATGTCTACGTATCGTAGCAATAGAGTTCTAATGCTTCTTAAAACGCGATATCGCATGTCAATCCTTTGTTTCATTATAAGATATAATATTCATTGCGAAGTGTCATGTATACCTCGTATTCACATCAAAAGAATGTAAATGCGACTATTCCTTGCTAGGGCATAGCGTTTGCAGATGCCTACGTATCGTAGCAAAAGAGTTCTAATGCTTCTTAGATCGCGATATCGCATCTCATTTCTATGTTTCGTGATAAGTTATAATATTCATTCCGAAGTGTCATGTAAACCTCGAATTCACTTCAAAAGAATGTAAATGCGTCTATTGGTTTCTAGGAAATAGCGATTGCAGATGTCTACGCATCGTAGCAATAGAGTTCTAATGCTTCTCAAAACGCGTTATAGCATCTCATTTATATGTTTCCTGATAAGATATAATATTCATTGCGATGTGTCATGTACACCTCGTATTCACTTCAAAAGAATGTAAATGCGACACTCCCATGCTAGGAAATAGCGTCTGCAGATGTCTACGCGTCGAGGCAATAGAGTTCTAATGCTTCTTAAAACGCGATATCGCATCTCACTTCTATGTTTCATAATAAGATATAATATTCATTGCGAAGTGTCATGTATACCTCGTATTCACTTGAAAAGAATGTAAATGCGACACTTCCATGCTAGGAAATAGCGTCTGCAGATGTCTACGCGTCGAGGCAATAGTGTTCTAATGCTTCTTAAAACGCGATATCGCATGTCAATTCTATGTTTCACTATAAGATATAATATTCATTGCGAAGTGTCATGTATACCTCGTATTCACATCAAAAGAATGTAAATGCGACTATTCCTTGCTAGGGCATAGCGTTTGCAGATGCCTACGTATCGTAACTATAGAGTTCTAATGCTTCTTATATCGCGATGTCGCATCTCGTTCCTATGTTTCGTGATAAGTTATAATATTCATTCCGAAGTGTCATGTAAACCTCGAATTCACTTCAAAAGAATGTAAATGCGACTATTGGTTGCTAGGAAATAGCGATTGCAGATGTCTACGTATCGTAGCAATAGAGTTCCAATGCTACTCAAAACGCGTTATAGTATCTCATTTCTATGTTTCCTGATAAGATATAATATTCATTGCGATGTGTCATGTACACCTCGTATTCACTTCAAAAGAATGTAAATGCGACACTTCCATGCTAGGAAATAGCGTCTGCAGATGTCTACGCGTCAAGGCAATAGAGTTCTAATGCTTCTTAAAACGTGATATCGCATCTCACTTCTATGTTTCATGATAAGATATAATATTCATTGCGACGTGTCATGTATACATCGTATTCACTTCAAAAGAATGTAAATGCGACTATTTCTTTCTAGGAAATAGCATTTGCAGATGTCTAGGTATCGTAGCAATAGTGTTCCAATGCTTCTCAACCCGCGATATCGCATCTCATTACTATGTTTCGTGATAAGTTATAATATTCATTCCGAAGTGTCATGTAAACCTCGAATTCACTTCAAAAGAATGTAAATGCGGCTATTGGTTGCTAGGAAATAGCGGTTGCAGATGTCTACGTATCGTAGCAATAGAGTTCTAGTGCTTCTCAAAACGCGATATCGCATCTCATTTCTATGTTTCCTGATAAGATATAATATTTATTGCGAAGTGTCATGTACACCTCGTATTCACTGCAAAAGAATGTAAATGCGACTATTCCATGCTAGGAAATAGCATTTGCAGATGTCCACGTATCGTAGCAATAAAGTTCTAATGCTTCTCAAAACGCGATGTCGCATCTCATTTCTATGCTTCATGATAAGATATAATATTCATCGCGAAGTGTCATGTACACCTCGTATTCACTTCAAAAGAATGTAAATGCGACACTTCCATGCTAGGAAATAGCGTCTGCAGATATCTCCGCATCGAGGCAATAGGGTTCTAATGCTTCTTAAAACGCGATATCGCATCTCATATCTATGATTCGTGATAAGTTAGAATATTCATTTCGAAGTGTCATGTATACCTCGAATTCTCTTCAAAAGAATGTAAATGCGAGACTTCCATGCTAGGAAATAGCGTTTGCAGATATCTTCGCATCGAGGCAATAGGGTTCTAGTGCTTCTTAAAACGCGATATCGCATCTCACCTCTATGTTACATGATAAGATATTATGTTCAGTGCGAAGTGTTCTGTATACCTCGTATTCACTTCAAAAGAATGTAAATGCGACTACTGCCTGCTAGGAAATAGCGTTTGCAGATGTCTAAGTATCGTAGCAATAGCGTTCTAATGCTACTTAAATCGCGACATCACACCTCATTTCTATGTTTCGTGATAAGATATAATATTCATTGCGAAGTGTCATGTACACCTCGTATTCACTTCAAAAGAATGTAAATGCGACACTTCCATGCTAGGAAATAGCGTCTGCAGAAGTCTTCGCGTCGAGGCAATAGAATTCTTATGCTTCTTAAAACGCGATATCGCAACTCACTCCTACGTTTGGTGATAAGATATAATATTCAATGCGAAGTGTCATGTATACCTCGTATTCACTTCAAAAGAATGTAAATGCGAATCTTCCTTGCTAGGAAATAGCGTTTGCAGATGTCTACGTATAGTAGTAATAGAGTTCTAATGCTTCTCAAAACGCCATATCGCATCTCATTTCCATGTTTCGTGATAAGATATAATATTCATTGCGAAGTATCATGTACACCTCGTATTCACTTCAAAAGGAAGTAAATGCGACTATTGCTTGCTAGGAAATAGCGTTTGCAAAGTTCTACGTATCGTACCAATAGTTCTAATGCTTCTTAAAGAGGGATATCGGATCTCATTTCAATGTTTCATGTCAAGATATAATATTCATTGCGAAGTGTCATCTATTCCTCGCATACACAGCTAAAGAATGTAAATGCGACACTTCCTTGCTATGTAATAACGTTTGCAAATGTCTACGTATTGAAGCAATAGAGTTCTAAAGCTTCTTAAAACACGATATCGCATCTCATTTCTATGTTTCATGATAAGTAATAGTATTCATTGCGAAGTGTCATATATGCCTCGTATTCACTTCAGAAGAATGTAAATGCGACACTTGCTTGCTAGGAAATAGCGTTTGCAGATGTCTACGTATCGTAGCAATAGAGTTCTAATACTGCTTAAAACGCGATTTCGCATCTCACTTCTATGTTTCATGATAAGATATAATATTCTTTGCGAAGTGTCATGTATACCTCGTAGTCACTTCAAAAGAATGTAAATGCGACACTTCCTTGCTAGGAAATAGCGTTTCCAGATGACTACGTGTCGCAACAATAGAGTTCTAATGATTCTTAAAATGCCATATCGCATCTCACTTCTATGTTTCATGATAAGATATAATATTCATTGCGAAGTGTCATGTATACCTCGTATTCACTTCAAAAGAATGTAAATGCGACACCTCCATGCTAGGAAGTAGCGTTTGCAGATGTCTACGTATCGTAGCAATAGAGTTCTAATGCTTCTTAAAACGCGATATCGCATCTCACTGGTATGTTTCATGATAAGATATAATATTCATTATGGAGTGATATGTATACCTCGTACTCACTTCAAAAGAATGTAAATGCGACCCTTCCATGCTAGGGAATAGCCTTTGCAGATGACTACGTATCGTAGCAATAGAGTTCTAATGCTTCTTAGAACGCGATATCGCATCTCACTTTTATGTTTCATGATAAGATATAATATTCATTGCGAAGTGTCATGTATATCTCGTATTCACATCAAAAGAATGTAAATGCGACACTTCCATGCTAGGAAATAGCGTTTGCAGATGTCTACGTATCGCAGCTATAGAGTTCCAGTGCTTCCTAAAACGCGATATCGCATTTCCCTTCAATGTTTCATGATAAGGTATAATATTCATTGCGAAGTGTCATGTATACCTCGTATTCACTTCAAATGAATGTAAATGCGACCCTTCCATGCTAGGGAATAGCCTTTGCAGATGACTACGTATCGTAGCAATAGAGTTCTAATGCTTCTTAGAACGCGATATCGCATCTCACTTTTATGTTTCATGATAAGATATAATATTCATTGCGAAGTGTCATGTATATCTCGTATTCACATCAAAAGAATGTAAATGCGACACTTCCATGCTAGGAAATAGCGTTTGCAGATGTCTACGTATCGCAGCTATAGAGTTCCAATGCTTCCTAAAACGCGATATCGCATCTCCCTTCAATGTCTCATGATAAGGTATAATATTCATTGCGAAGTGTCATGTATACCTCGTATTCACTTCAAATGAATGTAAATGCGACACTTCCATGCTAGGGAATAGCCTTTGCAGATGACTACGTATCGTAGCAATAGAGTTCTAATGCTTCTTAGAACGCGATATCGCATCTCACTGCTATGATTCATGATAAGATATAATATTCATTATGGAGTTATATGTATACCTCGTACTCACTTCAAAAGAATGTAAATGCGACCCTTCCATGCTAGGGAATAGCCTTTGCAGATGACTACGTATCGTAGCAATAGAGTTCTAATGCTTCTTAGAACGCGATATCGCATCTCACTTTTATGTTTCATGATAAGATATAATATTCATTGCGATGTGTCATGTATACCTCGTATTCACTTCAAAAGAATGTAAATGCGACACTTCCATGCTAGGAAATAGCGTTTGCAGATGTCTACGTATCGCAGCTATAGAGTTCCAATGCTTCCTAAAACGCGATATCGCATCTCCCTTCTATGTTTCAAGATAAGGTATAATATTCATTGCGAAGTGTCATGTATACCTCGTATTCACTTCAAATGAATGTAAATAAGACACTTCCATGCTAGGAAATAGCGTTTGCAGATGTCTACGTATCGTAGCAATAGAGTTCTAATGCTTCTTAGAACGCGATATCGCATCTCACATCTATGTTTCATGATAAGATATAATATTCATTTCGAAGTGTCATGTATACCTCGTATTCACTTCAAAAGAATGTAAATATGACACTTCCTTGCTAGGAAATATTGTTTGCAGATGTCTACGTATCACAGCAATAGAGTTCTAATGCTTCTCAAAACGCGATATAGCACGTCATTCCTATGTTTCATGATATGATATAATATTCATTGCGAAGTGTCATGTATATCTCGTATTCACATCAAAAGAATGTAAATGCGACACTTCCATGCTAGGAAATAGCGTTTGCAGGTGTCTACGTATCGCAGCTATAGAGTTCCAATGCTTCCTAAAACGCGATATCGCATCTCCCTTCTATGTTTCATGATAAGGTATAATATTTATTGCGAAGTGTCATGTATACCTCGTATTCACTTCAAATGAATGTAAATGCGACACTTCCGTGCTAGGAAATAGCGTTTGCAGATGTCTACGTATCGTAGCAATAGAGTTCTAATGCTTCTTAAAACGCGATATCGCATCTCACTGCTATGTTTCATGATAAGATATAATATTCATTATGGAGTGATATGTATACCTCGTACTCACTTCAAAAGAATGTAAATGCGACCCTTCCATGCTAGGGAATAGACTTTTCAGATGTCTACGTATCGTAGAAATAGAGTTCTAATGCTTCTTAAAACGCGATATCGCATCTCACTGCTATGTTTCATGAGAAGATATAATATTCATTGCGAAGTGTCATGTATATCTCGTATTCACATCAAAAGAATGTAAATGCGACACTTCCATGCTAGGGAATAGCGTTTGCAGATGTCTACGTATCGCAGCAATAGAGTTCCAATGCTTCCTAAAACGCGATATCGCACCACTCTCCTATGTTTCATGATAAGGTATAATATTCATAGCGAAGTGTCATGTATACCTCGTATTCACTTCAAATGAATGTAAATGCGACACTTCCATGCTAGGAAATAGCGTTTGCAGATGTCTACGTATCGTAGCAATAGAGTTCTAATGCTTCTTAAAACGCGATATCGCATCTCACTGCTATGTTTCATGATAAGATATGATATTCATTATGGAGTGTTATGTATACCTCGTACTCACTTCAAAAGAAAGTAAATGCGACCCTTCCATGCTAGGGAATAGCGTTTGCAGATGTCTACGTATCGCAGCAATAGAGTTCCAATGCTTCCTAAAACGCGATATCGCATCACTCTTCTATGTTTCATGATAAGGTATAATATTCATAGCGAAGTGTCATGTATACCTCGTATTCACTTCAAATGAATGTAAATGCGACACTTCCATGCTAGGATATAGCGTTTGCGGATGTCTACGTATCGTAGCAATAGAGTTCTAATGCTTCACAAAACGAGATGCCTCATTTCATTTCTATGTTCCGTGATAAGATATAATATTCATTGTGAAGTGTCATGTATACCTCGTATTCACTTCAAATGAATGTAAATGCGACACTTCCATGCTAGGAAATAGCGTTTGCAGATGTCTACGTATCGTAGCAATAGAGTTCTAATGCTTCTTAAAACGCGATATCGCATCTCACTACTATGTTTCATGATAAGATATAATATTCATTATGGAGTGATATGTATACCTCGTACTCACTTCAAAAGAATGTAAATGCGACCCTTCCATGCTAGGGAATAGCCTTTGCAGATGACTACGTATCGTAGCAATAGAGTTCTAATGCTTCTTAGAACGCGATATCGCATCTCACTTTTATGTTTCATGATAAGATATAATATTCATTGCGAAGTGTCATGTATATCTCGTATTCACATCAAAAGAATGTAAATGCGACACTTCCATGCTAGGAAATAGCGATTGCAGATGTCTACGTATCGCAGCTATAGAGTTCCAATGCCTCCTAAAACGCGATATCGCATCTCCCTTCTATGTTTCATGATAAGGTATAATATTCATTGCGAAGTGTCATGTATACCTCGTATTCACTTCAAATGAATGTAAATGCGACACTTCCATGCTAGGAAATAGCATTTGCAGATGTCTACGTATCGTAGCAATAGAGTTCTAATGCTTCTTAAAACGCGATATCGCATCACACTGCTATGTTTCATGATAAGATATGATATTCATTATGGAGTGTTATGTATACCTCGTACTCACTTCAAAAGAAAGTAAATGCGACCCTTCCATGCTAGGGAATAGCGTTTGCAGATGTCTACGTATCGCAGCAATAGAGTTCCAATGCTTCCTAAAACGCGATATCGCATCACTCTTCTATGTTTCATGATAAGGTATAATATTCATAGCGAAGTGTCATGTATACCTCGTATTCACTTCAAATGAATGTAAATGCGACACTTCCATGCTAGGATATAGCGTTTGCGGATGTCTACGTATCGTAGCAATAGAGTTCTAATGCTTCACAAAACGAGATGCCTCATTTCATTTCTATGTTCCGTGATAAGATATAATATTCATTGTGGAGTGTCATGTATACCTCGTATTCACTTCAAATGAATGTAAATGCGACACTTCCATGCTAGGAAATAGCGTTTACAGATGTCTACGTATCGTAGCAATAGAGTTCTAATGCTTCTTAAAACGCGATATCGCATCTCACTGCTATGTTTCATGATAAGATATAATATTCATTATAGAGTGATATGTATACCTCGTACTCACTTCAAAAGAATGTAAATGCGACCCTTCCATGCTAGGGAATAGCCTTTGCAGATGACTACGTATCGTAGCAATAGAGTTCTAATGCTTCTTAGAACGCGATATCGCATCTCACTTTTATGTTTCATGATAAGATATAATATTCATTGCGAAGTGTCATATATATCTCGTATTCACATCAAAAGAATGTAAATGCGACACTTCCATGCTAGGAAATAGCGTTTGCAGATGTCTACGTATCGCAGCTATAGAGTTCCAATGCTTCCTAAAACGCGATATCGCATCTCCCTTCTATGTTTCATGATAAGGTATAATATTCATTGCGAAGTGTCATGTATACCTCGTATTCACTTCAAATGAATGTAAATGCGACACTTCCATGTTAGGAAATAGCATTTGCAGATGCCTACGTATCGTAGCAATAGAGTTCTAATGCTTCTTAACACGCGATTTCGCATCTCACTGCTATGATTCATGATAAGATATAATATTCATTATTGAGTTATATGTATACCTCGTACTCACTTCAAAAGAATGTAAATGCGACCCTTCCATGCTAGGGAATAGCCTTTTCAGATGTCTACGTATCGTAGAAATAGAGTTCTAATGCTTCCTAAAACGCGATATCGCATCTCACTGCTATGTTTCATGAGAAGATATAATGTTCATTGCGAAGTGTCATGTATATCTGGTATTCACATCAAAAGAATGTAAATGCGACACTTCCATGCTAGGGAATAGCGTTTGCAGATGTCTACGTATCGCAGCAATAGAGTTCCAATGCTTCCTAAAACGCGATATCGCATCACTCTTCTATGTTTCATGATAAGGTATAATATTCATAGCGAAGTGTCATGTATACCTCGTATTCACTTCAAATGAATGTAAATGCGACACTTCCATGCTAGGAAACAGCGTTTGCAGATGTCTACGTATCGTAGAAATAGAGTTCTAATGCTTCTTAAAACGCGATATCGCATCTCACTGCTATGTTTCATGATAAGATATAATATTCATTATGGAGTGATATGTATACCTCGTACTCACTTCAAAAGAATGTAAATGCGACCCTTCCATGCTAGGGAATAGCCTTTGCAGATGACTACGTATCGTAGCAATAGAGTTCTAATGCTTCTTAGAACGCGATATCGCATCTCACTTTTATGTTTCATGATAAGATATAATGTTCATTGCGAAGTGTCATGTATATCTGGTATTCACATCAAAAGAATGTAAATGCGACACTTCCATGCTAGGGAATAGCGTTTGCAGATGTCTACGTATCGCAGCAATAGAGTTCCAATGCTTCCTAAAACGCGATATCGCATCACTCTTCTATGTTTCATGATAAGGTATAATATTCATAGCGAAGTGTCATGTATACCTCGTATTCACTTCAAATGAATGTAAATGCGACACTTCCATGCTAGGAAACAGCGTTTGCAGATGTCTACGTATCGTAGAAATAGAGTTCTAATGCTTCTTAAAACGCGATATCGCATCTCACTGCTATGTTTCATGATAAGATATAATATTCATTATGGAGTGTTATGTATACCTCGTACTCACTTCAAAGGAAAGTAAATGCGACCCTTCCATGCTAGGGAATAGCCTTTGCAGATGTCTACGTATCGTAGCAATAGAGTTCTAATGCATCTTAGAACGCGATATCGCATCTCACTTTTATGTTTCGTGATAAGATATAATATTCATTGCGAAGTGTCATGTATACCTCGTATTCACTTCAAACGAATGTAAATGCGACACTTCCATGCTAGGAAATAGGGTTTGCAGATGTCTACGTATCGTAGCAATAGAGTTTTAATGCTTCACAAAACGAGATGCCTCATTTCATTTCTATGTTCCGTGATAAGATATACTATTCATTGTGGAGTGTCATGTATACCTCGTATTCACTTCAAATGAATGTAAATGCGACACTTCCATGCTAGGAAATAGCGTTTGCAGATGTCTACGTATCGTAGCAATAGAGTTCTAATGCTTCTTAAAACGCGATATCGAATCTCACTGCTATGTTTCATGATAAGATATAATATTCATTATGGAGTGATATGTATACCTCGTACTCACTTCAAAAGAATGTAAATGCGACCATTCCATCCTGGGAAATAGCGTTTGCAGATGTCTACGTATCGTAGCAATAGAGTTGTAGTGCTTCTTAGAGCGCGATATCGCATCTCACTTCTATGTTTCATGATAAGATATAATATTCATTGCGAAGTGTCATGTATACCTCGTATTCACTTCAAAAGAACGTAAATAAGACACTTCCATGCTAGGAAATAGCGTTTGCAGATGTCTACGTATCGTAGCAATAGAGTTCTAATGCTCCTTAAAACGCGATATCGCATCTCACTTCTATGTTTCATGATAAGGTATAATATTCATTGCGAAGTGTCATGTATATCTCGTATTCACTTCAAACGAATGTAAATGCGACACTTCCATGCTAGGAAATAGCGTTTGCGGATGTCTACGTATCGTAGCAATAGAGTTCTAATGCTTCTTAAAACGCGATATCGCACCTCTCTTCTATGTTTCATGATAAGGTATAATATTCATTGCGAAGTGTCATGTATACCTCGTATTCACTTCAAAAGAATGTAAATGCGACACTTCCTTGCTAGGAAATATTGTATGCAGATGTCTACGTATCACAGCAATAGAGTAATAATGCTTCTTAAAACGCGATGTCGTATTCCATTTCTATGTTTCGTAATAAGATATAATATTCATTGTGTAATGTTATGTATACCTCGTATTCACTTCAGTGGAATGTAAGTGCCACATGTCCATGCGAGGAAATAGAGTTTGCAGATGTCTACGCATATTAGCAATAGAGTTCTAATGCTTCTCAAAACGCGATATAGCACCTCATTCCTCTGTTTCATGATAAGATATAATATTCATTCCGAAGTGTCATGTATATCTCGTATTCACTTCAAAAGAATGTAAATGCGACACTTCCGTGCGAGGAAATAGCGTTTGCAGATGTCTACGTATCGCAGCAATAGAGTTCTAATGCTTCCTAAAACGCGATATCGCACCTCTCTTCTATGTTTCATGATAAGGTATAATATTCATTGCGAAGTGTCATGTATACCTCGTATTCACTTCAAAAGAATGTAAATGCGACACTTCCTTGCTAGGAAATATTGTTTGCAGATGTCTACGTATCACAGCAATAGGGTACTAATGCTTCTTAAAACGAGATGTCGTATTTCACTTCTATGTTTCGTAACAAGATATAATATTCATTGTGTAATGTTATGTATACCTCGTATTCACTTGAGTGGAATGTAAGTGCGAAATTTCCTTGCCAGGAAATAGAGTTTGCAGATGTCCACGTATAATAGCAATAGAGTTCTAATGCTTCTCAAAACGCGATATAGCACCTCATTCCTATGTTTCATGATAAGCTATAATATTCAGTGCGAAGTGTCATGTACATCTTGTATTCACTTCAAAAGAATGTAAATGCGACACTTCCATGCTAGGAAATAGCGTTTGCAGATGTCTACGTATCGCAGCAATAGAGTTCTAATGCTTCCTAAAACGCGATATAGCACCTCATTCCTATGTTTCATGATAAGATATAATATTCATTTCGAAGTGTCATGTATGTCTCGTATTCACTTCAAAAGAATGTAAATGCGACACTTCCATGCTTGGAAATAGCGTTTGCAGATGTCTACGTATCGTAGCAATAGAGTTCTAATGCTTCTCAGAACGCGATATTTCACCTCATTCCTATGTTTCATGATAAGATATAATATTCATTGCGAAGTGTCACGTATATCTCGTATTCACTTCAAAAGAATGTAAATGCGACACTTCAATGCTAGGAAATAGCGTTTGCAGATGTCTACGTATCGCAGAAATAGAGTTCTAATGCTCCCTAAAATGCGATATCGCACCTCTCTTCTATGTTTCATGATAAGGTATAATATTCATTGCGAAGTGTCATGTATACCTCGTATTCACTTCAAAAGAATGTAAATGCGACACTTCCTTGCTAGGAAATATTGTTTGCAGATGTCTACGTATCACAGCAATAGAGTAATAATGCTTCTTAAAACGAGATGTCGTATTTCATTTCTATGTTTCGTAATAAGATATAATACTCATTGTGTAATGTTATGTATACCTCGTATTCACTTCAGTGGAATGTAAGTGCCACATGTCCATGCGAGGAAATAGAGTTTGCAGATGTCTACGCATATTAGCAATAGAGTTCTAATACTTCTCAAAACGCGATATAGCACCTCATTCCTCTGTTTCATGATAAGATATAATATTCATTCCGAAGTGTCATGTATATCTCGTATTCACTTCAAAAGAATGTAAATGCGACACTTCCATGCTAGGAAATAGCGTTTGCAGATGTCTACGTATCGTAGCAATAGAGTTCTAATGCTTCTTAGAACGCGATATCGCATCTCACATCTATGTTTCATGATAAGATATAATATTCATTGCGAAGTGTCATGTATACCTCGTATTCACTTCAAAAGAATGTAAATATGACACTTCCATGCTAGGAAATAGCATTTGCAGATGTCTACGTATCGTATCAATAGAGTTCTAATGCGTCTTAAAACGAGATGCCGCATTTCATTTCTATGTTTCGTGATAAGATATAATATTCATTGTGGAGTGTTGTGTATTCCTCGTATTCACTTCAGTCGAATGCCAGTGGAATGTAAGTGTAATGCTAGGAAATAGAGTTTGCAGATGTCTACGCATATTAGCAATAGAGTTCTAATGCTTCTCAAGACGCGATATAGCACCTCATTCCTATGTCTCATGATAAGATATAATCTTCATTGCGAAGTGTCATGTATATCTCGTATTCACTTCAAAAGAATGTAAATACGACACTTCCATGCTAGGAAATAGCGTTTGCAGATGTCTACGTATCGTAGCAATAGATTTCTAATGCTTGTTAAAACGCGATATCGCATCTCACAGCTATGTTTCATGAAAAGATATAATATTCATTATGGAGTGTTATGTGTACCTCGTACTCACTTCAAAAGAGTGTAAATGCGACCCTTCCATGCTAGGAAATAGCGTTTGCAGATGTCTAAGTATCGTAGCAATAGAGTTCTAATGCTTCTTAGAACGCGATATCGCATCTGACTTCTATGTTTCATGATAAGATGTAATATTCATTGCGAAGTGTCATGTATACCTCGTATTCACTTCAAAAGAATGTAAATAAGACACTTCCATGCTAGGAAATAGCGTTTGCAGATGTCTACGTATCGTAGCAATAGAGTTCTAATGCTTCTTAGAACGCGATATCGCATCTCACTTCTATATTTCATGATAAGATATAATATTCATTGCGAAGTGTCATCTATACCTCGTATTCACTTCAAAGGAATGTAAATGCGACACTTCCATGCTAGGAAATAGTGTTTGCAGATGTCTACGTATCGTAGCAATAGGGTTCTAATGGTTCTTAGAACGCGATATCGCATTTCACTTCTATGTTCCATGATAAGATATAATATTCATTGCGAAGTGTCATGTATACGTCGATTTCACTTAACATGAATGTAAATGCGACACATCCTTGCTAGGAAATATTGTTTGCAGATGTCTACGTATCACAGCAATAGAGTACTAATGATTCTTAAAACGAGATGTCGTATTTCATTTCTATGTTTCGCAATAAGATATAATATTCATTGTATAATGTTACGTATACCTCGTATTCACTTCAGTGGAATGTAAGAGCGAAATTTCCTTCCTAGGAAATAGAGTTTGCAGATATCTACTTATATTAGCAATAGAGTTCTAATGCTTCTTAGAACGCGATATCGCATCTCACGTCTATGTTTCATGATAAGATATAATATTCATTGCGAAGTGTCATCTATACCTCGTATTCACTTCAAAAGAATGTAAATGCGACACTTCCATGCTAGGAAATAGCGTTTGCAGATGTCTACGTATCGTAGCAATAGAGTCCTAATGCGTCTTAAAACGAGATGCCGCATTTCATTTCTATGTTTCGTGATAAGATATAATATTCATTGTGGAGTGTTATGTATACCTCGTATTCAATTCAGTGGAATGTAAGTGGAATGTAAGTGTAATGCTAGGAAATAGAGTTTGCAGATATCTACGTATATTAGCAATAGAGTTCTAATGCCTCTCAAAATGCGATATAGCTCCTCATTCCTATGTTTCATGATAAGATATAATATTCATTGCGAAGTGTCATGTATATCTCGTATTCACTTCAAAAGAATGTAAATGCGACACTTCCATGCTAGGAAATAGCGTTTGCAGATGTCTACCTATCGCAGCAATAGAGTTCTAATGCTTCTTAAAACGCGATATCGCATCTCACTGCTATGTTTCATGATAAGATATAATATTCATTATGGAGTGTTATGTATAATTCGTACTCACTTCAAAAGAATGTAAATGCGACCCTTCCATTCTAGGAAATAGCGCTTGCAGATGTCTACGTATCGTAGCAATAGAGACCTAATGCTTCTTAAAACGCGATATCGCATCTCACTTCTATGTTTCATGATAAGATATAATATTCATTGCGATGTGTCATCTACACCTCGTATTCACTTCAAAAGAATGTAAATGCGACCCTTCCTCGCTAGGAAATAGCGTTTGCAGATGTCTACGTATCGTAGCAATAGAGTTCTAATGCTTCTTAGAACGCGATATCGCATCTCACTTCTATGTTTCATGATAAGATATAATATTCATTGCGAAGTGTCATCTATACCTCGTATTCACTTCAAAAGAATGTAAATGCGACACTTCCATGCTAGGAAATAGTGTTTGCAGATGTCTACGTATCGTAGCAATAGGGTTCTAATGCTTCTTAGAACGCGATATCGCATCTCACTTCTATGTTCCATGATAAGATATAATATTCATTGCGAAGTGTCATGTATACCTCGATTTCACTTCACAAGAATGTAAATGCGACACTTCCTTGCTAGGAAATATTGTTTGCAGATGTCTACGTATCACAGCAATAGAGTACTAATGATTCTTAAAACGAGATGTCGTATTTCATTTCTATGTTTCGTAATAAGATATAATATTAATTGTGTAATGTTATGTATACCTCGTATTCACTTCAATGGAATGTAAGTGTGACATTTCCTTGCTAGGAAATAGAGGTTGCAGATGTCTACGTATATTAGCAATAGAGATCTAATTCTTCTCAAAACGCGATATAGCACCTCATTCCTATGTTTCATGATAAGTATAATATTCATTGCGAAGTGTCATGTATATCTCGTATTCACTTCAAAAGTATGTAAATGCGACACTTCCATGCTAGGTAATAGCGTTTGCAGTTGTCTAGGCATCGTAGCAATAGAGTTCTAGCGCTTCTTAAATCGCGATATCGCATCTCAATTCTATGTTTCGTGATAAGATATAATATTCATTGTAGAGTGTTATGTATCCCTCGTATTCACTACAAAAGAATGTAAATGCGATACTTCCGTGCTAGGAAACAGCGTTTGCAGATGTCTACGTATCGTAGCAATAGGGTTCTAATGCTTCCTAAAACGCGATATCGCATCTCACTTGTATCTTTCATGATAAGATATAATATTTATTGCGAAGTGTCATGTATACCACGTATTCACTTCAAAGGAATGTAAATGCGACACTTCCATGCTAGGAAATAGCGCTTGCAGATGTCAACGTATCGTAGCAATAGAGTTCTAATGCTTCTTAGAACGAGATGTCGCATTTCATTTCTATGTTTCGTAATAAGATATAATATTCATTGTGGTGTGTTATGTATACCTCGTATTCACTTCAAAAGGATGTAAGTGCGACACTTCCATGCTAGGGAATAGCGTTTGCAGATGTCTACGTATATTAGTAATAGAGTTCTAATGCTTCTCAAAACGCGATATCGCAACTCATTCCTATGTTTCATGATAAGATATAATATTCATTGCGAAGTGTCATGTATATCTCGTATTCACTTCAAAAGTATGTAAATGCGACACTTCCATGCTAGGTAATAGCGTTTGCAGTTGTCTAGGAATCGTAGCAATAGAGTTCTAGCGCTTCTTAAATCGCGATATCGCATCTCAATTCTATGTTTCGTGATAAGATATAATATTCATTGTAGAGTGTTATGTATCCCTCGTATTCACTACAAAAGAATGTAAATGCGACACTTCCGTGCTAGGAAACAGCGTTTGCAGATGTCTACGTATCGTAGCAATAGGGTTCTAATGCTTCCTAAAACGCGATATTGCATCTCACTTCTATCTTTCATGATAAGATATAATATTTATTGCGAAGTGTCATGTATACCACGTATTCACTTCAAAGGAATGTAAATGCGACACTTCCATGCTAGGAAATAGCGCTTGCAGATGTCAACGTATCGTAGCAATAGAGTTCTAATGCTTCTTAGAACGAGATGTCGCATTTCATTTCTATGTTTCGTAATAAGATATAATATTCATTGTGGTGTGTTATGTATACCTCGTATTCACTTCAAAAGGATGTAAGTGCGACACTTCCATGCTAGGGAATAGCGTTTGCAGATGTCTACGTATATTAGTAATTGAGTTCTAATGCTTCTCAAAACGCGATATCGCAACTCATTCCTATGTTACATGAAAAGATATAGTATTCATTGCGAAGTGTCATGTATACCTTGATTTCACTTCACAGGAATGTAAATGCGACACTTCCTTGCTAGGAAATACTGTTTGCAGATGTCCACGTATCACAACAATAGAGTACTAATGCTTCTTAAAACGAGATGTCGTATTTAATCTCTATGTTTCATAGTAAGCTATAATATTCATTGTGTAATGTTATGTATACCTCGTATTCACTTCAATGGAATGTAAGTGTGACATTTCCTTGCTAGGAAATAGAGGTTGCAGATGTCTACGTATATTAGCAATAGAGTTCTAATTCTTCTCAAAACGCGATATAGCACCTCATTCCTATGTTTCATGATAAGATATAATATTCATTGCGAAGTGTCATGTATATCTCGTATTCACTTCAAAAGTATGTAAATGCGACACTTCCATGCTAGGTAAGAGCGTTTGCAGTTGTCTAGGCATCGTAGCAATAGAGTTCTAGCGCTTCTTAAATCGCGATATCGCATCCCAATTCTATGTTTCGTGATAAGATATAATATTCATTGTAGAGTGTTATGTATACCTCGTATTCACTACAAAAGAATGTAAATGCGACACTTCCATGCTAGGAAATAGCGTTTGCAGATGTCTACGTATCGCAGCTATAGAGTTCCAGTGCTTCCTAAAACGCGATATCGCATCTCCCTTCAATGCTTCATGATAAGGTATAATATTCATTGCGAAGTGTCATGTATACCTCGTATTCACTTCAAATGAATGTAAATGCGACCCTTCCATGCTAGGGAATAGCCTTTGCAGATGACTACGTATCGTAGCAATAGAGTTCTAATGCTTCTTAGAACGCGATATCGCATCTCACTTTTATGTTTCATGATAAGATATAATATTCATTGCGAAGTGTCATGTATATCTCGTATTCACATCAAAAGAATGTAAATGCGACACTTCCATGCTAGGAAATAGCGTTTGCAGATGTCTACGTATCGCAGCTATAGAGTTCCAATGCTTCCTAAAACGCGATATCGCATCTCCCTTCAATGTCTCATGATAAGGTATAATATTCATTGCGAAGTGTCATGTATACCTCGTATTCACTTCAAATGAATGTAAATGCGACACTTCCATGCTAGGGAATAGCCTTTGCAGATGACTACGTATCGTAGCAATAGAGTTCTAATGCTTCTTAGAACGCGATATCGCATCTTACTTTTATGTTTCATGATAAGATATAATATTCATAGCGAAGTGTCATGTATACCTCGTATTCACTTCAAATGAATGTAAATGCAACACTTCCATGCTAGGATATAGCGTTTGCGGATGTCTACGTATCGTAGCAATAGAGTTCTAATGCTTCACAAAACGAGATGCCTCATTTCATTTCTATGTTCCGTGATAAGATATAATATTCATTGTGGAGTGTCATGTATACCTCGTATTCACTTCAAATGAATGTAAATGCGACACTTCCATGCTAGGAAATAGCGTTTACAGATGTCTACGTATCGTAGCAATAGAGTTCTAATGCTTCTTAAAACGCGATATCGCATCTCACTGCTATGTTTCATGATAAGATATAATATTCATTATGGAGTGATATGTATACCTCGTACTCACTTCAAAAGAATGTAAATGCGACCCTTCCATTCTAGGGAATAGCCTTTGCAGATGACTACGTATCGTAGCAATAGAGTTCTAATGCTTCTTAGAACGCGATATCGCATCTCACTTTTATGTTTCATGATAAGATATAATATTCATTGCGAAGTGTCATGTATATCTCGTATTCACATCAAAAGAATGTAAATGCGACACTTCCATGCTAGGAAATAGCGTTTGCAGATGTCTACGTATCGCAGCTATAGAGTTCCAATGCTTCCTAAAACGCGATATCGCATCTCCCTTCTATGTTTCATGATAAGGTATAATATTCATTGCGAAGTGTCATGTATACCTCGTATTCACTTCAAATGAATGTAAATGCGACACTTCCATGCTAGGAAATAGCATTTGCAGATGCCTACGTATCGTAGCAATAGAGTTCTAATGCTTCTTAACACGCGATATCGCATCTCACTGCTATGATTCATGATAAGATATAATATTCATTATGGAGTTATATGTATACCTCGTACTCACTTCAAAAGAATGTAAATGCGACCCTTCCATGCTAGGGAATAGCCTTTGCAGATGACTACGTATCGTAGCAATAGAGTTCTAATGCTTCTTAGAACGCGATATCGCATCTCACTTTTATGTTTCATGATAAGATATAATATTCATTGCGATGTGTCATGTATACCTCGTATTCACTTCAAAAGAATGTAAATGCGACACTTCCATGCTAGGAAATAGCGTTTGCAGATGTCTACGTATCGCAGCTATAGAGTTCCAATGCTTCCTAAAACGCGATATCGCATCTCCCTTCTATGTTTCAAGATAAGGTATAATATTCATTGCGAAGTGTCATGTATACCTCGTATTCACTTCAAATGAATGTAAATAAGACACTTCCATGCTAGGAAATAGCGTTTGCAGATGTCTACGTATCGTAGCAATAGAGTTCTAATGCTTCTTAGAACGCGATATCGCATCTCACATCTATGTTTCATGATAAGATATAATATTCATTTCGAAGTGTCATGTATACCTCGTATTCACTTCAAAAGAATGTAAATATGACACTTCCTTGCTAGGAAATATTGTTTGCAGATGTCTACGTATCACAGCAATAGAGTTCTAATGCTTCTCAAAACGCGATATAGCACGTCATTCCTATGTTTCATGATATGATATAATATTCATTGCGAAGTGTCATGTATATCTCGTATTCACATCAAAAGAATGTAAATGCGACACTTCCATGCTAGGAAATAGCGTTTGCAGGTGTCTACGTATCGCAGCTATAGAGTTCCAATGCTTCCTAAAACGCGATATCGCATCTCCCTTCTATGTTTCATGATAAGGTATAATATTTATTGCGAAGTGTCATGTATACCTCGTATTCACTTCAAATGAATGTAAATGCGACACTTCCGTGCTAGGAAATAGCGTTTGCAGATGTCTACGTATCGTAGCAATAGAGTTCTAATGCTTCTTAAAACGCGATATCGCATCTCACTGCTATGTTTCATGATAAGATATAATATTCATTATGGAGTGATATGTATACCTCGTACTCACTTCAGAAGAATGTAAATGCGACCCTTCCATGCTAGGGAATAGCCTTTTCAGATGTCTACGTATCGTAGCAATAGAGTTCTAATGCTTCTCAAAACGCGATATAGCACCTCATTCCTATGTTTCATGATAAGATATAATATTCATTGCGAAGTGTCATGTATATCTCGTATTCACATCAAAAGAATGTAAATGCGACACTTCCATGCTAGGAAATAGCGTTTGCAGATGTCTACGTATCGTAGCAATAGAGTTCTAATGCTTCTTAAAACGAGATATCGTATCTCACTGCTATGTTTCATGAGAAGATATAATATTCATTATGGAGTGTTATGTATACCTCGTACTCACTTCAAAAGAATGTAAATGCGACCATTCCATCCTGGGATATAGCGTTTGCAGATGTCTACGTATCGTAGCAATAGAGTTCTAGTGCTTCTTAGAACGCGATATCGCATCTCACTTCTATGTTTCATGATAAGATATAATATTCATTGCGAAGTGTCATGTATACCTCGTATTCACTTCAAAAGAACGTAAATAAGACACTTCCATTCTAGGAAATAGCGTTTGCAGATGTCTACGTATCGTAGCAATAGAGTTCTAATGCTCCTTAAAACGCGATATCGCATCTCACTTCTATGTTTCATGATAAGGTATAATATTCATTGCGAAGTGTCATGTATATCTCGTATTCACATCAAAAGAATGTAAATGCGACACTTCCATGCTAGGAAATAGCGTTTGCAGATGTCTACGTATCGCAGCTATAGAGTTCCAATGCTTCCTAAAACGCGATATCGCATCTCCCATCTATGTTTCATGATAAGGTATTAATATTCATTGCGAAGTGTCATGTATACCTCGTATTCACTTCAAATGAATGTAAATGCGACACTTCCATGCTAGGAAACAGCGTTTGCAGATGTCTACGTATCGTAGAAATAGAGTTCTAATGCTTCTTAAAACGCGATATCGCATCTCACTCCTATGATTCATGATAAGATATAATATTCATTATGGAGTGATATGTAAACCTCGTACTCACTTCAAAAGAATGTAAATGCGACCCTTCCATGCTAGGGAATAGACTTTTCAGATGTCTACGTATCGTAGAAATAGAGTTCTAATGCTTCTTAAAACGCGATATCGCATCTCACTGCTATGTTTCATGAGAAGATATAATATTCATTGCGAAGTGTCATGTATATCTCGTATTCACATCAAAAGAATGTAAATGCGACACTTCCATGCTAGGGAATAGCGTTTGCAGATGTCTACGTATCGCAGCAATAGAGTTCCAATGCTTCCTAAAACGCGATATCGCACCACTCTCCTATGTTTCATGATAAGGTATAATATTCATAGCGAAGTGTCATGTATACCTCGTATTCACTTCAAATGAATGTAAATGCGACACTTCCATGCTAGGAAATAGCGTTTGCAGATGTCTACGTATCGTAGCAATAGAGTTCTAATGCTTCTTAAAACGCGATATCGCATCTCACTGCTATGTTTCATGATAAGATATGATATTCATTATGGAGTGTTATGTATACCTCGTACTCACTTCAAAAGAAAGTAAATGCGACCCTTCCATGCTAGGGAATAGCGTTTGCAGATGTCTACGTATCGCAGCAATAGAGTTCCAATGCTTCCTAAAACGCGATATCGCATCACTCTTCTATGTTTCATGATAAGGTATAATATTCATAGCGAAGTGTCATGTATACCTCGTATTCACTTCAAATGAATGTAAATGCGACACTTCCATGCTAGGATATAGCGTTTGCGGATGTCTACGTATCGTAGCAATAGAGTTCTAATGCTTCACAAAACGAGATGCCCCATTTCATTTCTATGTTCCGTGATAAGATATAATATTCATTGTGGAGTGTCATGTATACCTCGTATTCACTTCAAATGAATGTAAATGCGACACTTCCATGCTAGGAAATAGCGTTTGCAGATGTCTACGTATCGTAGCAATAGAGTTCTAATGCTTCTTAAAACGCGATATCGCATCTCACTACTATGTTTCATGATAAGATATAATATTCATTATGGAGTGATATGTATACCTCGTACTCACTTCAAAAGAATGTAAATGCGACCCTTCCATGCTAGGGAATAGCCTTTGCAGATGACTACGTATCGTAGCAATAGAGTTCTAATGCTTCTTAGAACGCGATATCGCATCTCACTTTTATGTTTCATGATAAGATATAATATTCATTGCGAAGTGTCATGTATATCTCGTATTCACATCAAAAGAATGTAAATGCGACACTTCCATGCTAGGAAATAGCGATTGCAGATGTCTACGTATCGCAGCTATAGAGTTCCAATGCTTCCTAAAACGCGATATCGCATCTCCCTTCTATGTTTCATGATAAGGTATAATATTCATTGCGAAGTGTCATGTATACCTCGTATTCACTTCAAATGAATGTAAATGCGACACTTCCATGCTAGGAAATAGCATTTGCAGATGTCTACGTATCGTAGCAATAGAGTTCTAATGCTTCTTAAAACGCGATATCGCATCTCACTGCTATGTTTCATGATAAGATATGATATTCATTATGGAGTGTTATGTATACCTCGTACTCACTTCAAAAGAAAGTAAATGCGACCCTTCCATGCTAGGGAATAGCGTTTGCAGATGTCTACGTATCGCAGCAATAGAGTTCCAATGCTTCCTAAAACGCGATATCGCATCACTCTTCTATGTTTCATGATAAGGTATAATATTCATAGCGAAGTGTCATGTATACCTCGTATTCACTTCAAATGAATGTAAATGCGACACTTCCATGCTAGGATATAGCGTTTGCGGATGTCTACGTATCGTAGCAATAGAGTTCTAATGCTTCACAAAACGAGATGCCTCATTTCATTTCTATGTTCCGTGATAAGATATAATATTCATTGTGGAGTGTCATGTATACCTCGTATTCACTTCAAATGAATGTAAATGCGACACTTCCATGCTAGGAAATAGCGTTTGCAGATGTCTACGTATCGTAGCAATAGAGTTCTAATGCTTCTTAAAACGCGATATCGCATCTCACTACTATGTTTCATGATAAGATATAATATTCATTATGGAGTGATATGTATACCTCGTACTCACTTCAAAAGAATGTAAATGCGACCCTTCCATGCTAGGGAATAGCCTTTGCAGATGACTACGTATCGTAGCAATAGAGTTCTAATGCTTCTTAGAACGCGATATCGCATCTCACTTTTATGTTTCATGATAAGATATAATATTCATTGCGAAGTGTCATGTATATCTCGTATTCACATCAAAAGAATGTAAATGCGACACTTCCATGCTAGGAAATAGCGATTGCAGATGTCTACGTATCGCAGCTATAGAGTTCCAATGCTTCCTAAAACGCGATATCGCATCTCCCTTCTATGTTTCATGATAAGGTATAATATTCATTGCGAAGTGTCATGTATACCTCGTATTCACTTCAAATGAATGTAAATGCGACACTTCCATGCTAGGAAATAGCATTTGCAGATGTCTACGTATCGTAGCAATAGAGTTCTAATGCTTCTTAAAACGCGATATCGCATCTCACTGCTATGTTTCATGATAAGATATGATATTCATTATGGAGTGTTATGTATACCTCGTACTCACTTCAAAAGAAAGTAAATGCGACCCTTCCATGCTAGGGAATAGCGTTTGCAGATGTCTACGTATCGCAGCAATAGAGCTCCAATGCTTCCTAAAACGCGATATCGCATCACTCTTCTATGTTTCATGATAAGGCATAATATTCATAGCGAAGTGTCATGTATACCTCGTATTCACTTCAAATGAATGTAAATGCGACACTTCCATGCTAGGATATAGCGTTTGCGGATGTCTACGTATCGTAGCAATAGAGTTCTAATTCTTCACAAAACGAGATGCCTCATTTCATTTCTATGTTCCGTGATAAGATATAATATTCATTGTTGAGTGTCATGTATACCTCGTATTCACTTCAAATGAATGTAAATGCGACACTTCCATGCTAGGAAATAGCGTTTACAGATGTCTACGTATCGTAGCAATAGAGTTCTAATGCTTCTTAAAACGCGATATCGCATCTCACTGCTATGTTTCATGATAAGATATAATATTCATTATGGAGTGATATGTATACCTCGTACTCACTTCAAAAGAATGTAAATGCGACCCTTCCATGCTAGGGAATAGCCTTTGCAGATGACTACGTATCGTAGCAATAGAGTTCTAATGCTTCTTAGAACGCGATATCGCATCTCACTTTTATGTTTCATGATAAGATATAATATTCATTGCGAAGTGTCATGTATATCTCGTATTCACATCAAAAGAATGTAAATGCGACACTTCCATGCTAGGAAATAGCGTTTGCAGATGTCTACGTATCGCAGCTATAGAGTTCCAATGCTTCCTAAAACGCGATATCGCATCTCCCTTCTATGTTTCATGATAAGGTATAATATTCATTGCGAAGTGTCATGTATACCTCGTATTCACTTCAAATGAATGTAAATGCGACACTTCCATGTTAGGAAATAGCATTTGCAGATGCCTACGTATCGTAGCAATAGAGTTCTAATGCTTCTTAACACGCGATTTCGCATCTCACTGCTATGATTCATGATAAGATATAATATTCATTATGGAGTTATATGTATACCTCGTACTCACTTCAAAAGAATGTAAATGCGACCCTTCCATGCTAGGGAATAGCCTTTTCAGATGTCTACGTATCGTAGAAATAGAGTTCTAATGCTTCCTAAAACGCGATATCGCATCTCACTGCTATGTTTCATGAGAAGATATAATGTTCATTGCGAAGTGTCATGTATATCTGGTATTCACATCAAAAGAATGTAAATGCGACACTTCCATGCTAGGGAATAGCGTTTGCAGATGTCTACGTATCGCAGCAATAGAGTTCCAATGCTTCCTAAAACGCGATATCGCATCACTCTTCTATGTTTCATGATAAGGTATAATATTCATAGCGAAGTGTCATGTATACCTCGTATTCACTTCAAATGAATGTAAATGCGACACTTCCATGCTAGGAAACAGCGTTTGCAGATGTCTACGTATCGTAGAAATAGAGTTCTAATGCTTCTTAAAACGCGATATCGCATCTCACTGCTATGTTTCATGATAAGATATAATATTCATTATGGAGTGATATGTATACCTCGTACTCACTTCAAAAGAATGTAAATGCGACCCTTCCATGCTAGGGAATAGCCTTTGCAGATGACTACGTATCGTAGCAATAGAGTTCTAATGCTTCTTAGAACGCGATATCGCATCTCACTTTTATGTTTCATGATAAGATATAATGTTCATTGCGAAGTGTCATGTATATCTGGTATTCACATCAAAAGAATGTAAATGCGACACTTCCATGCTAGGGAATAGCGTTTGCAGATGTCTACGTATCGCAGCAATAGAGTTCCAATGCTTCCTAAAACGCGATATCGCATCACTCTTCTATGTTTCATGATAAGGTATAATATTCATAGCGAAGTGTCATGTATACCTCGTATTCACTTCAAATGAATGTAAATGCGACACTTCCATGCTAGGAAACAGCGTTTGCAGATGTCTACGTATCGTAGAAATAGAGTTCTAATGCTTCTTAAAACGCGATATCGCATCTCACTGCTATGTTTCATGATAAGATATAATATTCATTATGGAGTGTTATGTATACCTCGTACTCACTTCAAAGGAAAGTAAATGCGACCCTTCCATGCTAGGGAATAGCCTTTGCAGATGTCTACGTATCGTAGCAATAGAGTTCTAATGCATCTTAGAACGCGATATCGCATCTCGCATTTATGTTTCGTGATAAGATATAATATTCATTGCGAAGTGTCATGTATACCTCGTATTCACTTCAAACGAATGTAAATGCGACACTTCCATGCTAGGAAATAGGGTTTGCAGATGTCTACGTATCGTAGCAATAGAGTTTTAATGCTTCACAAAACGAGATGCCTCATTTCATTTCTATGTTCCGTGATAAGATATACTATTCATTGTGGAGTGTCATGTATACCTCGTATTCACTTCAAATGAATGTAAATGCGACACTTCCATGCTAGGAAATAGCGTTTGCAGATGTCTACGTATCGTAGCAATAGAGTTCTAATGCTTCTTAAAACGCGATATCGAATCTCACTGCTATGTTTCATGATAAGATATAATATTCATTATGGAGTGATATGTATACCTCGTACTCACTTCAAAAGAATGTAAATGCGACCATTCCATCCTGGGAAATAGCGTTTGCAGATGTCTACGTATCGTAGCAATAGAGTTGTAGTGCTTCTTAGAGCGCGATATCGCATCTCACTTCTATGTTTCATGATAAGATATAATATTCATTGCGAAGTGTCATGTATACCTCGTATTCACTTCAAAAGAACGTAAATAAGACACTTCCATGCTAGGAAATAGCGTTTGCAGATGTCTACGTATCGTAGCAATAGAGTTCTAATGCTCCTTAAAACGCGATATCGCATCTCACTTCTATGTTTCATGATAAGGTATAATATTCATTGCGAAGTGTCATGTATATCTCGTATTCACTTCAAACGAATGTAAATGCGACACTTCCATGCTAGGAAATAGCGTTTGCGGATGTCTACGTATCGTAGCAATAGAGTTCTAATGCTTCTTAAAACGCGATATCGCACCTCTCTTCTATGTTTCATGATAAGGTATAATATTCATTGCGAAGTGTCATGTATACCTCGTATTCACTTCAAAAGAATGTAAATGCGACACTTCCTTGCTAGGAAATATTGTATGCAGATGTCTACGTATCACAGCAATAGAGTAATAATGCTTCTTAAAACGCGATGTCGTATTCCATTTCTATGTTTCGTAATAAGATATAATACTCATTGTGTAATGTTATGTATACCTCGTATTCACTTCAGTGGAATGTAAGTGCCACATGTCCATGCTAGGAAATAGAGTTTGCAGATGTCTACGCATATTAGCAATAGAGTTCTAATGCTTCCTAAAACGCGATATCGCACCTCTCTTCTATGTTTCATGATAAGGTATAATATTCATTGCGAAGTGTCATATACATCTCGTATTCACTTCAAAAGAATGTAAATGCGACAATTCCTTGCTAGGAAATATTGTTTGCAGATGTCTACGTATCACAGCAATAGAGTACTAATGCTTCTTAAAACTAGATGTCGTATTTCACTTCTATGTTTCGTAATAAGATATAATATTCATTGTGTAATGTTATGTATACCTCGTATTCACTTCAGTGGAATGTAAGTGCCACATGTCCATGCGAGGAAATAGAGTTTGCAGATGTCTACGCATATTAGCAATAGAGTTCTAATGCTTCTCAAAACTCGATATAGCACCTCATTCCTCTGTTTCATGATAAGATATAATATTCATTCCGAAGTGTCATGTATATCTCGTATTCACTTCAAAAGAATGTAAATGCGACACTTCCGTGCGAGGAAATAGCGTTTGCAGATGTCTACGTATCGCAGCAATAGAGTTCTAATGCTTCCTAAAACGCGATATCGCACCTCTCTTCTATGTTTCATGATAAGGTATAATATTCATTGCGAAGTGTCATGTATACCTCGTATTCACTTCAAAAGAATGTAAATGCGACACTTCCTTGCTAGGAAATATTGTTTGCAGATGTCTACGTATCACAGCAATAGGGTACTAATGCTTCTTAAAACGAGATGTCGTATTTCACTTCTATGTTTCGTAACAAGATATAATATTCATTGTGTAATGTTATGTATACCTCGTATTCACTTGAGTGGAATGTAAGTGCGAAATTTCCTTGCCAGGAAATAGAGTTTGCAGATGTCCACGTATAATAGCAATAGAGTTCTAATGCTTCTCAAAACGCGATATAGCACCTCATTCCTATGTTTCATGATAAGCTATAATATTCAGTGCGAAGTGTCATGTACATCTTGTATTCACTTCAAAAGAATGTAAATGCGACACTTCCATGCTAGGAAATAGCGTTTGCAGATGTCTACGTATCGCAGCAATAGAGTTCTAATGCTTCCTAAAACGCGATATAGCACCTCATTCCTATGTTTCATGATAAGATATAATATTCATTTCGAAGTGTCATGTATGTCTCGTATTCACTTCAAAAGAATGTAAATGCGACACTTCCATGCTAGGAAATAGCGTTTGCAGATGTCTACGTATCGTAGCAATAGAGTTCTAATGCTTCTCAGAACGCGATATTTCACCTCATTCCTATGTTTCATGATAAGATATAATATTCATTGCGAAGTGTCACGTATATCTCGTATTCACTTCAAAAGAATGTAAATGCGACACTTCAATGCTAGGAAATAGCGTTTGCAGATGTCTACGTATCGCAGAAATAGAGTTCTAATGCTCCCTAAAATGCGATATCGCACCTCTCTTCTATGTTTCATGATAAGGTATAATATTCATTGCGAAGTGTCATGTATACCTCGTATTCACTTCAAAAGAATGTAAATGCGACACTTCCTTGCTAGGAAATATTGTTTGCAGATGTCTACGTATCACAGCAATAGAGTAATAATGCTTCTTAAAACGAGATGTCGTATTTCATTTCTATGTTTCGTAATAAGATATAATACTCATTGTGTAATGTTATGTATACCTCGTATTCACTTCAGTGGAATGTAAGTGCCACATGTCCATGCGAGGAAATAGAGTTTGCAGATGTCTACGCATATTAGCAATAGAGTTCTAATACTTCTCAAAACGCGATATAGCACCTCATTCCTCTGTTTCATGATAAGATATAATATTCATTCCGAAGTGTCATGTATATCTCGTATTCACTTCAAAAGAATGTAAATGCGACACTTCCATGCTAGGAAATAGCGTTTGCAGATGTCTACGTATCGTAGCAATAGAGTTCTAATGCTTCTTAGAACGCGATATCGCATCTCACATCTATGTTTCATGATAAGATATAATATTCATTGCGAAGTGTCATGTATACCTCGTATTCACTTCAAAAGAATGTAAATATGACACTTCCATGCTAGGAAATAGCATTTGCAGATGTCTACGTATCGTATCAATAGAGTTCTAATGCGTCTTAAAACGAGATGCCGCATTTCATTTCTATGTTTCGTGATAAGATATAATATTCATTGTGGAGTGTTGTGTATTCCTCGTATTCACTTCAGTCGAATGCCAGTGGAATGTAAGTGTAATGCTAGGAAATAGAGTTTGCAGATGTCTACGCATATTAGCAATAGAGTTCTAATGCTTCTCAAGACGCGATATAGCACCTCATTCCTATGTCTCATGATAAGATATAATCTTCATTGCGAAGTGTCATGTATATCTCGTATTCACTTCAAAAGAATGTAAATACGACACTTCCATGCTAGGAAATAGCGTTTGCAGATGTCTACGTATCGTAGCAATAGATTTCTAATGCTTGTTAAAACGCGATATCGCATCTCACAGCTATGTTTCATGAAAAGATATAATATTCATTATGGAGTGTTATGTGTACCTCGTACTCACTTCAAAAGAGTGTAAATGCGACCCTTCCATGCTAGGAAATAGCGTTTGCAGATGTCTAAGTATCGTAGCAATAGAGTTCTAATGCTTCTTAGAACGCGATATCGCATCTGACTTCTATGTTTCATGATAAGATGTAATATTCATTGCGAAGTGTCATGTATACCTCGTATTCACTTCAAAAGAATGTAAATAAGACACTTCCATGCTAGGAAATAGCGTTTGCAGATGTCTACGTATCGTAGCAATAGAGTTCTAATGCTTCTTAGAACGCGATATCGCATCTCACTTCTATATTTCATGATAAGATATAATATTCATTGCGAAGTGTCATCTATACCTCGTATTCACTTCAAAGGAATGTAAATGCGACACTTCCATGCTAGGAAATAGTGTTTGCAGATGTCTACGTATCGTAGCAATAGGGTTCTAATGGTTCTTAGAACGCGATATCGCATTTCACTTCTATGTTCCATGATAAGATATAATATTCATTGCGAAGTGTCATGTATACGTCGATTTCACTTAACATGAATGTAAATGCGACACATCCTTGCTAGGAAATATTGTTTGCAGATGTCTACGTATCACAGCAATAGAGTACTAATGATTCTTAAAACGAGATGTCGTATTTCATTTCTATGTTTCGCAATAAGATATAATATTCATTGTATAATGTTACGTATACCTCGTATTCACTTCAGTGGAATGTAAGAGCGAAATTTCCTTCCTAGGAAATAGAGTTTGCAGATATCTACTTATATTAGCAATAGAGTTCTAATGCTTCTTAGAACGCGATATCGCATCTCA